>NC_082597.1:4889953-5189953 GCF_030936135.1 Gavia stellata
CTGAAGGTAAGTCTTCTCTGCTCCAGAGTTTTCCACTGGTCTTAAGGGCCTGGCATTCCTGAAGGCTGGTTATACCGGTAAAGACTGAGGCAAAGAAGGCACTGAGTACACTGGCCTCCTCCATGTCCTTTGTCACCACGGCCTCTGCGCCTTTAGCACTGGGCTCACATTTTCTCTAGCCTTTCTTTTGCTGCTGATACACCTGTATCACAGAATCACAGAATCATTAAGGTTGGAAAAGACCTGTAAGATCACAGAATCACAGAATCACAGAATCACTGAGGTTGGAAAAGACCTGTAAGATCATCAAGTCCAACCATCAACTAAGACCACCATGCCCATTAAACCATGTCCCACAATGCCACGTCCACACGTTCCTTGAACACCTCCAGGGATGGTGACTCCATCACTTCCCTGGGCAGCTTATTCCAGTGTCTCACCACTCTCCCAGTAAAGAAATTTTTCCTAATATCCAGCCTGAACCTCCCCTGGCACAACTTGAGGCCATTTTCTCTTGTCCTGTCACTCATCACTTGGGAGAAGAGACCAACACCCACCTCTCTGCAACCCCCTTTCAGGTAATTGTAGAGAGTGATGAGGTCTCCCCTCAGCCTCCTCTTCTCCAGGCTAAACAACCCCAGTTCCCTCAGCCGCTCCTCATCAGACTTGTGCTCCAGACCCCTCACCAGCTTCGTTGCCCTTCTCTGGACACGCTCCAGCACCTCAATGTCCTTATTGGAGTGAGGGGCCCAAAACTGAACACAGTATTTGAGGTGCAAGTATTCGAGATCATCAAGTCCAATCATCAACCCAACACCATCATGCCCACTAAACCATGTCCTGCAATGCCACGTCCACACGTTCCTTGAACACCTCCAGTGATGGTGACTCCACCACCTCCCTGGGCAGCCTCTTCCAATGCTTGCCCTCACATCCCTTGCTAGATTCAGTTCCAGGTAGATTCTGAGCATATAGGGATGATGTTTAGAAAGCTAGACCACATGCTTACATTTATCCTGGGTGACCTGATCTGATCCTGCTTCCACCTCTTACACTCTTCCTTTTTATGTTTGAGTTTTATTGGGAACCCCTCACTAATCCATTAAGGCTTTGTGCTATCCTTGCTTGTCATCCTGCATGTGTGAAGTCACAGTCTGGTCCAGACTCGACTCCACTTGCAAAGTCTGACAAGCCTTGGCACTAAGGAGGAAGGAATCTGTGCCATGAAAGTATGGGCACAAATCATTTCCCCAGAGGAACATCAGAAGTGAAGCTTCAAACTCCCATCTAGCTCTCTCCATATACAGCTACAGGCTACCCTGGACTTTGCAGAGGCTGCATTGTAATAACAAAGTCCTTTTTCTATAACTGCCTCCATACAGGCTCCCTGGACTTTTGCAAAGCCAGTAAAAGTTAATAAAAGCTTTGGGATATGTTCTTATGTTGAATACACATCCTTTCCCCTTATGGGTCTTTTATGGGTGATAATACATCATTGGAGATATCAGATAGTTTGGTAGTAGGGTTGAAACCACCTGGACATTTAATCACATCCAGTACATGATATTATGCACAGTGCAGGTGATAGAATCCTTTCATGTAATATATTTTCCGAGAGTGGAGGGGGAAAACAGAATTAAATTTTTTTCATATTATTAATTGAGCACAGTGGCCATATTTAAAAGGCAGAGTCTATTGAACAATGAGCCTGTGATGGGTTCATGGGAACCAGTAAATCAGCACGGTCCCTTGGGTTTTCCTAGTTATATTAGCGCCACTTGATATTAAAAAGGGAATTGTTGAGATTGTTATGCAATTGTGGATCACATGTGAAAAGGTGCCAGTGCTTTTTAGGGACACCAGACATTTACTTAGACTTAGAGAAATCTACCAGCGGTACAGAGGAAGAATGTGAATTTTAATACAACATCACCCTGTTACCATCCCTAGAGGTATTTAAAAGACGTGTGGATGAGGCGCTTAGGGACATGGTTTTGTGGTGGACTTAGCAGGGTTAGGTTTATGGTTGAACTTGATGATCTTAAAGGTCTTTTCCAACCTAAACGATTCTATGATTCTGTGAACATCTCCTTCAGTTATTAGAAACTGCTGTCACGGCCTGATGGTAAAAGCTCTGATTCATGAGAATTGTTCCAGTGGCACCAGTCAGCCTGTTGCATGAATGTGACTGCATAGCACAAGGGATTATCAGTCTAGATGATAAGCAAATTTTTCCAACCATTGATCATTTCCAGTTGTTCCAGAAAAACAGGGAGGAAATCTAGGTGCAGTCAGTAAATGGACTTTCTGTATTTAGAGTCCATTTTCCCCATCATCAGTTCTCGTAAGGTGGTTACAGCCTGGAGTGGTGGGCTTCAACCCTTCCAAAATCCAGGTTTGGCTTGTAAATAAGAAAGTTTTTCTCTAGAAAATGCACATCCACACAACTTCAGCTCCAGCTTTGTTTCCCTTGTTTACCAGGGATCTCCCTTTCTTGCAAGTCCCCATTAAGGACAGAGTCATTTGCTGAATGAAACACACCATTTCAAATAGAGGACAGTCCTCTCCCCAGACTGCTCCAAAGAAGGCACATTAGTCACATCACACCAAACCTCCCATCTCCTGGGATTTAGTTTGACTGGAGAACACAAAGTATTGTTGAACAATTCCTGTGCTAAAAAAACCCAGGAGAAAACTCAGGCTAAGCTTTTCCCCAAGCCATGAGTGCTTCAACTCGTTCTTCCTCAGGACTGTTCAGTCCTCTGTCCCTCCGTGGGCATCTTTGTGGCTCATGAACAACGTCTTAAACAGCTGTGCTCAACCTGATAAAGTGTAGGAATGGTGACACTATCTCATTTGAGTCTACAGTAGGAAACCACTGGGCGCTGAGATCCCCATTTAACTTCACTGCTATTTTAAATGGATTTTAGAAGTAAGATACACCTCACAGAAATAGTTGCTATATATATTTAATGTGTATTATTTATAAAGAGACAATTTCTTAAGGCTATATGGAGACATAAAGGGGCATGTATCAATATACATGGGTTTAACAGAAAAGAGCTGGAAGGTTTGAACGGAAGTAATCCATGCTCCGAAAAAGTCTATTTTAAACAATGAAACAACATCAGCAGCATTTGTCTTTGTTTTAGGATCATGCTGAGTGGCTTAACTGTGCCAGATGGTTTGTTCATGTCTTATGAGTGAGAAGAAATATCTGTGAGCTCACCCAAACTTGAATTTCCTTGTTGAGACACTTCTGACATGAAAATAATGAAGATGTTGAGATGAAAGTAACTTAAAGGACATTTATTTGATTTTGTACTAGATATACAAAGAATATACTAGACAATGTGTCACAGGAGACAGAAGCAAGGAAAGGACTGAGAAGAAGGAAAATATATAATCTATACAGGTGCTGCAGGAACATACAGGGTAGGAGCAGAGTTATTTACTGCTGCATCGTGTGCTCGGAGCTGAAGAAGCCCAGGGGTGCCCAGGCAAGACGTGCAGTCCCCCAGGATCACACTGGCTGCTTTATCCTCTGCTCCTCGCTGCGCCCAGCTGCAGGGCTCAGCTCAGTAGAAGTCCTCTGCAGGTACCTGAAGGAGAAAGAGGTATTTCATTTCAGACTAAGCTTTCTTATAAAGACCTAAGTGAAACTGAAAAATGTCCCTCCATGGCAAATTCTCCAGATATTTCTCTGTTTTGTGTTTTCCCCCACATCAGGACAAAAGAAATGTGTGTTTTTCTTTTTACAGAATGGACGAGGGAGCGACAAAGAAATTCAATTTGGAAAGGTCAAAACACAACAGATGTCAAATGCTCTTTTTGACATTTTCAGCTGAAGAGAAATGTTTTGACATGCCTGAAATCAAAACCTTTCCATTTGGTTTGCTGAAAGGTTTTGTTTTGAGTCGTGTCAACATTCAACTTTGTTTTCTCACAGCAACACGCGGTCTTATGGGAACTGTAGTTAAAACAGCAATGCTCACATTTCCCCCACTCTCCCTGACCAGGCTTCTTGCTCGTTATAATTACACGCTAATTACAAGGTAATGTAATGTCCATGACACACCACATTGCTTGGCTGGTGGGAATTCAGTGCAGTTCCTTAGTGGAAACACAATCCTCTGAGGAGATTATTTTATTGGTGAAAATGGGGCTAAAACTAGCAGTCCTATCAGGCCATACACCAGCAGTAAAATGTACTTTAATACTTTGCTAAGCTGTTCCCAAAAGAAGCACATTCTGAGCAGTCCAAAAGGAAAATGTAAGTATTTCACAGTACTCCCAAAATGTTTCCTCAAAAATTTCTACATATATAGAAAAATTTTTTGACTGGAAAGGTCTTGTTCATCCATAATTCAAAACAATGGGCTCTGTCCTGGTGAGGCAGAGCCTTTGCAAATGGCATGCAGAATATAGCTTCGTGTCTAGAGGAAAAAAAAGCATCTTACCAGTGACAGAAAACAAAGAACAAAAACAAAAAAATAGAAAAGTTTAACAGCACCACATGATGAAACATATTATTTTACGAAACAGCCCTCCTACTCAGAAAAATAAAAAAAACACCATAAACCACTACAGAGCTGATTCCAGCCTGAATCAAAATAATTATAATGTACATCTCTGTGGTGTCAGTCATCCTCACAAAATCCCAGGTGCTTCATAAACTGTAAATAAAGACATCCTTCAGCAGTTATTGGGGTGGAAGGTAACAGCCACTCTGCATCAGCAATGATGCTCAATGGATTTTTTGGGATGGATTTTGCAGCTGAAAGAATAAGGGAAAATTTTATTTGCAAGTACGATTACTACCAAAGCTCTCAAGCAGCAGGGACATGATCCAGGGATAAAACTCTTTAGCTAGAGTCTAGGGACCCTAATTAGGGGGTAGGGTTAGACCCCCAGCTTTGACACTTGCCTACCAGAAACATCCACTGAGCCGCAACATGACCTCAAAGACACCTGAACAGCTGAGGTGCCTCCAGCTGTGATTTTAATGTTCCTGCACTTAATTCTGTGTATTTTCACATGTCCAGACTGCCCAGGCAGGGGGGTACACAAAGGATAAAGAAGCCTGGAAGGTATCAGTGACCAGGTACTCCTCATGTCAGGTCCCACAGCAGTGTCTTCGGCAGACAGCAAACACTTAGCCTCCTTAGCAGGTCTCAGATGCCCATAAAATGCCCCTTGATTTTCAAACACCACTTGGAGGTAGAGTTCCTATCCAAGAAGTAGGAGACTGATTCTCTTTGCAAAATGCAGTGATCCAAAACGCCATTCCCCTCCCTCTCCTAGGGATGTTCATTCCCTGTATTAAGGTCTTTTGGGTGGAAGATGCTACTCATTCCTCCTCCGCAGAAAGGTCAGGTCCTCTTGACCTTGAGGTCAAAAAGAAAATTAGTTAGAGGGAGTAGTACTCTAGAGGTAAGAGCCCTCTCTTAGGAGGGAGTTCTGGTCTCTGGCTTGATCCATGTGCCTTTTTTTTTCCCCTTTTTTTTTTTTTTTCATACTGAATGTATAATAGAAAACGCGGTTAGCATCAAGATTTTAGGTCCCAGGTTTGGAAACAATGGGGACACTAAAGTGCTTCTAGCCATTAAGCACCCAGGTGCTCCTGGGCCCAGCATGAGAGAGATGCTCCCTCCACGGAATTTAAGCAGGCAAAGGGTAAATTGGCGGTCGAAGACAGAGGGTACAGTCCCACGGGCAGCTGAGCTAACCTTGCTGTCAACGGGGAAATCTTGCTTTGGGAAACAGGTGGGACCATAGAAAAATAAGCAGAAATGGAAAAGAAATGTGTAAGAACAAGGGAAGAGACAAGGCATTGGACATATATGGAATTTATTTATAGATTCATTAATGTTATATGTGGAATAAATGGCTAACAGTAAGAAAAGAGGACAGTTGTGTGAGTGAGTATGTGATGGTATGAGCACACACGCCTTCTAAGGTTCAGCTGCTAATTTATAATAAAATCCTTCCAGTCAGTAATTTTCTGTGTTGTTATGATCCTATAAATTACTTTTTTATTGGAAAGAAAAGGACAGGAGTGAGGCAGACAAGAGATGACACCAGCTGAAGAGGTAAATACAAATATATTCCCTTTTTCTAGTAGCTTTTATTTCACTTTAATAAGCAGAAGAGTAAGACGCTGCAAAATTGTCTGTAATTACATGACTATTACGGTGCATCTTCCGTGAGTGAGTAGGGCAGCCGTCAAGTCTCACGAGTCTCATCTAGTCTCACTGCTACACTTTGTTGTCTGGATCCTGACATGGTGAGAAAAACCCTGTTGGATGTCTTGATTACTGGGTATTAGGGGTTCCACTCCTAACTGTGTTGCCAATGGTGTAAAATCAGGGAATTTTCACTGAAACTAGAGTAACTATGGTGGTTTGGGCTAAATTTGGAGCAAGCTTATCAAAGCCACTTTTTCTCATCATGCTGCCTACGGACTGGATTGATTGAATGCATTTTTTTTTTTAGGTTTTTGTATTAGGTGCATTACAATGTGCCCTCAGATTCCCATATTCACTCAGCACATTGTTATTGATGTTACTAACATTAATTTTGCTTTCATGGGGACTAAATGCTCTTACACACCAAATACCAGTGTTTAGCCTGGAGAAGAGGAGGCTGAGGGGAGACCTTCCACTCTACAACTACCTGAAAGGGGGTTGTAGAAAGGTGGGTGCTGGTCTCTTCTCCCAAGTGCCAAATGATAGGACAAGAAGAAATGGCCTCAAGTTGTGCCGGGGGACGTTAGATTGGATATTAGGGAAAACTTCTTCACTGAAAGGGTTGTCAGACACTGGTACAGGCTGCCCAGGGGGGTGGTTGAGTCACCATCCCTGGAGGGATTTAAAAAATGCGTGGACTTAGGGACATGGTTTAGTGGTGGACTTGGCAGTGTTAGGTTAATGGTTGGACTTGATGATCTTAAAGGTCTTTTCCAACCTAAATGATTCTATGATTCTAATGTAAGCAAACACCACTTTTCCTCCTGTTCTTTCATTCTACGGAGTTTTGTATGCCTACAAGTATACTTGCAAGTGTGTACTTACAAGAAAAACACTACCATTGTAGCAGGAACTGCCTGGCCCAAATTTGTCAGTCAGATCCTACCGGGTTAGCCACAATTTCCATGTCTCCATTTTGGCAGTTGACTATCAATTATTGATTTGCGGTGCCTTGACTTTCAGATGACTTGAGTTGTTCATTTGCACTGAAAAACTGATTACAGCATAAGGGAGAGGTAGACAGAAGATACATATCTGAAAGCTAGAAACACCAAGAATGATGTAGGATAGAGAGAAGGAAAGAAATATATCTCATATATTGCAGAAACCTTTCTACTGGTTACATGTCTCTAATTTTATGATAATGGACAAAGTCCAGACAAAAACACACATGTCCTCAGACTGCTGCCTGCTCAGTATTTCCAGCACTGGCACTTCTTCCAAAACCTGGAAATCCATGCAAAAAAATCATACTGACTTTTGGGTAAGTCGGGTGGCCTTCTTGATTATCAGGCTAAATCAAGGGATTGCTGACGCCAGGAGCAGCTTTTTCCCTGGAATCCGGGAAAGGTTTCTCCTTGTGACAAATCTTTCTAAGCAATTCTGTGCAGCAGTTGGAGCTGTCATCTTATCACACAGAAGGGCTGCAAGTACGAACCCGTGCAGAACAGCACAAGGCGTCTGCTGGCAGACTAGGGGCTTTATGAGTGTTAGCTAGCACAGCCTTGAGCAGAGGTGAGGTAAAGTAATTTTATTCTTTCAGAGCCTTGGCTGTAACTGTTTCAAGTGGACTGTTTCTTTTCCAAAACACGAAACCAATTTCCTTCCACTGCTTTTTAGGATGATTCAGCCTTTCTTCAATCTATTTATTCTGTTAGTTACTAAAAGCTGTTAACTTTCAACTGTTGTGCTTGAAGTTTTTGTTTTTATACAGAAATTCATCTCCTCAGGTTGGACTCGATGATCTTACAGGTCTTTTCCAACCGTACTGATTCCGTACTGATTCTGTTTTTGCTTGCTTTCAAAAGCTCGTTAAAAATAACAAGGAACAAATCGGGTGGAAAAAAGAACTGTTGATGAATCATCCCTTTCTTTGTCAATCTGAGAAGACTGAACCAAACTAAACCTTTTCAATTCGCGAGTAAAGAACAGACACTCGTTACTGGAACATCCCTGCAATGTATTATTGCCTGGGAGGTGGCCATGTTTCTTTATAACAACATAGGAAAAGATCAAGCAATGCAGACATTCCTGGCCCCTGTTGCTAGAATGGGGGAGATATTATTGCCAAGATGCTTTAACTGATCCCAGGTAGATCCATTCCCTGGCAATCATAGAATCATAGAGTCATAGAAACATGGACTTATAGAATAGTTTGGGTTGGAAGGGACATTTAAAGGTCATCTAGTCCAACTATCCCCTGCAATGAGCAGGGACATCTTCAACTAGATCAGGTTGCTCAGAGCCCCGTCCAACCGGATCTTGTATGTTTCCAGGGATGGGGCACCTAACACCTCTCTGGGCAACCTGCCAGTGTTTCACCATGCTCATCATAAAACATTTCTTCCTTATGTCTAGTGTAAATCTAGTGTAAATCTACCCTCTTACAGTTTAAAACCATTACCCCTTGTCCTATCACAACAGGCCTTACTAAAAAGTTTGTCCCCATCTTTCTTATAAGCATCCTTTAAGTACTGGAAGGCTGCAATAAGGTCTCCCCGGAGCCTTCTCTTCTCCAGGCTGAACAACCCCAGCTCTCTCAGCCTGTCCTCATAAGGGAGGTGCTCCATCCCTCTGATCATTTTCGTGGCCTCCTCTGGACCCACTCCAACAGGTCCGCATCTTTCCTGTGCTGAGGACCCCAGAGCTGGACACAGTACTGCAGGTGGGGTCTCACCAGAGTGGAGTAGAGGTGCAGAATCACCTCCCTCAACCTGCTGGCCACGCTGCTTGTGATGCAGCCCAGGATACAGTTGGCTTTCTGGGCTGCGAGAGCACATTGCCAGCTCATGTCTAGCTTTTCATCCACCAGCACCCCCAAGTCCTTCTCCGCAGGGCTGCTCTCAATCCCTTCAATGGTGAGTGAAAGTCTAACGTGACTCAATACAAAGCAATTTAATTTGCTGGTGGACAGAATAAGCATGCCAGAAGGCATTATTATTCAGCTACCCTGATTTTGGCATCTGCAATAGAAGTATATTCATGTGAAGTTGGAACCTGAGCTCCTATTACAGTTTTGGGGATAAAGGTGACAGAAAAGGACCTCGGGCTCTTGATGGACACCAAGTTGAACATGAGCCAGCAATGTGCCCTTGCAGTGAAGAAGGCAAATGGTATCTTGTCTGCATTAGACAAAGTATTGCCAGCAGGTCGAGGGAGGTGATCCTTCCCCTCTACTCAGCACTGGTGAGGCCACACCTGGAGTACTGTGTCCAGTTCTGGGCTCCCCAGTACAAGAGAAACACGGACATACTGGAGAGAGTCCAGCAAAGGGCCACGAAGGTAATGAAAGGTCTGGAGCATCTGTCCTATGAGGAAAGGCTGAGAGAGCTGGGACTGTTCAGCCTGGAGAAAAGAGGGCTCAGGGGGATCTTATCAATTTGTATAAATACCTGAAGGGCGCGTGCAAAGACAATGGAGCCAGGCTCTTTGCAGTGGTGCCCAGTGACAGGACAAGAGGCCATGGGCACAGACTGAAGCACAGGAGGTTACCTCTGAACATCAGGAAGCACTTTTCTACTGTGAGAGTGACCAAACACTGGCACAGGTTACCCAGGGAGGTTGTGGAGTCTTCCTCCTTGAAGATATTCGAAAGCCATCTGGACATGGTCCTGGGCAGGTAGCCTTGCTTGAGTAGTAGTGTTGGACCAGATGACTTCCAGAGGTCCCTTCCAACCTCAACCATTCTGTGATACTGTGATTCACTTCACCACATTCAGGCATCTAGAGTGACTTAAGACACCTTAAAATACATCTGCATGGGTTGCCAGGTATCCTAATTACTTATCCAAGGTTGTCTGAGCTGTCCTTGAGTACCCTTCCTGGCCTCCAGCTGCTGCTCCATGATGGTGCAGGTGTCCCCTAGATTCTGTGACATCTGACAGCCCCATGTGGATGGCTTAAACATCCTCAGGCACCTCATCTTGCATTCATTGCCTATGTGTGGGCAGCTAAATCCAGCCCATGGTCATGCTTTGCATTTGCTTTGCAGCCATCTAAATGCAAAAGTGTGGCTGCAAAAGGTGCCATGAGCATGGCATTTTCTGTGACGTCATTACCTCCTGTAGCCATCCATGAAGACAGTTTGTGAAGAGTTTGTCAAATGTCTCTTGGGATGCTCCAGAAGACAATCTCTGGTCATAGCCAGGGTGACTCTTTCAGGCTTTTGGCCAGGATGGACAGAGAACCTTGTCTTGATTGCTGCTTTGGGGCACCTCCTTGCAAGATACACACTTCAAACATTTGAGAGACTAGTCCTTTGGAGGAACTCCTGGAGGGCTTAATGATTGTTTGGAAAGTTTGTGGAGCTTCTTAAGAGAATGCAGCTGCAGCCACATGAAGCTTTACTGAAACCAGAGACACGGCCTCAAATGGAAAATAATTTAGTGCTGCTACTGTCTTGTGTACATGACGATAGTCTTGTGCTAAACATGATGTTAATACGGTGCACCAAACACTAGACGAGATTATGTGACCAAATTATCACTATGACAAAACAAAACATATCTCCAAAGACATATTATACCATTCACAGAGTTGGCCAACTAACAATAAAAAGTAGAGTCAGTAACAAATTCTTAGAAGGGAATGTACCTTGAAGGAGGTAATGCGCCACAGAGAGCAGTCACACCTTCTCTTTGCCTCTAGGAAGTTCTTTCTCTTCTTTCTAGAAAATACTATTGTAGATCTCCAACACAGGGTATTTTTTCCTGGAGGTTTTAAGCAATGAAGAAGTTAATGATGTTGCCATCATAACCTTTAGCATGTTTCTCTGAATACTCCTCAGAATAGTTCCTCAGCCTTTGAGACTCTGCAAACTCATGCAGATGAGGTTCACCATTTTCAAAGTGGATCATGTTACGTTGCAACCATCAGAACAATGGAATGGGCTAAACAGTTTCAGACCAAAGGAAGGAAACCTCTGCACGTGTACAGAACTGAGTTAAATGACTCCCAAAGGCGTGAAGAGTGTTTGTTGGTTTGGATTGCAGGGAAGGGCATAACTTGCCCAACAACCTATCTTCCACTGAGAACATTACGTTCCTAATTTCAGCTAGTTCCTCCCTTGGCATGACTTGCCTTTGTGATTATAGGCCAATTACTGAGAAGTTTTCTAAGAGAGACAGATGTAACTTAGGACTTCCCTCAAAATTTCATATATATAAATATGCCTCTAGGGGAAGGCAGTGAAATGACTGAAAAAAATAAACCCATCACAGTTACACTGTTATAGCCTGCAATACTTCTTCTTCCAGAGCCAGTTTGTACTAAGGAGGTAAAATCATGTAACAAAAACATGAAGATCCTAATCCAAAGTAATTGTAATGGACTTCAAATGAGATCCAAAGGCCCTTTGTGGGGCTTAATTCAGTCTTATGACCCTAGGAAGACTTCAAGCTTGAAACAATGCAAAGCTCCAAGGAAAATATATAGAAACTTGTGGGTTTTGTACTTTTGTTTTTAAGAAGATTCATTTATACCCTTACCTGACAGCCTGGCCCCCAGCTTCATCTAGCCCCCATGTCCAACACCACCTCCCTGCATCTCTGCATCTCACCTTTCTGTCCCCACCTACCCAAAATCGAGTCATCTTCAGGCATACCAACACTTTCCTACTCATCCACCCCCAGCTGCAGGGCTCCACTGCATCCAGGTGTCCTGGCATGGTCTGGATCCCACTGTGGAGCAAAGTGAGGTTGCAAGCTACTGCACTGGCGAAGATGACCAGAATTTAAAGAGCTATGTGCTGGCACTTGCTCCATAGTGCACACCGGGTATGATATCTCACATATGATCTGCGGTCTGTGTATGCATTTATGTCACTTATGTAACATAAAGCTTGGCTGGAGGAAGGAGTTATGAGTCAAGTTTATGGATTCCTAAATAGTCATTTAGGGATTTCAAGGCACCCTTTGTGTCTTGAAATGTGATGATCTAAGGCTCTCTCCATCAAACTCATCAGCCACATTTGGGTTCTCTTCCCTGCCCTGTACCTACCTGAGTAGGAGCAAGCTGAAGTTAACCCCTCTTTCACTAAGTACCAAGCCAGATTTGCCAATGAAAGACCCATCTCAGCAAATGAGTGTCAAGTCCCCAGCTGTGCCCAGACTCTGCACAATTTTCCACTCTGAGTAGTCCACATCATATTAAAGCCTTGACAACAACAGGGCAGATAACAGATGCTGTTATCTTTTTCTTTCTTTCCTACTTTTGCTCAGAAATAAGGCTGCTCATTGGAAGTGCCACAATATGAAAGAACACAAGGTGAAAAGAGTTATTTGGGAAGTGTTTACTTTATCGGGCTTTATGATGATGATCGCAAGACCACTTCCGATGAGCTCCTGAAAGCCATGCAAGCCTTGTACCCTGTACCGTGAAATGGCAGCGTGATGGAGAGTTCCCATTATCAGGGCTAGCGTTGGGAGCAGATTGCTTTTCACCATCCGCTTGATCCAGACCCAGGCATTGCACTTTGAGCAGCTATTCCACATGATATATTGGAAGGAATAACGACAAATGCAACAATGTCATCCTCTGACATGGAGGACTGCCACACATGCTGGGGCAAACGAAAATAGATGGGGTGTATGTACATATTCAAACAATAAATGCTATGGAAGTAAATCGTCTCTTATTGCTTCATATATCTTCTGTGGAGCTGCTTAACCAGCAAAGCCTCCATAGTAATGCTGATTTTCTTTCTGCTATTCCAGATGTGTTAACATCCTTTCTCCAGCTGAGCCTGAGACAAAAATGCTGAATATTCCCCCCTCCCCATGACACACCTCCACCTCCTCCCCATGATTATTTCTCAAGATATTTTTTTCAAACTAAGAACAGGATTATGGGGGAGGTGAGGGAGTGAAGGAGAGAAAGGGACACTATCCTGGCAATGAAAACTGGACAAAACCACATCTCAGCTGTTACCCGCCAGAGGCATTTTTCAGCAGTTGTTGCTAGTTGTTCTGGCATGTTGCTTCACAGGGGTGGAAGCCATTTTTCATCATCCATTTGGTACATGTTGTCATCCACCATGGAGGAGGTTGCTACCTCTGGTCTCACATTTTGTGTTTAACAGTACTGGGAACATCAGGCAAATATTCTGTCCGCATAGCCTACAGTTGTGTGTAGTTTAATGCACTGCACAGTCACTGCATTATTAATAACAGCAATAATAATAATAATTCCTGACTTTCTATAGTGCTTTTCTATGAGTGGATTCCCCTAGCACTTTTTAAAGAGGTATCGTGATCTTCTTTTCATATGCGGGGAAACAGAGGCAGTAAACCACAATTTCTTGGTTGTACTCTGGCAGAACTAAACTCCAGATCTTTGCAGACTGGTCCAGATTTATAATCCACTAATTCCTATAGTGTCATCTGGAGGAACATCTGTAACTGAGCGGTTTTGGCAGTGCCTTTGAGAGATAAACATGCATTCCTTAGGAAAGCTGATACAGTTTAAGTCAAGGTGTCAATCTATACTGACTTAGGATGTAAGGTAAAGGACAAGTAAAATGGAGGAAAAAATGCTAATCTTCTCACTGGGATGTAGTCTCTCATTCATATAGGGCAGTACATATTGTAGTAAGGCACGTGTGCAAGCTGCTTTGGAGAGCATCTATGTACTGCGCTTCATACTGTGTCTGATCTGCTGGTAATTTGTTCATTTCATCATTGCCCTCATTAAACTGGTAAAGTGGGCTGTTTGGAAAATTCCCCATTAAAATTCTCTCTTTTCAGGTTTTTCAGATTGATTAAGTATTGGTTGTTTTCAGTTATGCTATCTCACAGTGTCCTGATGGAGTGAGACAGGATAATCATATCCTGACATGCCTTACGGCCCTAAGAAGTCTTTCTCTACTTCCTGTTTCTTTCATATTATTTGCCCTAATATTAAGGATCTTTGCTTGGAAACTGACAGATGAAGAACCTTATCTTATATCCCATTTACTAAAGTGCTTACATTTGCCACTTCAAATATTTAAGGCTATTTTACAGCCTGTGGTAAATGTTATGTAATCAGCAGTAGCCAAGAGGAAACTTGGTTTTAGTGTCCCACTTTGTCCAGATTGCAGCTGCAGGGAATGGACTCAATGGTCCTCAGAAACTCCTTTACTCAGAGCGGAGGGTGTAGTCAGAGGTTTCTTCAGGATGCATTAAGATTTGGGCATGTAAAACCACAGTATCTCAGACTCAGGCGGTGGTGGTTTGGGGAATATTGCTAGTTAAAATTCAGCACAAGTTATAGATTCTGAAGGTGCCTTTATTAATCTGGAAAGGCCATTTTGAAGCTTTGGCTTGATTATTTTCCTTGCTGTCTCTTGCCTCCTCGTCAGCCCTTTGGGAGGACTTGCAAGACTAGCTCTTAGAAAAGAGCTCCTTCTGACTTTGTTTCCACCCCATGACAGATCCCACTTTGCCTTCCCAGCTGGAGAACTGTCATCTTAGATGGGCAGCCATGCCGCAGTGGGATGTCTGTGGGGACAAAGGGACATACTTTAGTGAGGAGCACTGGGGAATGGATAGGGAGGAGGATGCTGGGGCAGGTGGCGAAGAAGTAATAAGGAGAAGGGCCCAGTCAAGGCAGGAGCCCACAATTGTAATGATCAACAAAGACTCTAGGACATAAATTGATCACAACAGTGAGACAAAAATGGTTGTTTCCCAGTTTCATACGGGGAGGGACCAAGTGGGAAGAAGGTCGTTTAGATCTTACCTGTAACTTTTTCCAGAGCAATGAGTGATCCAGAGCTGTCCCTTCTCCAATTCCCCATCCCCTTTCTTATCTTTGGACTGCTGACATTTATTTCCAGCCCTGTACAAGCTAATACTGCCTAAATTTCATGCCTTAGGCAACAAATGCCTAAGATAGTCCTCACAACTGCTGTGGTATCTCACAGCAAAATTGGAATGAACTACTGAGATTGCTCCTCCAGAGGGCTGCCAGAGCCTAGGTCCCTGCGGAGGAAGAAGTAGGCACAACGTAAGGGTTTGTTGCTTATATATTGTAGGTACTATGAGTACGACCCAGTAGGTTTCACAGAGATTGTAGGAACACTGAAGAATGCAAAGTCAGACAGAGATCTCTGGTGGGACTCCCCTGAAAGTGCTCTTGCCTGAAGAGAAATTCTTCTTTTTCACATGCTGAGATCAGAGAAATTCTTCTCTGCCTCTTTAACATGCCAGCCTGGTTTTGCACTCTTCTAACTTCTTAATCTAAATATGGTTCCGTACCTGTTAAAAGACCTTGCAGGCTCTGGATCTATCATATCACCATGGTTAACTATAGTAACCTAGTTTAGAAAAAACATTAAAAAGGATGTTTAGTCAGTTTGTTGAGAACTAGTAGCGGAGAACAGCAACACACCTGTCCTTTAACCAGCACAATGCACCAATTATGAAAAAGCAACAAATCCTTCTTTTTCAACTACCTGCACAGTATTGCTATATGACAGAATCATGAAACAAAACCAATCCATGGTACAGATATTTTAATAAGGTACAGGAGGAAGGAAGATGAAAGAAGGGGGGGGGGGGGTGGGCAAGGAAGGAATAGAGGGAGGAAGGGAGGGATTACACAAGTCCTCTTAGTGCTTCAGGAGCTGTATGTCCATTCAATACTATACTGGGGCTCTTGCCAGTCTCCCTCTACCACTTTTGGATGATGCTACCTCTCTGTCCCACCCTTTGCTGATATTCACTGCCTCCAGCTGAGCTGGCACTCTTCATAGAGTTGTCATCTTCATACTTCTTCATAGTATGTTGCTACCCTGTAAGTGGAGTTGCTCCAAAGGAGACAAGACACACATGTGGCATGCATATTAGATAATAAAATACCAGTTGTCTTCCCCTCTTCCCTCAAGTTTTGTCCAGCTTTCCTCAACAGCACGTATCTTTTTTCTCCCTTTGAACTTTTGTTATTCCTCTTATCCACAACTTCTTTATCATTTTAATTCTGCACACTGTCATTTTTGCCCTGAGACTTTCCACACCCCAGTTCTCTGGACACAGACTTTGGTTAAACTGGTATCTTCAGCTCAGATGTCTCTGTGGCACACCTATTGCTCAGTCAGGCTGCAAACACTACGTTAATTGTTTTGGTTCTTTACCACCTTTCAGACTGTGTGGGCCATACCTGTCAGGAGCCCTGCCTGCCCAGAGTGACTCTGTACAGCGAGGCATTTGATATGCAATATTTTCACAGTTACTCAGAATTCATAAATTGTGCAAAGACAAATTTCTCCCATCTCATCATAAAACCAATTCAGTTTAAATCTGACTGGATGGGTTTAGACCAGGTGAATTAGGTCCTGCAGTGAAACTGGACAGACAGACAATCCAGTTACCAGCTTAACTGCCTTTCTGTTCTAAATAAAACCACAAATACACCCATACAAAGTAGGAGAGGCATTATTAGAAATCTTATATTTTTATGGATAGGAATGAATTTTTATGGAGCTGATAATGCAGATAGAACACACAATTGGTCTAGTCAAAATGAAAGATGAATACAAATTGCAAATCAGCTCCTGAGCTATAAAAATTGGTGTAACCTTCTCAGCAATAACTGATTGTTTAGGAGGCTCAAATAGAGTCACAGTGATGTTTCTTCCAGCCTTATTAAGCATCATAGTTGTCATATTAAGCCAATGATGTATGAGTATTTGCTTATTGTAATGAATTCTGGAGACAGTAGCTGGAGCAGCAATACAAAAGAAAGTCAGGCTGAAGATTTGGGGTATTTTTTTTCTCACTCCCTGAGGGAAATATTTCTCTCTTTTATTTCACTAACATCAAAGACTGTCTCAAATCCTGATACAGGCAGAACTTCTCCTGAAGCTAAATCTCTGGGATCTAATGCCCCTTCCCCCTCAGTGGGCTGTAAATATAACTCTGGATGTAACCGATGTTCTTCTGAGTTTTCACTTCCCTGGGAGCAATGGAAAATCATTACTACTTTGTATATGGTAGGCTGAGGATCCTAAATTCCTTTCCAAGCTTTAGCAAAACTCTCTTGGGAATTATGTTTGGAGGTGCTAGTAGCCATGGTATTTGGAGGTCAGATTCTAGCAGACATGTGAGCTTTGGAGGACTTTAGAGTGCTTTGTAGAAGTGTGGCATTCAAGACCCAACTAAGGGAGGTTCAAAGGGAGAAAAGAGATACGTGCTGTTGAGGAAAGCTGGACAAAACTTGAGGGAAGAGGGGAAGACAGCTGATATTTTATTATCTAATATGCATGTTACGTGTGTGTCTTGTCTGCTTTGGAGCAACTCCACTTACAGGGTAGCAACATACTATGAAGATGCATTGATTTTCTCATAGGCAAATTGAAGGGGTTTTGTGGCTGCGGCAGGAGATGTTGCAATGACATATCTACTAGCCACCAACTTCTATATTTCAGCCTGTGGCTCTGTTAAAAGGGATTAGGATGTGAGATACACTGAGCCTCCTTCCCTACCCCATGCTTGAACTAATGGTGCGAGAATCAAAAAACCTAATCATTTCCTGATGAAATTTAAATCCATCATCTCTTGATGAAATTTAAATCCGTCATTTCTTGTTCTGTCACCCATAGGCACACAGAAAATCTTACCTTCTCCTTTACAACAGCCTTGTTAAAGCTTTCCCCTTAAATCTTTTCTCCTTTGGCTAAGCAACTCCAGCTCTTTCACTAGTTCTTACAAACCGTGTACTCACTCTAACGATCATTATCATTACTTTCCCCTGGAAATGCTCCCATTGGCTCAACCATCTTTCTTGAAGGGTGATATCAAAACCAGACACGGGATGCCACCTGGGACAGACAGAAGAATGACTTCCATTGTCTTGCAGGCTATCTTCCAGCTGAGACAACCATGCTGTTTGAAACAGCGTGAGCATATATATGCTCAGCTTGTTCACCCGATATTGTATAACTGTTTGCTTGTTCTGCTTTTGGAAGGAAGTTGAAGTCAAATTGAATTATCAGCATTTCCTCATTTCTCCCCCTTTTTCTCTTCAACAGCCAGGCACTTTTCATTCTTCTCTAGTGTTCTGGATTCGCACCATTACAGGAGACATTTAAGCCCCTTCTCATGCTCAAGACAAATCCCCTTTGCCTCAAAATGTATTCCACCTGCACAGGGGAAGAAAAGAGGAGCTAATTCAAGTTGTATTCACAAACATAATCTGGCCTTCCTTTTCCAGTGCTTGTCTTGGCAACTAAAAACACTTTTACAGACCTG
Source organism: Gavia stellata (assembly GCF_030936135.1). NCBI lineage: Eukaryota > Metazoa > Chordata > Aves > Gaviiformes > Gaviidae > Gavia > Gavia stellata. The sequence goes on from NC_082597.1 coordinate 4,908,429, forward strand.
TCATATGTCATTATTAGAAGAGTTGCAGTCATGAGCTGAATTAAAGCTTTGCAAAACTGGTACGTTTCTCCCGTATATTTTGCAGATGGGGTCTTTGTCCTCAGGGAGGTAAGTGATTGCCAGGATTACATAGGCTTCTTCTATACCGTGTTTGGGATTTGTCCAAGAAACAGACCATGGTCACTGGGCCATGTGGTGGAAGCTGTTTTATATCTCTACTGTTCAACTATCAGCAGTCTTTGGAGCTCAAGGTGTGTCCTTGCAGAAGACTTTCAGAGCTCTTCCGGCTCTTTTTCATGCCCAGAGAACATGCAGCTGCTCTCAGCCCACCGGGGAAAGCTTAAGGATTGCTGGAATAGCCTCAGAAGATGAAAATGGCCTGAGCAAGCAACATCTTGTGCAACTTGAATGCACTCTGTACATAAAACGTGGATCCCAACATGAGCTATTTTCTAGACTGTGTCATTTGTTTTCAACCAGGAAAGGAATAATTTCACACAGGAGCCAACACTGGGTTAAGCTAACATATATGCAGTTATAGTTGTCATGCTAAATAAGGCAGTATTCATGCTGGATTAAATATGATAATAAATCTAATTCAAGCAGAGAAGGGAGAAGTGTACCACTTCTCAAATGTTTCCGGATCCTACAGGTATTTTAGAGGTCTCCGGAGAAGCGAAACTTGTCACTGTATAATAGTGGCCTGCTGTTAGATAAATGCCAAGACAGGCACTGCCAGGCTGTCGGAGAGTTATTAATGGAGGTTTACGAGTTGCTCTCCGAAGTCATTCTCAGTTAAGTACTAATGTGCATCTTGCCTTGACAGCCCCCATACACTTAAACACGAATGGAAAAAAATGGGCTCTGTTTTGTTTATCATTCATTTCAGCTTTGCTTAGCGTAGGCTTTTCAGGTATCATAACAGACTTCACGAGCAGTTGCTATATATTGCTGGCTTAAAATGGGAGGCACATGGCAGAGCTTTTTATCAGCATGCGTTACAAAGCAGGGTTTGCTGTGTTTTACTGTTGCAGTGATTGTTCACAGAATGAAAAAGATATGATCCTATTTGCCTACTTCTTAGCCACCTAACAAAGCAGTATATTTTCCATGCAACGTATTATAAAACAGGTTAAAGATAACATGAGCTTGCACCTGAGTTTCAGACCCCATGCCTGGGATTATCTCAGAGGTGGTTTCCGTGATTCATAGCACTGACAAAATTAAAAGCGTAAAAACATCAATCAGTTCCTGGAATAAAATTGGGGCTCAAAAATTATGTGATTTAAAAATAATGAAATGCAAGATTTTATTCCTTTCTCTTTGCAGCAAAACGCCCTAAGTTCCCATTTTTCAGCTTTTTCCTGTAATAAGAAGGAAGGCAAGGAAGACAGAAAGAAGAGAGGAAGAGAAGACAACTCTGATATGATTGCAACAGTTGGAGACTTACAAAAAAAACCCCTCACCAAATACTATGATACTGCAATATACCCCTGGGAGTTGACAGCATCATGTCAGACATGCAGAACTGAGCGCTTTTGCTGTCATCTTCCCTGGTAATCAATATTTTAAAAAGCAAGTTGAATCTTTGTGAGGGCCCAAATACATGTAAGTTGGATTATTTGGACAGTTAACAGAGGTGTTACATGAAAAATTCAGTCACCATCTGCTCCCCTAGAGTCGTCAGAGGGAAGGGGAGCCTCTGAGGAGCACAGTTTAATCCCCTGAAATCCAAATCAAAACCAAGGGACCATGTTTCTCTCCAGTCATTTCAGAGTAGGGGTTTCAAACCCCTCTTCAATTTTCAGACCCTATAGATACTTTATATTGGAGCTGAAGACCCTGAGGAGCAAATTTCCATCTATTGACTATAGGCTAGATTTTCTTAGTTATCTTTTGGGTTCACTGGAGAGTCTAAGAGGTGGCAAGCTCCTGCTCGACAGGGTGCCTAGGATAATTAGCTATGCCTCCATTAAATGCTGCAAGGTTATCTAGGATGAATACAGAGCTGATTGCTCCCAAAAGGATGCTCACTCTGACTAGTAGGTCATTTTGGACCATGGCTTTATACTATGGGTTTTGTCTCTTTTTCGTTTTAATTTCTAAGGTGTGCCACCAAACTGGGCTAAGATCGGTCTGAATGACTAGTCAATGTTAATACTTACCAGTTTTGCTAGATTCGTCTCTGACCAATCACATTCACACTGGAATGAACATCCTTCATTATTAAAATGAAGGAAGTCTTTATACAAAGCTAAAGGTGAGCAGCAGATTGTCAGATGTAAGAGTGTCGCAGCCTCTCTCTTCTGGCAGAACAGTGTGTCCATAAGATATGAAAACTCTTATCCTCAGAAAGGTGTCAACAAACTGTTCTAGGAATAGGTCTCTCATAACTTAAAACATCCAAGTGACATCTTTCTATATACTTCACAGTATTTTGGGTTATCTTGTTACCTTGATTACACATCGGTTCATTGTCATTACCAGCACTTGGGAGGGATCTCATTCAGTAAGGATTTGGTATCCATAGCCTCCACTGGAGCTCACCAGTGTTGTTTTTTCAGGGTGTAATTCATCTCTAAGTAAACATCTAAAAGAAGTCAGGCGCATCTTGTCCTGGAAATGCCTGTTCTTCTCCATTAGCCGTCTAGAATTAATTGACTCTCATCTTATGTATCCAACCATGGAATTGAAAGTCCTGTATGATAGACACACATAATGAAGACACCAGTGTACTTGACCTTCTGATACACAAAATGTTACGAGGAGAGGAGAGGAGAGGAGAGGAGAGGAGAGGAGAGGAGAGGAGAGGAGAGGAGAGGAGAGGAGAGGAGAGGAGAGGAGAGGAGAGGAGAGGAGAGGAGAGGAGAGGAGAGGAGAGGGAAAGGGAAGGGAAGGGAAGGGAAGGGAAGGGAAGGGAAGGGAAGGGAAGGGAAGGGAAGGGAAGGGAAGGGAAGGGAAGGGAAGGGAAGGGAAGGGAAGGGAAGGGAAGGGAAGGGAAGGGAAGGGAAGGGAAGGGAAGGGAAGGGAAGGGAAGGGAAGGGAAGGGAAGGGAAGGGAAGGGAAGGGAAGGGAAGGGAGGGGAAGGGAGGGGAAGGGAGGGAAGGGAAGGGAAGGGAAGGGAAGGGAAGGGAAGGGAAGGGAAGGAAGGGAAGGGAAGGGAAGGGAAGGGAAGGGAAGGGAAGGGAAGGGAAGGGAAGGGAAGGGAAGGGAAGGGAAGGGAAGGGAAGGGAAGGGAAGGGAAGGGAAGGGAAGGGAAGGGAAGGGAAGGGAAGGGAAGGGAAGGGAAGGGAAGGGAAGGGAAGGGAAGGGAAGGGAAGGGAAGGGAAGGGAAGGGAAGGGAAGGGAAGGGAAGGGAAGGGAAGGGAAGGGAAGGGAAGGGAAGGAAGGGAAGGAAAGGAAAGGAAAGGAAAGGAAAGGAAAGGAAAGGAAAGGAAAGGAAAGGAAAGGAAAGGAAAGGAAAGGAAAGGAAAGGAAAGGAAAGGAAAGGAAAGGAAAGGAAAGGAAAGGAAAGGAAAGGAAAGGAAAGGAAAGGAAAGGAAAGGAAAGGAAAGGAAAGGAAAGGAAAGGAAAGGAAAGGAAAGGAAAGGAAAGGAAAGGAAAGGAAAGGAAAGGAAAGGAAAGGAAAGGAAGAAAAGAAAGAAAAGAAAAGAAAAGAAAAGAAAAGAAAAGAAAAGAAAAGAAAAGAAAAGAAAAGAAAAGAAAAGAAAAGAAAAGAAAAGAAAAGAAAAGAAAAGAAAAGAAAAGAAAAGAAAAGAAAAGAAAAGAAAAGAAAAGAAAAGAAAGATTCAGTTCTATTCATAACCATGGAAAAAATCTTAATAACACTAATCCCTAAGAGTCTGGTCTTGAAAGACATGAAATCTCTTCAATGTTGGTGAGATATTTTCCTGAGCAACACCTGAGTGACAGCTGAAGTGCTCCCTGCAAGGCTCTCCAGCGACAATGGACTGAGGATAGCAGCGGTCTGAAGGCCAGAGACAGCATTTCCACCTTCAAACCTTGCTGAACTCAGCTCCTCTAAATACAGCAGGTCCATAGAAGGGAAAAAAGGCAAGGATTTGAGTCAGGTACTTTTCTTTTACAAACCAGGGCTGAAAAGGTACTACGACCTGGTAAGGACAGAAGTTTTGAGACCTGACAGCTTAATTCTTGCCATAGCTAGAAACACAGCAAAATTTTTAAAACCCTCTACTTTCGTTGCTGGAATGCAATTTTTCATAGATAATCAGTATAAAAATGCTTATAGACACTAACGTGCCTTATTTTTGTTTTGCTACCTCGGCAACAAGGTGAAAGCGTGCTCCAAAGTTCCCCGAAGCTAATGAAAATCTTCCTTTTTCATTCAAAAGGTCCCAAACAGCCTTTTAATTCCTCTTGAACAGGATCTGGCCTGCCTGAAATAAAAGTCCAGAGATTGTGAAACTTGGTGTAGGCTCTCTAGAACAGATAAAATATGCATGCTGATTTTTTTATGAGAATACGCTAAGAAGTATTACATCTGTCCATTTTATATTGCTTTTGTGACATTTCTCTCTCTCTCTCTACCTTGGCTGGAACAAAAGCACCAATGAAAGATTCATAGCATAGAGGAGCCAGGCAGCAGATAGCAAGAAGCCAGCTCTCTTCTGTTCAGTATTGTGTTGGTTTGGACATATTTGGTCCAGTTTTGGTCCCTGGGCTGTTTAGGATCACTTCACCTAAGAAAATGCTATGAGTTCCTCTCTGACCTGCCAAAAAGCTCATTCAGAGGTGATTTAAATAAAAAATTATTTTGAAAAAGCAAAGGAGAAAAAAAGCAATCAGGAGATAAAGTAATTTGCTTTTTCTTTTCCACGTGGTATCTGCAAACCTTTTGTTGTTATATATACCTTAGTGTAAAAGTCAGATTTCTCTATTGACTTTTATATTGGCTATTTGGTTGGTTTTTATTTATGGGCTTGGGTGTATATGAACAAGTTTATCTTCAACAGTGCCACTCCTTCTGTTTTTAAGAGGAAGGCGCTCTTCATTCAGAAGAAAAAATTATTTAGATGGACAAGATGCATTTTCTAGATTGGAAAAGTATATACTTTGACACGTACTCACACTCTCAAGACACACATGCCTCTAGCTGGAGCAGCTGTGGCACCCCATTTGGATTGCACCACCTCCCAGTTTTCAGTCTGTTCAATTGCTCTCGGAGTTTACAGTGTAGAGATCAAAATAGGAGTTAGGGAGATGTGGCTTTGTAAAGCAGAAACACTGCAACCAGCTGCATTTCGCTTGCTCTGGGGCAGTCTGGAGGATGGAGAGAAAGGCAGGGAAAAGCCAGCTAGCTCTGCAGCCCTGGCAATGGGGGGAATTAAGCTGTTTGACTTTTAGGCAGCCAAAGTATTCCTTTTTTTCATCTATTTCCCGGAAGCATGAAGCTTTCCATGGTAGATGAGAGAAAAGCACTTTTCTAGCTAGTTTAATCCTAGCATGACACCTGGAAACTTCTCTGAACAGGCCGTGTTACACCACAATTCCTACCGAAGGCTGTTTCCGAAATCCTTGACTTTCCATTTTTGTGTTTACATTCATCCGTGAGATCAGCGCAGTCCGGCAGGATTATAAAGTCTGGACAAACTCTTTTGCAATTACTTGCATTTGAAAAGTACACATGAACTGTATTGGTTATCCAAGGCACTCCCAGTGCATGCTTAGTATGTGCTGTAATTATGAACAGAAATCCTGCACTGAAGTCCGGTAACGTTTCTTTATCATCTTCTGAAATCTGCTTCCTTTCCTTGTACTTGTTTGCTGAGCGGGCTTGCTGGTGTGAAGGGGAAGGTCCAGGATAACAGCAACTGACTTTCCTCCACCAAAGCCTGTAGCTCACACAGCTCAGTGCTTGAGGAGAGGCAGGTGGAGGTTGTGCTTTGATTTGCAGACTCTTGGATGCAGAATTTGATTTAAAAGTTTAATAATTAATCAGGGAGGGGAGAAACAAGGCATTTATAAAGGGCTGATAGGAAATCAATGGCAGGGAGAGCGTATCGCTGCTCAGGGAGAAATAAGGACTGGGCTAAGAATCCTGCAAATATTTAGAGAGGCTGAAAGTATTCAGTCTCACTTAGAAAAGGGCTCTGGCTTTTTACCTTTGCAAGCAGGAGTGGCTGTAAACACTCTGGCTTTGTGAGGTGAAAAGAGGAGAACATCTGCTCCTTCAGTGCCCTACGTGCTGGTGATGGAGGGGAGGCAGGCCATGATGTTCCTCTCCCGTGGCTTTCTCACCCTCTTTTCTGTGCTTGGTGCCCTGATGTTCTTTCCCAGGGATCCCATAAAGCAGGTTTCTTTAGACGAGAAGGAAGACATATTCTGTATCTTCAGGAAAAGGACTATAGACTACCTGTTTGTGTAGAAATCACAATCAAACCTCTCTAAACTAAACATCTTCTATCTAACATGGCATCATTCGGGGAAGAGACTATTAACAAATTTAATTAAAAAAATGACCAAGAAACACAAAGGAAATGGTTTTATAATGTGCTCTGGCTTCTCCTTTGCCCAGAGGAAATGTGTTTATCTGACTCATCTGAGCATCTTCAGCTGCCTCTTGGGCTGAAAAACAACTGAACTTGACTATGCTTATATAATTTTATTTATTTATTTTCAGGTTTGCCTCCAGTTGCACTTTTCAGGGTTAAACAGCAGCCAATGAATAGAACATGAGAAGCAGTTCCCTGGATTCATCCTCATTTGAATAAGACACCCAGCAGTCCATAGACAAAAAAAATGCACCAAACTGTTAATTGATTTTTAAAGGAGAATTATGATGCTTTTAACAAGCCACTTATCTTGCTAAGCATTGTTAGGGTTGTAGTGTACGTTCCACTGAAATGGCTGTTCCACAATGTGAGTCCCTAATTGCTTATAAAGCACACTGTTTATTGAGTATTAGCTCTGGCATAGTTGTTTATTACAGGAGTGCATTGCTTAATGCTTGTAAAAAGCCATCTAACTTAAATATGCTCTGCCTTGTCTCTTACCCTCCGATGCTCTCACGAACACATGCTCTCCATCGCTAAGTTTGCAGTGGGAAGAGAGGAAAAGTATTAGCAGCGCTGCGCAGAGCTGGAGGAGGTTGCCTGGTAACTGTGAAGACGGGAGTCTGACTCGGGAGTGTATCGACTATATATTATCCCCTGCACTCTGCCTACAATTAATAGGTCAGTGACCCAATGAAACATTTCAGATGAAGTCAAACTATTAGCTGGACAAATGTGTCTCAAGTACCGCTGTACGCTGGTTCCGTATGATTACGATACATTATGTGCTGGCAAAGTAAGCATGAATCATTAATACACTCAGCTGAGCCCACTGCGTCCTGCAGCAAAACAGCCTCCCGGTCCTGAGCGATGTGCTGCGTTATCTTCGTAAGACATGAAGCCTTCAGTTAGCATGATCTACAGGGTGGTTAGTTTGCAGCGCGGATGCATTCGCCTTTCCCTTTCGTGGGCATTTGTCATTCCTCTCAGCGAGATGGGTAGTATTTTAAGGGGGAGGGAGGGAAATCCTGGGTGAGAGAAGACAAGGGGACAGATATATTGATACCTGTTTAGTTATAGCTCCTTTTTTAAGACTAGGAATGACTTCTCTAATTTGCTACTCGTGTGAGGAGTGAGTAAGTAGATTTACCATCCCTTAGACTCCCCCATACATCTGAAGGAGGCAGGTTGGAGGATGACCAAGTATGACATTCAGCTTCTGATTTCTTCTTTCCCATAAAGTAAGAAAACCTCTTTTCTTGTCAAAAGAACTGCCTGAATTGTAAGAATAGCTGAAGAAGTGTTTTCTGGGTTTGGCTGGGATTAGTAAGCAGTGGTGTGGGATTTGCAGAGTGAACAACTCTTCCAGTTGCATCTTGCTGCATCACTTAGTTGGTCATCTTGAACTCCAGAATCAGCTTGCATTGTGTTTGTGGTGTTGCCTACCAATGGCCATGTCCCACGATTCTTCACGAAGGTATGTGATCAGTCCCTAGTTGTATCAGATCAAGAGTGTCTTGATGAAAGGCTACACATACAAGACAGATCCTTTGCTATGATGGTCTTGGAACAGAAAACTTCTCTAGAGTGAAATGGAATTAATTTGCCAGTGGACAATCATGCTCGGTATTTTCCTACAGGAAATACTAAAAGCAATAGAGAAGGAATATCTTCATTTTAAAACCTGGCTTGCTCTAAAATCAAACAGAAATGCTTCTAACCTACCTGTGACTTGAACTCAGGAGTTTGGCATATGTCTTTTGTATCTTAGCATCTAACTATACGCTTCTTGGAAAGACAGTTTCTCAATTCCTCTGCCCAAAGAAGCTATTATACTACTTTGCTGGGAAAAGGAGAATGATGTGTTTGGTATATCAGATTCAGATTTAGAGGCATGAAAGTGTGGTTTCCAACAGCAATTTCTGCTGTTTGAGATCTACTCAGGTCTTTGTTGATGAGCTGGATGAATTCTTAATGTATAATCTATCTTGTTGACCTATTCTAATGCAAGATTTCCCTCTATGCTTAATCTCTCAGGCACTTTATTTAGTTAGCAGCAGAAAACAATATCGTATTCCTTCACAGTAGTCTCAAGGGCTTTGTGAATCCTCCAAAAGACCTTTAAAATTAGAAATTACTAGCAAACTTTGTACCACCAAAGATGTGTAACAGTCAATTTCCTGACTGTCTGAAATTAAATACTGTTGCCCCACTTAATGCCATGATTTGGATAAGTTGGGAGCTCAGGAAGCTGCAGCAGCTTACTTCCAAGTGAAAGTCGCTTTGATGGAGACCATTTGGGATTTCAAATGCCCTTAAATGGAAAAATCCAAATCCACAGTAAAACTAAATGGGAAAGTCTCTGGAGATAATATGTTTCAATGAGCTTCACTCAATAAGCTTATTAAGAAAAATGTCAGCAAATATGACACTGAAAAATCTACAGTGTATTTCTGCTAGTATCAAAAATTCTACAGTCTGAGACTACACTGCTTTATATTTATATCTACTGGTTAATTAAATTACACAGTGTTAGTTTAACTCGCTGGGAAAAGATTTTCCTTTGATACTAATCTTTGAATCAAATGCTATGACTGTACCATAGAAAAAGCAAGATTGCATCATTTATAAATATACATATAGATATATATTTACCTTTAGGTATATATAAACTTTTACACCGTTATCACTGTGCTAGCTCAATAAGCTGTACTAAACTACATCTCATCTTGCAGATAGATACCAATTCTTGATGCTGAAATGTTAGCAATGTAAGTTCAAGCACTTTAGAAAGTAAAAAACCCAAATATTTGATCAGAGTGTGTACTATCAAAACCCTATCTTTGAAAACCTTCTAGTATTTATTTACACCTTTGTAACATTTTTAAATGAGTTAAACCTCTCTTTGTTGATCTGGAAAGGTTTGCAGGTTAGGTTGAATATGGAATCAGCCTGGAGTGGGTACATTTGTCTCAATCAAGGTGCTTCCAGTATCTACAACCAAACTAGTTGTCTAGACTACTTTTATAGTCAGCGGAGGAAATAAGCACTTTTAGAACATAATTCATCTCATTGTAAAATAATTCTCTAAAATCAGTCGCATGAATTCTATTCTAAAAATGTCTATTTGTCTCCATTGACCTAAACAGGAGCTGAGGGTTAACAGCTCAAACAGCAAGCGATACCATGTATAGGTGGAATTCATCTAACACACATGGCTTGTATAACTGATCAGGTAAATTCAAATCTATACCCTCTGTAGCCACTGAAAAACAATGGACTTCTTCACAGTCAAGCAAGTCACCACCTGTTGATGCAACTGCAGGTTCTTGCCTTGGAGGCTTAGGTCTGGAAGAGGAAAAGTAACATGAGAAAGTGGTGAGCTATCTTACTGCTTCTCTCTTTTGCATACTCTGGCTCTTATGCAACTGATGCCTGCATTTGTACTGACAGAATCACCAAAGGCTTTTGATGTGCAACTCAGATAAGCTTAAGAAGCTGGATGGTAACCACAAGCCTATTTATTTGTCATAAGTGAAGATTTTCCGTAATTAGATCAATTCCCCAGTTGCAGATATATAAATAGCTAACAAAATACCTGGCTTTGCAGGTTATTAGCTATGTTTTCTGAGTAACATGGGTTTCCAAGTCTGATCCCTTCACAGGCCATGAAGATAAAACCCATTAAAACCAATGAAAGCAGCACACCAGTGTCTATAGTAGCCCACATTGTGAAGTCTTTTTCTGTTTGTTCACAGTTTTAAGCATAGTTTACTGGTTGATACCTTGATGAAGTATCTGTTTCTCCATCTGTAGGTCCCTTGATGAAAGAGGAGTCATTAGCCTCAACCCATGGCAGTTACTGGCATGTTATAAGGAACTGAGGTGACTAGGTGCGTTGCGTGAAAATTAGCAAAATAAAATACTGTGCTGGTTTTGGCTGGGATGGGGTTAACTTTCTTCATAGCAGCTAGTATGGGGCTGTGTTTTGGATTGTATGGGGCTGTGTTTTGGATTTGGGCTGGAAACAATGTTGATAAAGCAGGAATGTTTTAGTTACTGCTGAGCAGGGCTCACACAGCACCAAGGCCTTTTCTGCTCCTCACCCCACCCCACCAGTGAGTGGGCTGGGGGTGCACGGGAAGTTGGGAGGGAACACAGCCGGGACAGCTGACCCCAACTGACCGAAGGGATATTCCATACCATACGACGTCATGCTCAGCATATAAAGCTGGGGGAGGAAGAAGGAAGGTGGGGACATTCGGAGTAATGGCATTTGTCTTCCCGAGCAACCGCTACGCGTGATAGAGCCCTGCTTCCCTGCAGATAGCTGAACACCTGCCTGCCGACGGGAAGTGGTGAATTAATTCCTTCTTTCGCTTTGCTTCTCCGCGCAGTGTTCTTTTGCTCTACCTATTAAACTGTTTTTATCTCAGCCCACGAGTTTTCTCACTTTTACTCTTCTGGTTCTCTCCCCCACCCCACCTGGGGGGAGTGAGTGAGCGGCTGTGTGGTGCTTAGTTGCCAGCTGGGCTTAAACCACGACAAATCCCTGCCTCAAAGAGTTGATATCTTGGGTGAAATCTTCTGCAAACCGTACTAGACTGAATGCAACTATGTGTTATATCTCTTAAGACAATTTTCCTAGTAGCTGTGAATTATGATTCCAAGAAGCATTAGATTTTCCAGGTACTAAAGGTTTGATTCAATTGTGCAGACATAGTTGCCCAAGTCTCTGGTTATCAGAGACAGTCAAATGGAGCTGGCAGTGGTCTGTCTCTACCATTTTACAATATTAGCTGGAGTCCTGGACAAGATATCTTCAGGCATCTCAACTGGCACAACACACCTATATCCAGGCAACAGACTTCAGACCTTAGGGGAAACCATGCAGGTCTTCCTGGAAACACCTGCATCATTCCCCAATGTCAAATACCTTCAGAAAAATTTATTCTCTTTGCTTCTGCCATCCCCACCTCTTGTCTCCATCTCCTCTTTCAGGACAAATTGTTGTTTGGGCCCTGCAGTCATGTTTCTCTCTGAAGACATAAATTGTCCCTGACTAAAACCTTCAACAAGATCATGAGTTAGGAAGGAAAGGACTTCTTAGGTTAGTTTGCTTGCATTCAACACAGTACAGTTGATCCATTATCTCCATTTTGTCTGAGGGTGAACTGAGTAAAAGAGATCAAGAAATACATCTCCTGTGGATTATCTCAGATCAAAAGACATTCTGATTAGGCTTGTATACCTTTGATGACATTAGTGCAATTACCCTGATATACACAATCAGAATCAGATGTGCAGGTAATTACTGGCAGAAAATTGAATTACATGGATCTATTTGAGCTGTGGTCATAATGAACATTATTATGTGATATGATTTAGGAAAAATATAACCTTGACAAGATGAATTGGGAAGGGCTACAGACGCCTACAGACAAAATAGGTTGCAATGATCTTCTGCCCAGATCTCACATTGCAGAGAACCTGCAACTTCTTTGTGGAGCCCTCAAAGTCACTATAAATGTCATACGCCCATGAAGTTTCTTGGTAAGCAAAAGAACATCTTTGAGTGACGTAAAAATACATGTTGAGTTTTACTGTATTTGCATAAGTCCTACCCAGCTCCCAACACTCTCCCCAAGCTGTAAAGAGCACATGAGTTACTGTCCCAGCAATCTCATTTGCCCTGTGAGATTCAGGGGCAGGATGCAGACACTGTAATGCAGCTAATGCCATGTGAGCTGAGTATATAAATTCTCGTTACACTAAGCAGAGTCAGTAGAATAGCAGCAGCAAGGCTAACACCTTCCTTTGGTGAGATAAGTAATTTTTAGGACTCTGTGGAATGTAATGGCAGGGTGTCCTATGGCTATGACAGGATCATAAATACTCAACCCACATGTAGAGACCATCATCATTGCTACTTAAAGTTAGGGAATCAACCCAGTTGTCTAAACAGAGGTAGCAAGTGCCACTTGCGCCTGACCAGAATGTCCTGACACGTCTCTGGTTGCTGCTCTGAAAGTGAACAGGCCCCTTCAATATCAGGTCATGCCTGGCATGCCCATGCTCACATCCTACAGCATCTCAGCTCATACCCAACAGAGATGCTTAAAGAGCTGAATCAAGCCTTGTGTGTAGGAATTCAAGCTGGAATTCATCCCATTTCCTTTGAGGCATCCAAATTCTACACCTTGTTGCTAAAGTAACTGAGCTGGATTGACCCTTTCTCTCTTTATTTTTACCAGAAGAATATGGGAATTAAACCACAGATTTAGGTTTTTGTCTCATCTAATCACCTCTCCTTGGAAACGGTCAGTGTCAGCCATTCCTGAAATCCTGACAAGATTCATTTCCACTGAGAGAACAATAATGGAGGTATCTCCATCTGGACTAGTCACCTATCCTCTTTTCTGAGTCAGTGGAGGCAAACAGATGTTGTGCACACCTCATTTCATCCTAAACTGACCATTCAAAATAGGTTGTACCTGAGAAGTATTTGCTTCCTCCCATTGCCTATAATGGCAAGCTCAGAGGTAGGTGCCATTTCATCTGTATGTTCATGTTCTATTTCAGTGCATGGCAGTACTATGATATAATCCATTTCTGGCACCATCAGGTGAATGGAGCAGGGTTACCATCTCTAAACAACGTCTCCTCAAAACAATTTCTCTTGATCTGTAAAGTTCTGCAAGGTCTTCTTCATGCAATGGGGCCTCCAGGCAAGCCTCCTTCTGCCTCATAGCAAGTTGCTAGAAGAACTTGTTTAGCAAGTCTATTGTCAAAATTGTGCTTTGATCTGCCTGTATTTTCCTCTGCACTGTCTGTACGGATATAACTGATTTGTAAGCAGGTCATCATGCTGTTTTCATTCTTTTCCTAAGCCTGCAGTAGGCTTCGAAAATCAATGTATTAATGCTTCGTGTTAGTAAGCTTGGAACAGCTTCTAATCCAGTATTAACTCTCCCACTGACCTCTTAGTAGTATTACTCCTAGTTTTCAAAGGAGGACACTGAAGCCCAAATTACTATTATTTTCAGAAATGGTTGCCTAAATCCAGACAGGCACATCACTGAGAAGACCATGAGATGGTCAGTAGAGTTGGTCAGGGGATGAGAAGGAACAGTGGGATGAACACAGTGAAAGACGACTCTCACACATGCACAAAAAACAACCAACCAAAAAGCCAACTCCGTACACACCCCATAGAGGTGCGTTTTTAGATGCTCTCAGAACAAGTGGTAGAAAGGAAAGGAGGACTCCTGAACAGATCTCCAGCTCGCAAAAATTGGTAAAGCCATCCTGAAGTCAGCTTACGTCATCTGAAAAGTTGTCCCTATGCATTTATTTGGAAGTAAAGCCAGAAGAAAACATTCAGTTTACAAATAATAGCTTTTGTAAACACACTTTTCTAGTGATGGCTATTTTATTGTCTGACTGATGCACCGTAGGGAACACAATTCCAAGTTTTCCTGTAGGCCACATTTTTATTTTGCAGCCAGATGCCACAATAAAATTGTATAAGAAGAAACGATACAAATAACATGCCAAAGTGAGAAAAAATAATCACCTCAGGAAGGAGGAAAACACATTTCAGTCTCCAAAACATCAACAGAAACTCTTATATTTCCATTATGAAAATAGACTACATTCTTAATGTAAAGGACTCTCTGATATTCTCTGCAATATTACATTGACCTGCATATAGTTATTTTGTGAGAAAGCTCTATTATAAACATTCTTTTGCTAATTCTTTACTACTATAACTCTATAAATACCTGAAATTTATTTGCAACTCAGTATACATTTGGTTAGAACTTCAATGCATTTTGAGGAAAAGTACCATAGGAGTTGTTCATTCTCCATCATATTTGAGAGGTGACTTTTAAGTGCTCACCACATATCTTGATAAAGGAGAGCCCAGAAGCAGCCGAATTACTGAAATTCACAGGAACTGCTGAAGCCACAGCATTAGGAAGGTGGAGTGCTTTTGGCTTACCACGTGATATTTAAACCACTTAAGTCCTAACAATGAGGCTGTAGCACTATCAAATTATTAGTCTTTCCTTTTTTATTTAGATTTCAAGTATTCTATGAAGATATTAACACTGTAACTGTTGGAAAGTGGGAAAAGTAAACATGTAAATATGAAGTTATTTGCCCAAAACCGGACAGCCGCAGAAGTAGACAACAGGTCTCCTGAAGTCCAGTGTTCACTTCAGCAGGAGAGAAGCACTGCCCACAGGAGCCTCTGAGAGCTACAGGAGCAACAAAGCAAGGAATGAGCTGCAAACTGGATACTGCTTGTGACAACAGAAAGTGCTGAACCATTTCAGCTGAAACGTGGTTTCACCCTAGAGTCCTTTTCAAAGCCAACATCATGGCACCTGTTTCTTGTAATCCAGCCGTGAGGTGGTAGACCAGGATTCAAATTCCTTTTCCTGCAGAGATTTGAAATCACATTCATCGTTTCTTAACGGGAAGGCTGACAAGTAACACAGGGAAGGATGTTGCTTTCTCCTCTTGGAGCCACACCATGCATGTGAACTGCTTGACTTTAAATTTGCTCAAAGGAAGCAAATGTAAAAATTGCACAGGTTTTTACACAGTTTTCCAGAGCCATGGACCTTGGGCCACCATGCAAAGCAAGTCTTGTGCTTCTGCAATACTTGTATGCCCCTACCAGGCAAAGCCAGGTGGTGGAAAAACCTGCGAGAGGGAGCTACTGGAGAACATACTGTCCCTTGATGCTCAGGAGTCACTGCCCTCAAGGCCATGTCTCCAACCCCTCTCCAATGCCTGTTTGAACATTTTATACAAAGCAGGGAGACGCAAGCAGGAGAGATTGTAAAAAGCAGATGCAGAACATTACCAAGCATTTATGTCCTCCTGGACAGTGGACACCACCTGAGACTTTGTAGTCTCCAAAACCTGAGTGTATTCACACTGAGCTGTTCCCTTCCCAATTTATGAATGACACTTCAGTCTATTTTTCCTATTGTTACAAATGACCAAATTATAAATAAAACACTTTGAATGAAGCATTTCTGACAATTCATAGGAATGTTGTGTTATGTCCCCCTGACCGTCTTTTTTTTTTTTGGCTATGAAAGAAATAAATAATTATTTCCATCTTGGGTTAAGTTGAACTCAATGTTTGCACTATATTGATTTTTGAGGGTGGACAAGGGGTCAGCCCCCAAACAGTTATTCATTCTCTGTGGCCAACTGTAACAGCCACTTGGCATGAGTTTATAAACCAAAACAGTGGAGGCAGGTTATAGTGAGCTCTGCATGAAAACCTGCTCTGAAAGAGAAAGCTCACATTCCACTCAATAAAAGAATAATAAAGTGTCAGGTAGGAAATAAATATTGAAACTAATTTTCCACCAGGGAAACCTCTTTGCAGTAACTAATTTAGATGGAGAATAAAACAAAAAGGCCCTATATCTCAACCTTGGCAATAACCTGTCACCGAGTACAACTCACCTCTTGTCTCTGCTCAGACCTGATGCCTGCACGGGAGGAAGAGGTGACAACTGCCTTGCTGTCTCACTTTGTAAATCAAATCAAATAAACCATGCATGAAAGGAGTTTTCTTGGAAAATAATAATAGTGCATTAGGGTCCCTTGGACTTTTTTCAGCAGCAAGGACAAGAAGTTAACACAAGGTTTTTCCTGTCAATTCTGTCGGTAATTACATGAGATACTGCGGGTGAAGAGATTGCTTTGGTACTCCATCAAGAAATTAAAATGCTCTCATGGTGAAGGCAGAGCTTTTTGGTTGCTGGTGGTGGTTTTCTTGCTTAAACTTCTCTGAAGATTAAAACCGGGACTGGATGGACAATACAGAAGGGATGGCAAAATGTTAACATCTTGAGAGCCTGTGGTAGCATGGGCTGGAGACCATGACAAGACAAGTGAGGTTTGACTTCCCTGGAGGAAGAAGGAACAATGTGGTGGCCAGGACACACACAGGCTGTCACTGCTGCGGTGAACGTGATGCTTGTCCATGCTGGTTTCACCTTGTGCTCCCTCGCAGAGGGAAGTTCATACTGTGTCACTGCCTCTTCCCTGCACAACCACTCATGGTGACCTTGGGGGTCTGACTAGCACAAGTTTCTTTTGGGATATACATACACTGAGGGTCCCCGTGCGAAGGTGCATCCCCCACCTGTAAGCTGGTATTGCAACCTTTCCCTGGAAAACCAAATATTGCCCCTGTGTGATGTGCTTGCAGAGCCCTGTATGCAAGCACCATGGGAAGGTCACATTACCTTTTTTTGGCCTCTGTTCCCCTGGAAGCAAAAATGGGGAGAGCAGCATTGTGCCTTTTCAGCAAACAAAAGGAAAACACTAAAAGAAAGAAGAAGTAGGGGGAAAAAGCCACCTAGGATCACTGTTCCTGCCTGCTGAAAGCCCATGTCTGAGTTGTCCCCTCTCTGGAACATATTTGTCTCCAAACCTGACTACATGGGGTAGAGAATCAAGACCTTGTCACAGTCCTTCCCTGCTATCACCTGTCAATGTGCATTATCCAGGAGATCAGAGAAACTGTTTCCTCAAGGCTCAAAGAGCATTTCCTTCTAAACACCAATGTCTACTCTCCTAGATGCTTCGTAAGTTCTGGCTAAGCTCATCTTCTATGAACCCTCTTGGTTAACCTCTCTCAACTCCTTACCTACCTTCAGTGCCTGTTTCTCTTTGCTGTGCTCCATGAATAAGTCTAGGCACAATGCTGTTGCTCACGCATAGACCTCCAGTATTGTATGAGCCCTCCCAGGATACCTGAGATGATGCCATGGTGCTGATGTGGCACAGGACACACGGGAGAGGTTCACTTCTGGAGCAATAGTCAGAGGCTAGGCAGGATAAAGTGGGGCATCACTGATAGTGATTGGTGCATGCTTACATACTTGAATATTCTGTTTTCTATATTTTCCTTAAGATATTAATAAAAATATTCACATACCAATAAAATATTAATACATTCCTATCTTAATAAAAATATTAATATATTTATAAAATACCTTCTTGGAGATGATGCATGCCTGAGTTTCCACAGAAAAAGAGCAAAGCATATCCATCCAATTTGAGATAACTTATGTCTCTAGAGCCTGAAAAACAATGACAGAAAGTTAGGGTGCTTTGGAAGGGGAGGAAAGTATGGAGGAAAGCATGAGGAAAGCAATTGTATTATACAGGTTGCAGCAGCCCAGAAATGTCTATGACTGTAGGTGGAAACACCTACATTGGAGCTAGTCATCCAGGGTGCAACTCCACCACCTTAGTGTCCCGTGCACCAGTGGACAGTCCTTGAAATACTTCAGCAAGCCACACACACGGTTGATAGATACGCTGTCAGCTACCATGGGAAATAGGGAATTGAAAATAGAGCATTATTCATGTCATTGATTTTAAATATCTGAACTAAAGCAGGATAAATCATTCTATTGGAAAGGCTGCATCTCTCCAGTGATGTTAAAGGAGCCCAAATATTCCTATTAAGAAAGAAATGTCTTGTCCAATCCCAGCTTGTTGAGGTCTAAGAGATAATGCATGGCAAAAACAGTACTCACCACCCTCACCTACACCTGGAGTGTGAGATTCCTTCATCTCATGTTCGTCTTGCTCTAGCATCTCATCAGTATCTCAACTTACAGGTCCCCAGGATAAGGAAACTTGTCTTCCTGCTACACCTGTAAAGCATCATGTAATTTCATGTGAATGATGCATTAAAATAAATAACTGTATGTTTCTGTGTCTAAGGGTCTCAAGACCAGAAAATAAATCACCCATCTCACTTTACAGCTTTACCATTGGCACCTTGAAGAAGTAGCTCATTAACCAGTGAAGGAGGATGCAGAAGGGGGGGAGAAATCCAATTTCTAGCTTGCAGTATTTTGCTAAAAACGTTGATAACAATTTCTGCTATTAGTCTCTGTCAGAAATGCAGAGTCATTACTGAAATGGTGTGGCCAGAGGGCACCCTGCATCACAGCTCACTGCGGAGCGTGAAACCCTTGAATAAACATTATAAAGCACAGCAAAACTGTTTGTATTTGAAAGTTTTTGAGTAATTAAAGTAGTACTCATCTCACCTTCTGCTTACCACCTCCTAGCTAAATTAGCATGTTGTGGTGGTTGTCCCAGCCTGCATCTATGCAGGCTTTGGTAGGGTTGGCTGAGCATGCATTGGAGTATCTGACCCAGACATCAAATTGCATCCACACAGCATCCCTTGAAGCACACTGCTAGGACCCATACTTTGCATTGGGGTGGCAATTCAACAAGTATTTGCCCCCTTTCCGCAATTCTTTTCCTTACGCCAGCTGTACATCATGCGGGAGAGCTGAGCTCAGCTGTACACCACCGTGTCCATCAACAGCAGGTCAGGACTCAGATGTGAAGACAGAAGAGTACTTGGACGGTGAGAAGAGAGGCATCCACAGAGCTGTCAATCAAGATCAAAAACCTCATCGCCCCAAAGCATAGTAATTGCAACTTTTCAGTGGCTGCCTGTTGCCTGCATCAGGACCACGTTCCTGAGAAGAAAAGGCTCATAACATCTTTGAATGTGTTCCCACTATTTACAAGCCAATGGTGATTTCTGCTTTTTGTGTGGTTTAAAATCCTAGAACTCACATTCTGCAGGGATTTCCATAGGAATTGGGTGCTGGAGGAACACTGTGAATCTGGGTTTACCACTGGCCTTCCTGAGCACAAAGGTACCCTTCAGCTGCAACATTCAAGGAGCTTAGGACCTACTGTCTTTACTAGCGACTCTCTTCAGTATAACTGAAGTAATGATTCACCTTTTGGGCATTCTGCAAAAATTAGTTAACGTTTGGGGAGCGTTTTAATGATATAAATTGTGGTAAAAATGCTAAGTATTATTATTGTTCCACTTTGTCTGCTGCTTAAATATAAAGGGGGAGTGTACAGCGACTTCCCAAGTGTCTCCCAAGGGTGTTTCTAAAGCAATTATGTTGGCTGACACTGCCGAGCTTCACAAAATGGAAACGATTCAGAGGCTGACCAATCAGCCCCTTTACCAGCAGATGAATCTAACGACTTCAAAGCTATTCATTAAGCAGTACTATGAATTGATTACATAAATTAGCATGCCTCTGACAAGGCAGGGAAGGGAGGAGAAAAAGGGAGAGGAGTCCGACATAACACATCCCTCATTTGGCAAAGACAGTGGTTATTAGGAGCCCAGAGCTAATGAAAGAGACAGATCCATTAGGCACGTGCCAGTGTAAGAGATTGATTACTTCCCCCCCGCCCCCAAAAGGGACGCTCTCTTGTTACTGGGGGATTATATTTGTTCTAGCTTGTTGATCCTGGGGTAACTCTGTCACATTTAACGAGCAAATATAGCTTGTAGAGAGAGGGAAGGAAGATGATAAACTTGCTTCAAAGCCATTATTGAAATCTTCTAAGTCTGAGCGATGCAATGAAGGCTGGTTTCGCTGCTAAAAGGGAAAACATGTAAGGAGGATTTTCTCTCTGAAGCACCTATATGTGGGAGAATTACAGCCAGAACTATTGGGAACAGGAAGTTTTTCAATGGAAACTTTGAATGACAATATCAGACAGGCACGCTTGAACCCTGCCTCTGATGAAAACTCCCTGTCCAGCACTAGCACAATGCTAAGTCTCATTGCAGGCTCCCTTGAGCTTATCAAACCTGGAGCAGAGCTAAAAGGATCACATCCTCTCTTGGAAGACCTCATTGGAGCTCAGCTACCTCCAGTCAGACCCCATCTGTCCATGCTGTTGTTTGGACCTTGCTTTCCCCTCTGCAATAACTGATACGTTGTCCCTACTTAGAGTCCCAGCACACACTAATCACAGAATCACAGAATCACTAAGGTTGGAAAAGACCTGTAAGATCATCAAGTCCAACCATCAACCCAACACCACCATGCCCATTAAACCATGTCACATAATGCCACGTCCACACGTTCCTTGAACACCTCCAGGGATGGTGACTCCACCACCTCCCTGGGCAGCCTCTTCCAATGCTTCACCACTCTCTCCATAAAGAAATTTTTCCTAATATCCAGCCTAAACCTCCCCTGGTGCAACTTGAGGCCATTTCTTCTTGCCCTGTTGCTAGTCACTAACCCTTCACTCATGTTTGGAGCCACTTTAATTTCAGGTGGGTCAGCCTTGAGCTGTCAACATCATCTCTCTGGGCAACAGAAGCATCATTTCACAGTGCAACTTCCTTCCATGCTAACCGGGGAGGGATTGAATAAATTGGTCTGATTTCAACGTTGTCTGCATGCAGCATTACTTCTTCATTCAGGACTCTCTGGACAGTCCTGCCGGTGCCTCCCTGTCTAGTTTAGCCCAGAATATGCCTATGTAACTCTTCAGTATAGACAAATCCCTTCTCTTTTTGTTAGAAGTAGGTTTTCAACCCATTGGAGTTGCTTCTGGCCCTGCTTTATGGGAAGATGGGTTGAGTCATCTTCCGTTAGTGGTCTGTATTGTAGCATGATTTGAGTAATCTCTAATTAGAGGGCATAAGTGTGTTGTTCAGCCCTTTAGACTCTTAAGTATATGCTTAAATTAAGCACAGGCTGAAGTGCTCTTCGAATCGGGAGCCTGAGCAAGCTCTGGCTGAGTTTTCTGCTGTATTTTGAAATTGCTGCAATCCATTACTCAAAGTGCAGCTCGAGCACTGAAACTAAACAAAACCTCTTGGAAAAAGAAGCTCTTAAGCAAAAGGCACACCTCATTTGGTCACGTTTGACAGACAGCTATCTGCTTGGTGAGTTTGACGCTGCTGTTTGTCTAGCAAAGGTTTGCATGCTGCAGGAACCTATCACCGTTGCCATTTTGCGACTGACATTAGTTAACAAAATATTTTGCACTCCTTAAAGAAGGAATTGATCTTTTACTCTGCAGTTCTATTACCAAAAGGGGGAGGAATCTGGAATCTGATATCTGTTCAGATTTCTCGCAAATTTGCAAGAAAAATGTTCTCATTTAAAAAGGAAACCAGTCAGTCACAAGCTGGTGAGCGTGGTTCAGGGAAGAGACCTCCCCACTGTTTCAGGTGGCTTGCTGGTTCCTGCTGGAGAAAAAGCTGGGTTTGATGGATCACCAAGAAAATCCGTTATGGCAAATGAATGCTGATGGCAGCTGCACAAATTTAAGCAAACTGACTTTTCATGTTGCAATAAGAATTCAGCAAGATCAAAAACTACCACAGCATCATTAAATTTGGATATTTGATGGAGCAGCTTTGTGCAACAATTGAACTTCAGAGAGGATTTTTCTGTCCTTCACTATGGAAGGAATTTGGTGGATTTGTTATTAACCAAGAAAAAAACAACCAGGAGAGAGTATCTTGCTAACTCTAGCTACCTAGGGATTACACAGAGCTTGCTGTATTATGCAGTTGTTCCTTTGCATATTTCATTGACTTGGGGGGAAATATTAAAATTTGTAATTTCCGTATTGCCAGATTATCGTACACTCTCCAATGATTGTTCTCTCTCTTTTTTTGATCTGTCAATTTCCACGCCATTTAAAAAGACAATTTGACTGCCTTAATGCCAGAAAAATCTCATAGGGTATTTTCTTTTTTTTTCTTTCCTCAGCATAGAAAAGGCTATTTTTATGACTAGAAACCTATCATTACCATTCATTGAGCACCTTCCCTTGCCATTGCAGATAAACACTGAGCTTAACAGTTTTTAGCCTTGAAAAAAAATAAATAAAAATTCAAATCTGCTCACAGGAAGTCTTTGGTAAATATCATGTCACCATGGAGTGCCACATTAATACAGAGTGTGAAATACAAGTGTGAAGTCTATGATATATCTATACCCTGTGCTTTTACATGTCATAATATTTAGTTATCCACAACTAAGGAACTCACAAGATTTTTGAAGTGCAGTAAGCACTACTTTGCACATTTTACAGACGGGGAGATGGAAAGATATGTGAAATAGATGCAGTGGCTGGCAGGAGGTAAGGCAGCTCCTGAATTACAGCTCTCCGTACTGACCTGCCATCTTCCATCTTCCTATCCCACATACAGCCCAGTGCCTCCAGATTCTATTAAAATAAGAATGAATTAATAAGGCTGGATGAGGTAAAAGGCTTGATAAGAGGAGTTGCAAAGCTTGTCAACGGAGAGACATGTGAACATTTTGCCACAATAATTAATGGTGGGAATTCAAATTGGATTTGTCAGTTCCCTTTTTAAGCCTCAGTGTTAATACTTGCTCCAAATGAAGTGGCCTTGGATTTATTTATACAAGGACCTGCTATTGCAGGGACAGAACTACAGCAATGGGTGTCCTGAAGCACCCGTTATGGTGGGTTCTGCCCGTTGGCCATCACCCTCCAGTTCTCTACAAACCTGAGATCCATCTGAGCAAGTGTCCTCAGTGTGGCATAACAAAAGCAACCACTTTCATTATCTACTGTGCAAGGTGCAGAGGCTTTCTGCAGATCAGATGACCCCCAGGTAACCTGACAAAGCCACTCTCCTGGGAGCAGGGCCTTTTTAGGACAGCCGAAGCAGAAATGGGTCTTGAGACACATTTCTTGAGTCATGCTCTAGGGCTGCTGCCAAAAGACTTTTCATCGAATAAAAGCTTCTACAGAGGAAAAAATGTTGTAGAGCCAGAGAGCAATATACCCATTCAAGCTCTTCTAAGTTTTCATTAGTTCCTAATGAAAGCTTTGCAGATGGGGGAGGCAGCAATTAACAATTAACAGCAATTAACAACTATTCCTTCTGCTTGCTTCCTGCTGGAAGAGGGAGACAATTAAAGTCTCTTATCCTGTCCCTGCTCTCCTCCCTCTCTACCTTGGGAATTACGTTATCAGGGAATCATTTTATTTAGCAAAGTACCTGCTTTTGCTTGCAGTAAATAGTTACTGCCTTAGGGCCAGGTATTTAGAGGTGCCCAAAGATACAGCTGAGTACTTCCTTCTGAAAACTCAGAAGGTGCTTTTCTGTGTATACAAATGTGTAAATAGTTGGTCTTGATGTATGAGATAAGAAAGAACAGAGAAACCAGGGCACAGAAATAGATTAGGGTATGCCATAGGGAAAAGAAGATGGTGAGTGTCTGAAAAAGGGCAGGAATGGATTTAATTTGTGAACTATACCCAAAAAAACAGGGTTTACTGTCAAGCCTAAGTCCATCCAGTCTTTTACAGATGGGGCTCCCAGGTATATGTCTGGGATGTGGCTCTGTTCTTCAAGCTGGTTATCAGTGTTAGAGCAATATGCTGCTCTGGGAGATGAACCCCCCCTTGCAGCAAGGCTTCTGAGGTTGGTTGAGCATGCCCCTGAAACAGCACTTCTCTGTGCAGCTCCTGCTCCTGCTGAAGATCTAGGACACGTCTGCGTGGGAATCTTGATCATAGAGACATAAGCTAAGAAAACAAATTGCTGAGCTTAATATAAGGATTCTAAGGAACCAAATGAGTAAAAAAGAGCAACAGATCCCTGATGGGAGAATAAAGAAAATCTGTTTCTGTTGGGCATAAATCTGTGATGCAGACAGAGAAGTTAACAGCTGTCCAAGAATGAACTGAATGGAGAAGAGAGAGTTACATGTTTAGGATGGAAGAAGAATTAAGATAGTGTAGCATGACTGGCAGCAAACCAATTTGAACTGAAGTCCTTTTGGACTGGAAGGTAGGACAATTTCTCTGGAGATGCTGCTGAGACTGTGATGTATCACCATGTCTAGACTTGCTTGTGGGCAGAAGCTCTTCTCAAAGGAAAAAATATCCCTAAGACTGGCATTAACATGGGAGACTTCAACATTCTAGGTGCAGACTGGGAGACAAAATGCTACTTGTAAGAGTAGGTCCCAAGTATCTTTGATGTGGTGGTCACCTGGGCAGAAAGTGGTGAGGCTGTCTATGAAGGAAGAGCAAATTTTAGAAGAGCTTGCAGGAAAAACAAGTCTGCATTAACTTGATTCAATGTCTATTTAGCAGAAGGGTGTATCAGAATTGGTCTGCAATGAAGATTCTTGATTTCAAAGTGCCCAGGGTTTCTTTATGTCAGTTATGTAAAAACTACTTGGAATGGAAGTGGGGAAAAAATATTAGGACTCCAAAGTCAACTAAATCAATTTTTATCCCCAAAGCAACTTTGTGATGAGATTTTTCTGACTTCAGGTTTCCAAAATTTAGATACATTGACTAAGTTAGTTGTCCTCTGGAGACATCTGTCTCCCTTTGCTACAAAAGACAATTCATCCTGTCCTAGGTAATGGTCTTAAATAGACGAGATAAACTGCCCTCTGGAGGTGCTTGTCTGCTTCCTTGGCTACAGAAGGAATTTAGATGTGCAAGTGCCTGAAAAGCTAAAATTAAGTGATGTTGATCAACCACGGCAGGAGGAAATGAGAAACCTACAAGGGGGGTGGGGGGTGGGGGGGTGAGAGGAAGTAAAGCATTAATTAGCAAAGAAAACAACATCTTAAGGTTATGAAAATTTAGAACGGGGTAAGAATGCCTGTATTTCAAGTGGTAGTTTTGGAAACATTTGTAAAATACATATATTACCAGAAACAGCAGCTACTAATAAAACAGCTTTTTAACACAACTGGTAATATCAGATGCATCTGAAGGCATTTCCTACCAACCTGCAGAAAACACCTCAAAACTCCTTCAGAACTATTTGGGTGCTCAAATTTAACTATGCATTTATGTGACGGGATGGTTACAGAGCCTTGCTGAGGAACCTCCTCAGGTTTTTTGGGAGGGGGAGAGGGAAATGGCATTTAAAATTACAAAGAATATATCAATGGAGCAAAAATATAGTATGTTAAGCTTTCATCCAACTTAAAAGTGTGGATAACTAGTGACAAAACTGAAGTGAGCTCAGTAGAGAAAGACTGGTTAGCTTTCATGGAGGAAATTTACTCTCTACAATTACCTGAAAAGGGGTTGCAGAGAGGTGGGTGTTGGCCTCTTCTCCCAAGTGACGAGCAACAGGACAAGAGGAAACGGCCTCAAGTTGCACCAGGGGAGGTTTAGGCTGGATATTAGGAAAAATTTCTTTACTGAGAGAGTGGTGAGACACTGGAATAAGCTGCCCAGGGAAGTGGTGGAGTCACCATCACTGGAGGCGTTCAAGGAATGTGTGGACATGGCATTGTGGGACATGGTTTAATGGGCATGGTGGTGGTTTTTTTGGTTGATGGTTGGACTTGATGATCTTACAGGTCTTTTCCAACCTCAGTGATTCTGTGATTCTGTGATTCTGTGAAATATGGGCACGTCAGCAGAATGCCTCAGATTAGAGAGATCTAAACCGATCTGATCAACCATAGAGTTACTCGTTTAGGTCTCAGAAACATCTTTGCATGGCTCTGCACATTAATTCATTATCTCAACTTTTCAGTTCATGACCTTCATGTGGTTTCTTTGCATTGCTTCTGCATGTCTTTGATGCATAGCTTTCAAATATGCTGTCAAATTGTGTATCTAGGATGGAGATCTTCTGGGTTGTTTTGCTTAGCTCAGCTTATGGATGCTTGAGTGCAAGGTGAGCTGTGTGAGACACAGCATTTCTCTTGCTCTGTGTGAGGCATGAGGAAGTGCCTGCCCTTGTCTCTAGGACTACGGCAACTCCTGTGCTTGAATTCAGTGTAAATCCACATGCAACTGAAAAAGATGATCCTTTCCTCCTTTCCCTCCCAAGCGCTTGTTCCTACCCATCCGAAAATGCTGATGGAAGAGCTCATGCACCCAGGCAGATAGACAGACTGGGAAAATGAGCCAGCTGAGAGATAAGATGGCTTTTTAAAATGGGTTAGTCTTTAGCCAGATGAATTTCCCAACTGCCAAAATACTGATGCCAGCACAAGTGAGAAAGCAGAAGCAACACAGGGAGAGGATGGGACCACTCACTGAAGACTGCTAACACTAAGGTGACAGTGTAGCCTTGGACTGTGGGTTAAGTGCGTTAAATTGCTCCATGTTTAGTATGGACCACAAACCTATATGCAGGCAGTTATGGCAAGTAGATAAAGCACAAAAGTTCATGCTCGCTCTTTCTCTTCTATAACTTCTTCACACGTGTATGCTCAGAAACTACCAACCTGTTTACATCCAGAATAGACTGGGTGACTCAGGAAGAGAGATTGTTGAATAATACTGCGTGTCTCTTTAATGGTGATCTGTGAATGTAAGAGATATTCTGTAATTAATCTCTGAGAAACAGGCAATTAATACTCCAAAGACTATCATTTATATAGCTTCTGTCAACTTTATCATCCAGATCAGAGGATAAAAGATAAGGGTTGCAAGGATCTGAGAGGGAAGTAGCCCACAAATCTTCACTTCAAGCTCAGCAGTGAGAAAGCTAGCATTAAAGTGCTCATCAGTCTTAGAGGAGCTGCCTGGACCACTGCGGTTGTCACCTCATGCACTCCTCCAGAGACAGAAAAAATAAAAGAGCTGTGGACCTTGGTTGTCCCACTAAAGCTAAAGGAAGCCTACATGTGGTTGTCTACAAGCATGTCGACGTCTACAAGCATGTCGGTGTCTATGATTGCATCTGGTACAGTCAGTGGAGCCATACAAGCAGATATCCAGGTGGGACTTGAAAGAGTTGACTCAACATAGGCATCTATCACTATCTGAGAGACCCTAAAATGCCACTTCTAGCTGCTGCTCCAAGACGGTATGACTTTTCTTTGGATTTGCCATCCCATTCATGTCTTGGATGCCCTGGGATGATCACTAGCTCCAGCCATGGCTGAAGTCAGGTGAGACTGACTTCAGTCAGAGACTGACTTCTCTCTGCCCAGGCACCTGAAAATTAAATAACACTTATCCTAGTGCTGCCCTGTTGTGTCCTTAGTGGCTGAAGGTTGCCTGATTGGCCCAGACTTGCCTGTTCTCAGCTCATATAAGAAAAGCCTGATCTGACTCTTCTCTGGAGTCAAAAGAGATGAGATTTCTCAAGAAAATGCATAATGCTGGATCCTTAAGCCCTTTTCGCTACAGTCCCATCAGCCAGACTTGCCTTTGCCTGCTCTTTTCTGCTCCAAGTCACATCTTAAAACCAGGGTGGTCATCACTTAGTGCAATAACTAAGGGAGGTACTTCTGAGCTGCAGGCTGAAATGTCCACTTTGCAACCTAAGATTTCCATCAGTATTGAGTCTGCAGTGTAAGATAGTGTCTAGGAAATGTTTTATGACCATTTCTTTCCAGCTCTCTATTCTCTGAAATGTCACCAAATTTCATCATTAGTTCAAAATTTAAAGTCCTGTTCTTTCCACTTCTATAAATTCAGCAAAGTATCCGCTGGATTGTCTGAAACAAACCTGTCTTCACATGCCTGTCAATAATACTAATATATGAAAAAATGCAGCAAACACTTCTTTGTCTCATGTCTTTAATGGTCTATCAGTAAAAATTAAAGATAGATTTGTCTGAAATAAGTTACAACTTTTCTGTCTTTTCCTATTGTACATTAAGGGACTCATCTTCAAAGCAATCTGCACAAATCCCATTAACAGCAATAACAGAATTTGTGAGAGTAACTCCCCAAACACCACTTTGAACATTAAGCCCTTTACTTAATTCAATATCAGATAAAAAACGATCTAAGGAAATGCAAAGACTTGATATTCTGGTTTGTGTTTCACAATGGACTGGAGACTCTCAAACACAGAGGCACATGCACGCACATAGACACTGCAGCTTAACAATTGTAAATGGAAACAGAAAGCTGTTTCTTATTAAAGGAATTAAAAAGAAAAAAAAAAAAAGGGAAGAAAAAGCCACCAAAAAGCAACTTCAAAATGCCTATGCAATAGCAGCTCCATTCCCAGAAGAGAAAACTTTGAAACACATTTCTGAACATGTTGTATTGGGTTTCAGAGGAATCATGGCAGAAAACAATATCCCCTAACACTGGGTGCATCATTCAGCAGTCTGCAGTTAAATTTCCAGCCTCTTCTCCACTTTCCATCCCTTCTCCTTCCCATCCTGTTGCCCATCCCATCAGGCACTTGGCATCCTGGCTGCCTCCAGCTCCTTTTAAAGGAAAGACTGTCCTCACTAGATATGGACCAGACCCCTCCATCACATGCATCCCAAGCTTTGGTCATTGCTGCATCTGTACCTCATGGTGAGGACCTTCTTTGAGATCTGTGGGCACAATATTTTCCTCCGCCCACCTCATTGCCACACATCTGCGTGTGCCTGCGTGTCATTGCCAACAAATATTTGGGCCTGGACCAGTTCCTTTCTGCCCTGCCCTCCCACAGCCACAGTGTCTCTTACAGAAATTCAGATTTCACCCAGAAATGCCATGACCAAGGTGCCATCCCAGCTGCCCTCTTAGGCACACAGTGTTCCAAGCCACCTGAAGGAGAAGGAAGGTTTTAAATTGGCTTTTGAGGTGCATTGGGACCTTTAAGCAGGGGAAATGGGGAAAAGGATTCCCAATTTTGCACTGCCATGCTGTGTGAAGGGCAAGAACCTCCTGGTCTGCCTCAGTGGTTAATGTGCTGAGAGATGACAACAGGACTTTCTCACTGGGAAGAGGTAGATGAATTTATTCCAGGTTCTTGGTGGAAGATATTCTCATTACTTTATTTATTACTTTTAATAACATGGGTTAAAACTGAAGACAAGCTCCGAGGCACCAGCAGTTGTAGATACTAGACAAGCACAGAACAAAATGAGGGATTTTCCCCCAACGAGATTATACTTTAGGGCTTTAAATTAAGCCTGATGTAAGTCCTTTGAGGCATTTATACTAGAGGCAGAGCAGTCCCCAGAGGGTGTCCAGGTCCTCAGCTCTTCTGCCCTTTTGTGCTTGTCTCTGTTATCTTCATGACAGAGCATGAAAATGAGCTGCCAGTGGCCTGGTACTCAGGAGCAGGGCATCGAGCGATTGTAGCTGGGAATCTGCTGTGCTCAAGCCCTCTTTGGCTAGGTAAATTCCCGCTGTGGAGGCTCTAAAGTAGAAAACTGCGTTGGTAAAATGCAATTACAGTCAACCATACATTCAGGAGCTCAGCAGAACTTGCAGGTTTCCCGTGCAAACTCCAGCTTAAAGATTTACAATTTGGATGTTCATGGGTCCTTCCAACTATGAAAATAAGTGAACTTCAGAGTAATGATTGCATCTTGATGCGGTGATCTCCCCCAGCACACTCTTCCCTAGAGACATATGTGATCTCACCTTAAACAGGTGGGAACAATGTTCCTGACTGCTGCAAGGTCTCTAGGTCTCAGTGACAACTCCATGAAAGTGATAATAACACTTTCCTCCCCTGAAAAGGTCCTCGCCTTTCGCTAGGTCTCATGGTGAGAGACTGCAAATCACCTTGTCAGGGAATATCTCCTGAGTGCTCTGCATGTGCATGCATGTGTGGGAGGGTAGTTTACAGAGGCAGACTGTTCCTTCTATATTTCCAGCTGATCCACATGGAAAGACAGAGTGGGCTTTCCAGCATGGGGGCATATTTCACATCCAAAACAGCAGCAGCAAACCCCAGACTAAGCACACACCAACAGTAGTTGCTCCACATTTGACTCAGTTATGTCAATCAGCTGGAAAATTTCACAGAAAAGGGTGGCTGCTGTGTTGGTAATGTCAGCAAGAGGACCAGAGTGACATCCTTCACGAGAGTCCTAGATCATAACAGAGCAATCTACATCTAAAATAACAGGACTTTAGCCTATTATGTACAATAGCCCCAGTGGGATAGAGCTGTTAGGTATAGAGCTTTTGCATGTGACTAAGAGCCGCAGGCACACTCAGAAAGGGTGCAAAAATCAAGTTCATTTGGGGAAATTAGTTCCAATGGTGCCTATGCATTCAAATATGAGAAAGCTTCACTTTCTCCTGTGAGTAAAGTTAGGAGAATTATATCTGTTCCTAAGTTTTGTGGTGAGTAGAGTCAAGGTCCCTGGTGTTGGATTTGGACCTGCTTGCCTGCCTTCCTTTCTTTTCTTCTACTACTCTCCCTTTTGCTATGTCCAGGCTCCGCATTTACATGAAAAACTTACATTCATTCTTATGGAGATTTTTTAGGTTTACATGTGCTAACAAAAAGGGGGTCTTAAAATCTCTGTTTGGGTCAGAGAATAAAAGATTACTGTTAAACCTGGGCTGAGTCAGGAAAGTGGTTGATGTTGTCTTCTCCTGGGAACAAAAGGCAGGGTCCAGAGAGGCATCATCCTGGAAATCCCACCTAGACCGGGATTATCAAGAGCTAACAGCTCTTTCAGGAGCTAAGGGGTCTTCCTAGCTCTTTCTCCATCTAGTGGGAGTTGTCCACTAAAGGAGACTGTACTAGCATGCCTGGAAGGAATGCATGCTCAAGCATTCCCATCCCATGTCCACCGCAGGTTTTGCATTCCCTAAAGTGGCACGGGAGAGTGTCCAACTGATTCAGAAGCACTTGACTGCCAATCAAGCCCATCTACTCCTCTTTATGGCTAACAGCTCTTCCCTGACTCACCAACTCACTGTTAGGCATGGCTGGGCAAACCCTACTGTATAGCCATTGCAGCTTTGGATCTGACCTTCTTCAGCTAGCATGGATGTGAGTCAGTGAGCCACTGAATTGCCTGGGCAGAGGCTGGGAAATCTGTGTTACAAAGCTCTATTTCCAGAGATGAATTATCCAGAGACACAAGCACAATGATGGCAGCACTAGGTATTGCAGGGAAGTTGACTGTAGTACCATCATCTGCTGTTAAGCTCCAGATCATATGCTCTACCTCCCCAACTAAGGACTCATGATGGAAATTAATACCACAGTTGCTTACTTGAAATCTAATCCATCTTGACTGTGAATTTTCTGCTTTTACTTTTATTAATTGCCACATTAATCACTAGTCATATTGAGCTTTTCAAAATGAAATGGCCACTCAATGGCAACATCAGCTCAGTGGTTTTGCCTGGGAATATTGTTTCATCATCCAAATGCCATCACTTTTTTTTATATGCTGTAGAAGTGCTGGGGAATTGCTTGTTGCTGGAGGTCTTATTTTGACACCCATCCGAAGGTCAGGTTAAACAAATGCCAAATAGGAATAAGATTTCTCTAATTGGTCCTGCCTTGTAGAAGGGAAACAGTCAAGCTGACACCTCAAGGTGTCCTGCAGCACTATTTTTCCCTGTTTTTAAGATTTTATGACTTATTAGAGAAGACAGTGTAATTACAACTTCGGCTGAGATGCAGTTATAAAATCAACTTACGGTAATTGAGTATGGACACTACAGCAAGAGGTGTATCATTCTTAATAAATATTGTAGCAGTAGAGGGCCTTTAGGAATCATTAAATTTCCCCGAAAGGCATGGATCTTGACATTAAAAAAGCAATAACAATACTAACAAAAGTAGTAGTAACAACAACAATATGATTATTAAAAACAATAATTATTTGTCTTGAAAATCTGTCTAAAAACCCTAGGAATGAAATATAACTACCTACTTTTTTTGTTCATTCTGTATGCAGAAAAGAAAGATGGTGTTTCCTCAGAGACCTGGAAATCCAACTTTGTTTTTGTAGGTGTTTTATTATGGGGTAGTTGACTACACATTGGTGTTCCTACTGCTGCTTACGTGAGTGCATGATTGTGTCCACAAATCAGGTGAAGTATCTAGAAATCTTTCCCAAATTAATTGCGACACTAAAAATGGAGCATCTTCAAAATCTTGGCCTGTGATGTCAGAAGCAAAGCTGGTAGATCTTTTTTCCCTGAGGAAATCATATATGGCAACTATATTTCATGTGTTGGTCATTAATTTCAAGGAGCTCTGTTGGAATATCTTGCCAGCATTTTACTAAAATCACTTTGCAGTACATTCTTCAAAAATTAGCTCTTTGCAGAGCTCTGAGCCTGTCTTTCCTGAGCTGGGGCAGAAAACTAAAATCCAGTGTCTGACCTTCGCGTTACTTTTAAATGACTATGTAATAAGCTGCAGGGAGATATCTGGATTTATTTTCACCTCTGGATTCTGGAGAGTATCATAAAACATTCAAGCTTTTGCTCTTTTAGTTTTATGTCACCATCAGAATTAGCTCAGAATTATTTCCTTGTATAAATCCTTCCCATTCCCTACATCATCTTTCAGTGAGGACTTCTGTGGTCCAGCAAGCCGTACGTCAACCCACATCACTATCCATTGGTCTGATGCTTTATTTTTAAGGCTGTTTCATCAGGTCACTTCCCTGACTATCTGCGCTTTTGTCCTTCCCAAAGCACGGGCTGTGGTTACAGTGTCATAATGAGTAACACAGAAGGATTTCCATCCCAAGACTTTGTTGACATTGTAAAGAAAATCTTTCGAGTGGTTTGAGCCTTTTGTAAATCACCCTAAACCCACTTGCTTGCCCATGGTTGTATTTTTGCCTGCTAAGGCACAGCCAGTCTTGATGAACTAAGAGAAACGGTGGACCATGGAAGGAGCAGTTTTGTTTCTCCCCTTTTGCTGTATCCACAGTAGACATCTGAATGGGATTGATGGAGTAAAAACAAAACGAGGGTCATCCAAGTTCTTGTTAGCTTGTTAGCTAATTCTGTAGAGTCTGTACTCCCTTTCTCCCATGCACACCTCAACGGATGCAATACTGCTGTCTCAGGGTGTGCACTACCCCCCTTTCACTGGGGCAGAGGGGATGGGTGATGAGACCAACAGCAAATGCCCGGTAGCCAAGCTAGCCCCACAAATAGAGACTTTGTGGCAGGACTCAGGATGCCGTTGAGAGGTCTGAAAGGTAAAATGACTTACTTGCAAAGCTGGAACTTATGCTCCTCAACACAGCCTATAACTGCAGAGAAAATGTTACATGAAACATGTAAGAAATGCAAGGTTTTCTTTTGCAAAGCATGTCGCTCTCTCTGCAGCCCACCTTTCCACTCCACAAATGGCTCTTTTCCACCACTGCAGGATGGCTCCCCCCATGTTCAATGGCTGCTGTGCAGCTTGGGAAGTTTTGTTTTCTGTGCCTCTACTCCATGTGCTGTGGCCCTGCTGTAGTTCTTGTCCTGCCACCATCAGCTCCTCTCTCACTACATCCTTCTTAGCCTGTTGCTCACTGCATTACCTTTGTTCCTGTCTTTCACCCTGCTCCCTGTCACTCTCCTAAAAAGTCCTCGGATGCTCTTGTGTCTCCTCACCCACCCACCATCTTTCTTGTTTCATGTTCTGCCATACTGCTTCTGGGAAGAATCTGCAGGCACGTAAACCCAAACCCTGCAGCTTGGCATCTGTGAAGGGTTGAGCCAGGGAGGCTGTGTTGGACCTCCCTGGAGGTTTGGGGGCTCAGCGAGGGAAAGACTGTGGTCCAGGCAGCTTGGGCACATTCATCAGAGCTGGGGTGTGGAGCATGCAGAGCACACAGATGTGGAGACACACCTCTGCTTGGACAGGAACCTGCACTGCTTGGAAGTCATACCATTGTGTGTCCATTGTGCTCTGAGGGATGCAACTGCAGCTAATGTTGATCTACACCCATCCATGTAGACTGGCTACTGACTTAGGTTCACTCTCTCTTAGTATTAACCTAAATGAAGAGTTAACCTTTTCTATATGTCCTCCAAAGGCACTGAAGAGAGGCAGTTCCCTAGGGTGATTTCATTTGGCCAACCTAAAGCTTACTGCAGGCGCTTCCCTCTAGGGACAAAAAGGGAGCCTCCAGAGATGCCTCTGCAAGTATCTAACACCGGAGAGGACAAATCCAGACTGGCCTGTCCTAGAAGATGCATGAGGTCACTCAAGATGGAGATAAACAGGTATTAGAGTGAAGCCAAGCAGATGGCTTTCTCATCTTACCTCCTCAGGGATGAACCAAATACATCAAAACACAGTCCTCACCGCCCAGCCAAACAAAAAACTACCCTGGAGAGAGATATGATTTATTGTTACTTTATTAACAACGTGGTTTACAATTGTTTCAAGTAAAAAGGGGATTTTTATCATTTTGAATAAAAATTAAAATATAACTCTGAATATAGATTTTCACTTATTTACATGAAAACATATATACAGAATAGAATCTTACAACAAACTAACAACATGCCCTTTGCCCTGTGAACTTTAAAAAGTAAAAACACCAGCATTGATTGATTTATATGTATATATATATACACATACATATACACACACACATATATACATATATATATTTGTAACACACCAAAGGGATTATATACACAAAGTTTGAATCAAATTTTCAGTACAAACTGGAATGCAAAACAATTCAAAGGTTTCCCCGGGCATCACCATGAGTGGACCGTAACTGCTGGTTGTGGAGCTAATTTCTGTTGTTCCACAAGAGACAGGAGGGTTTAAGTGCTTGCCTTGTCCTACCACAGTACACGAGAAGACTCAGCTCCCTTCAAAGCCTGAGCTTGAGAATTTCACCTCTGTTGGACAATACTGTAGCAAATGCCTGGCTGTACCTGACATCCCTGCCTGTGTACATGGAATTGTCATGATACTGTTCCCCAAGTGAATGTTTTCTAGCAAGCAGGTCCCTGAAGGGGAAGGCTGCTGGAATAACTACACGTGGCGACACATCCTGACCAGGTTTGGCAGAACAGGGATTGGGAAATTTAATGCACACATTTATAAGCAGATAAAACATCCATTATCTTCGGTGAGACTGGAGCAGCAACAAGCAGGCGGGGTGACTTGGGAATGATCATTTTCATCCTGTCACATCGTAACACAGAGCAGAGTGTTTTGTAGACCCACAACCTGAACTCAGAGCAATGTCACCTTTTTTCTATGGGAGAGAGCTCAAGTTTTAGCCCCTGATGTTTCCTATGGCGGTCTGAAAGGTCTTTCTTCCTTGAAACCAGCTCCTTCAGCCCCCAAACCCAGAAGATGCACAGGAGCTGGGTTCAAGGAAGAAAGACTGATTTTTCCCTACTGTCCAGACAAGGAGCCTAGAGCCACCTGAGCCTCCACTCTGTATCTCCACTGGGAAAACAAAGTATTAACCTTTCAGCATTGTAGCTCTGAGTGTATTGCCAACTTCTTTCCTTCCTCTCACCTGGCCCCTCTTGGGGCTCAAAGCATCTTTGCTGTGAAAAAGACTCAGAGGAGCCTTCAGGAATGATGCTCATGGACCATAGCTGTGCTTCCCTGCTGTGAGAGGTCCCTCTCCACAAAGGTATCTCAAGCCCAGAATTCCAACCTCTCTCCTTCCCTGAAACCCTCCCTCCCCTCTCCCACATCCTTGGCAGTCATCAAGACCAGGAACATCTGTGGGTAGGTAGCCACATGGCAACTGACTTGCTGCATTAGGCTACTTGGGCTACGTGACCTATCCAGCAATAGCATCACTGGAAACACCTGTCCTGCCACAGTGAGCTGTGGGGAGCATCTGCCCCTCAGGCTGCACAGACGACTCCTTCAACAAGGTGTTGATGCCCCTGTGCTCATCTATAGTGTGATGATGGATAAAAATGTATTTTGCTGGTATTCTGTGCCATGGGCCATTACAGAGGCTGGAGTTTTAAATCAGGAAGATGAGACCTTTTTCAAGGTAAGAATTAACATGAAAGACTAAAACAAGAGAAAGGCCATGAGTATTTAAAATTATGACCCACGTTGTTTTTGTGCAGTTCACGTGTCGTTTTCTGGAAAAGAATTCCGGTGCATGGCACCAAACCATTGCAAAATCACTCTTCTTCTGCAGGACGTCTGACATTTAAAGGACTGCTGGGCTGTAAAACTCTCATCTTTGATGACTGGCTCATATTCTAAGTGCAGCCATTAAGATCATTTGCACTTCTTGCTGGAGTATTGTACCAAAGAATAAACGAGAATATTAAATGCTTCTGCTCCTTTATTGGGAGTTCATGAGCACCTAAGGACATGAGCCCTCTCTTGTTAAGTCTGGCAGATTTCAGCTGGATTTCTGCCTGCTAGGAGAAGGAGGGGTTTAAATTTTATGTTAATTAACTGCACACTTTTTGACTTGAAGTGAAAAAATCTGGTGAAGACCTGGTCCCACAACCCACACATCTGTGAGGGCCCTTCCACTAACCTCAGTTACCTCTGGATCAAATCCTGAGTAACAGACTCCGTTAGTTCTGGGTCAGCTGATGCGATGAAGAGTATTATTGAAGGGAAAATATACATGCACCCACATTTTGAAAGAGTTTTTACATAAATATACTGTATAAAACTTCTCCAAAACTCACATGATTGGGGGAGCGGGTATTTGTTGAGTGTATCTGAGTTAAAAAATCTACAGCCACAAGAAAAAAATAATAAAATCCTAATGCTTAAGACATTGCTGATTACAGAAAATATTTCTTGCAGTAGGGAATCAGCTTTGTAATCCCAAGCAATGGAAAATACAGCGTGACATAACTTAGCACCAAAATGGAGCCCTTGAGACTATATTTATCCACGTGTAATAAAGCTGGTTTTAATGGTGTTCAACTGCAGTATGTTCTTCTCTTTTGGCACTTGAATTTGGAAATAGGAGGAACAGTCTGAGTTCATCATTTTCCAGACACAGTGCACCAGAAAAGCAAAAAGTATTTGAAGTGCCCCGATGGTACTGAGCTTCTAAAACACTGAGATGGCACTGCAGCTCTGCCAAATTCAATTTTGTGCCCTGAAAAGGCCAAGGCAGGCTTGTCAGGTGACCAAAATTTGATTATGGCAGCCCAACAGTGTCTGGTTTGCCTTCAAAGAGCTGAGATGGTGTTTGCTCCAGACCACACAACTGAGGACAGCAAAAGGTTGAAGGTTAAAGCCAAGGAATGGTGACTTTCCAGTTTAAGGCAAATTAGCTGTTTACCCAGAGCGAAATATTAATGGGTTTTAGGTGTCTAACTTACTGAGAAACTTCATAAATCCTAGCAGATGTTCAAATACCTCCGACAGTGTGGGTCAGGACATCTCAGCTAGGGCACGTATCTGCTAGATGCTTCACTAAGGAAAGGGTGTGTAACCATTTGCCCTGACTTCAATGGTTACTGAGGGCACACAGCATTTCTAGGAGGTTTTTTGCACCCTGCAGGACCAAACTATCAAGTGCTATTGCATATGGTTAACACGGTGGAGCTGGAGACCCTGAAATCCTTCTCAGAGCTGAGAGGCCATCACGTCTCTGAGAGGTAGAAAAAGCCAGGATTTGGTCATCCTGGCATGAGAAAAAAAAAAGGGAGCATGGATGGGAGCTGTGGTTTCAAGCTGGAAAGGGACTAAGAGCTCTGACACCAAAGAAAGCATTTTTCTTCAAGGTGGGAGAGGAGCATCCATGACAGCAGGAGGAAGGCAGTACAACCAGCATTGAATCATGGACATTCCCCGAAGTTAATGCTTTCCTCCAATTTCAGAGACTGCTGCTTTGAGCCTGCAGACTGGAAATTGGCTGATTCTGTCAAGGTAAGTGCTGAAGGGTTTGGGAAGGGAGCAGGGACCTGCCCATGGATCTGTTCAACCTGATCGAGCGCGAGCTTGAAAGAAGCCAGTGCAGATGAAGATGGGCAGGTACCACACACTCTTCAACCCCCTACTTTTGTTCCAGAAATGCCCATCCTTGGTCCTATGCCTGAAGAAAGGCCAACTACAGGTGCCTGTACACCCTTCTTGTGGGAGCAAAGTGGTCTGTGTGAATGTGCTGAAGTTCAGCATCCAACAGCCCAAAAGCAACAGCAAGGTTGCTCCTCAGCCCTTGGTAATGGTCTTGGATAATCATCGAGTTCAGCACTTCACAGTGGTGATACTGTGAAGTGATAACACAATAAACTTCAGGCCTGGATGCCAAATTCAGAACGAGGGGGGAGAAGATGTGGCTTAACCAATGTCATCGGTGTATCTGTGAAGTTGCACCAGCTCTGAATTTAACTGAACCAGGGCTGGACCAAAAAAAACTTCCAGTGGCTTATACTTCTACATAGCAAAGTGGTATTTTACCCTAGCAAGATCAGGTTTCCAACATCTCCTTTGAAGTACATTACTCCAAAGCCTTGCTAACATTCCAGAATTGAAATGAAGTCCAGGCAAGACTAAGTAGTTCCTTCTGATCTCTGCCCAAGCTGTAAGTGACAATCCGAGCACACTGTCCAATTAAACTATGCACAGTCCATTTTCCACTCGCTTAAGAAATTGTCTAAGAAGGTCAGCTCCAGCTTTTCTGGAAGGCAATCAGTGCAACACACCACAGTAGCCCAATCCTCTATTTCTTCCCAACCTGAAGACTAAAAGAAATAATAAAGCATTTACCACCCAAGGTAATTTTAGGATAAAGATTTCAGGTTATCATCTTCTCCAAAAGGACAGAGACTGATAAATGAGATGACACTGAAGAACAATAAACTGAATGACAAATGGTGAGGAGAGAGAAACCTGAGGAAATAAAAGAGCCAGTGCAAGCTAAAATTAAACTCTTTTTTTTTGTTTAATAGGTGAGTTTTAAATACGATTTAACTTCCCTGAACAATCAGTAAAGATTCCCATGTGCTAGGCTCAATGTTTCCCCCGTGCCCTGCTCGGCCAACATCAGGGCTGGTTGCTCTCAGAGTCTGCGGCTGTCTGCTCCCCGACCGTGCCTCCGTGAGTAGTTAGCTGCCATAGGAATATCTACAGTTACAAGACTGATGGAAAAAACATAACGTTTTTGCAACGTGTCCCAGGAAGCGTTAAACGTCTTTGACAAATCCCAGTGGCCAGAAACTCCAAGAACATCAGAGCAGCGAAGGATGGTCAGAAGGTGGATGTGGTAAGCGAAGGATCAGTGCTGGGGTGCTGTTTAGCAAACAGCCATTCTGCTTCCCTTCCTTGAAATGTCCTTGTATGCCAGTTCTCCTGACAGCAGTCTTTTGGGAGCTACCTCCTGCTGACAGATGTTATATCAGCCTTCAGAGGGGCTGGGCTGAAGTGAGGAGCACCCCCCTTGTTTTTCTCAGCTGTGCTCTCATTTTGCTGGGCACAAGGCTTTTGTCTTCAGAGACAAAACAAGGAACAACGTTTTTAGGGGACCCTAAGAGGGATCCAAAGCAGTCACCACACTAGTTGCACGGACACAGTCCACTGCGACTGCCAGTAGGAAATCCACTTCAAAACCCAGTTTTTTTGATGTCTGCACCACTACAGAACCCTATTCATGGATTTCTGAGAAACAAAAGAAAACCATTTGATGGAGAGGTGACTACTTCTCTTCCCTTCAGTTGATTAAAACTTGAACAACAAGATCTTCAGTACAAGACCACAGCTGAAAACAGATCCATTCCTGCTGATCCCCCATGTAAGACAATTCTTGAAGTCTCAGGAGTTGGCAGGATCTGGCCCAGCCTGCAGCAGTTGCACCCATTACAATCCTCAGTGGCAGATCAGGAAACTCTCTGACAGACTAGAAAGTCCCCAGTGATACATGGCTAACGGAGTCAATACTTCTTGCCTAATTCATGCCCTAGGGCAGATACAGATGTAGTCCAGAATATTTATTTCTGAGGCTTTCCCCCTTTAATCCAAGGAATTTAAGGAGGAAACTGATGAAAGAGAAAGCAGCAGCTATAGCCTGGTATTGGTCAGTAGGTTCTTCTGAGCACACTGTGGTCAGTGGGA
Source organism: Gavia stellata (assembly GCF_030936135.1). Taxonomy (NCBI): domain Eukaryota; kingdom Metazoa; phylum Chordata; class Aves; order Gaviiformes; family Gaviidae; genus Gavia; species Gavia stellata. The sequence goes on from NC_082597.1 coordinate 4,948,521, forward strand.
TTATCTGATCCAAGTTTGCTGTCACCATATGGTAAGTGCTTGAGGTGGGGGTTAACTGGCCATAAGCACTGCCTTCAGATTTAGGGCTGGAAATTACAATTCTTTTTGAAGAGGTCTTCACTGAGTGGGCTTTGGCATCACAGCACTGTAACTGAGCGTGTACAATTTCCAAGCTGGGTTCCCTGAGGCCAGCGAACGGGGGCCTGTTTATGGTTTGAGAACAAAAGTCTGCCGAAGTCAGTGGTTTCCTATGAAATCGGATTAAAACTCAGCATGAATCACCCAATTCACTTTTTGAGGGAGGGATTCACTTGCACCTTGAAGTCAGAGAAAATTCAGACTTGGTCCCAGTTTGGTTCTTTCTTTTGGGAGAGTTTTACATCACTGTGATGCCACCAACCTCTGCAAATTCAGGCTTAACACATGGGACTAATGGGGTCATATATCCCAGCAAAGTAAACAGGAAATACTTCTTCTATAAATACAACTGAGGCAAACCCAAGGTGTCCGACCCATTTCTTCACCCTCCCTGGTGCTTACTCTGCTTGGCATGAAGCAAGCCCCTAGTTTCACTGGCCAGGATGGCACTGGGACCATCTGGGGGCTTTATATAGACTGCATTGGGCCGGATCCTCAGCTGGTCTAAAGCACCATGGCGTACGCAGCCTGAAAACATTGATGCTTTTTATTCCCACCTAGCAACTAAATTCATGAAGGTGCAAATGAAACCAGCATTCACTCAACAATCTCATCATTAAATCTGAATAGCCTTTTTTTTCTACCCCATGGGGCTCAAAGTCAGGCCTTTAAAGCGACTTGGATTTAAGAGGATGGGCTTGACTATGAAAGCTTTAATGCATGTTCCTTTACAAGAATGCAGTACTGTACAGACCCCATCACAGAGACATTCAGCTTATTGTGCACAGCCAGCATGGCTCAGGACGCATTACTGCACACTAGGTCTTGTTGCACCCCTGTCAGTTCACTGCAGCTTTGTCTGATACCGTACGGAGACCATGGGTTGAGTCCTCTTTTATAAATCACTCTGGAATAACAAACAGCGTATGACTGGTATAACACTTTTTCCTTCTGTAAGACTGGACAGGCGGGAGAAAAAAAGCCCACTGATCACTAAGATCAAATTTGCAGCAAACCCCAGGTAATGCTATGAATGATCACTTACATTTCAATATGAAAGAAGTGTGTCAGAGTTGGGTAAAAGAAATGTTCATGTCCAGAAATTGGCCTAGACAAACCATCATCATCCAGAAATGTCCAATCCTTCTCCTTAGGAATGCATCTGCCATTGGCACCTTTGTTTTAACAAATGACAAGCCATCTGATCCGTGCTGGCCTTGCACCACCGCGTAACGGGTTGGTGAGGCTCACGAGGAGAGATGCTAGCAGTCTTTTGGTGTGCTTTACAAGTACAGAAAAATTAGTTCAATTTGTTGCTAGTTTTTTGCTGTGGGTTTTTTCTTTCTTCCCTACAGATTAATTCCCAGTGCTTCCAATTCTACGTGTTCTTGGAAAAGAAAACGGATAGGGGAAAAAAACCCTTCAACAAGTTGAAATGTTAAAAAAGAGAGGGAACAAGAAGGAGAACAGAAAGAAATAGAGAAGTGCAGTCAGTTGGCGTATTGTGCATAGAAAGCAACTTTTACTCGCTCGATCTGGTGACACAGTTTGATGGCTGGACCAAGCTTCAGCTCCATGCATTCTTGCACCGTGGGCAGTGTCAGCAACAGAAGGGCTTGGCCATCGATGTCCTGGGGAAGAGAAAGACAGGGAAAATGGTTTTGTTTGTGGACTCTGGAGGGCAGAAAGCATAACCAGGTCTGGAGAAGCAAGAAGGGAAGTTTGGCCCAAAAATTAGTGGTTTTGTCCCTTTTCTCCCACTTTGATGCTGCCCATCTCCTTTCTCTGGGGTACCTCATGCTTTTTCAGAAGTTGCCTAATGGGACTTCATAAGCCCTCACCCTGCCCCCAGTTTGGGAAAAGCCTTCCAGCTGCCGAAATGCTGGATCCCCTTTTATGGAAACTCTGCAGGGTCCACGGAGATCTGATTAGTCCCATTTTATGACTGAGGAACTGAGGCACAGGGGAGGCTGCGGAAGGCACACCAGGAGACACAGAAAGGAGCTGAATGGAGAAACTGAAGCTGGTCCCACTGCCAAGTCTGACCCTTCCCCTACCTCTTTTGTTCCATGATTTGCTCAGCACAGGTTTATGTCTGCCTTGTCCCCTGGTCCACCCAGGACCTGCCTTGTTCCACTTCAGCTGCTGAACAACCAAGACAGAGGGGCCTGGACCACCCGGAGCCCTTGCAATCTCAGAGTCACAGAATGGTGTAGGCTGGAAGGGACCTTTGGAGGTCACATCCTTCCCTCAGGCATATTTATGCACCACACCCCATGAACTAGCACCCCAGACAAAAGCCATTTTATTAGAGATTTCTGTTGGCTTTATGATCCTCTTCTTAATTAAGAGCTCAAGCCCTCTTTCTTCTTTAATGGACTGAGAAGCAGACGAGCAGGCTACAAAACTGCTTTTCACCCCTTAGGGAGGATCAGAGTCTAAGCACAGAAAAAGCACTGTAACTCGCAGGCAACATAAACTCCCCAGGACGGCCCTGATTAGGTAGCATTAAACACAAGGAGGATTTGGACACCTTAAGCACTGCTTTGATCAGGACTGTCCACAGCTCAGGTTCTTTTTCCACTGCAGCTTGATGGCATGGCCCACTGCACCAGAGCTTCCTTGCAAATCGCAAGGAAAAGCTCCAGTCATCTGTGTTTGATTAAACTCCTCATAAAACTCTTTGGCAAAGGAGAGACGGGGTTGGCTTTCAAGCCCTGGCGTTATCCCAGGCTGATTAACAAATGGTCGGAGCACACTGCGACGCAGCGACTGCAGCATCTTGCTATGGAGGGTTTCAGCCTTGCTCTAGACTTGCACTTCAACTTCTCCCAGTCAAAGCAGCTGTACTCGGGTACACAGTTATTAATGGCAAAGAATCAGAGATCAATGTGCAGTTGGCCATACCACTGACTGCCACCGGCTATGGCCTAATTAACCACACTTGCTTCTTTCTAACTATGATTCCTTAGTGCTGCCCTTTACTTTCAGCAGTGGCTGTTACTCATTAGCTAAGGAACGGCTGTTTCTATATAAATTTTACACGTTCACACTGACTTGAGATGAAGAGCATTGGCTTCTGCTCCTGCATCTGCTTAGTGGGGAGATACTTGGCATCTCCTAAAATTAGGTCATCCAATGGTCTGACTGCCAGATCTTCAGAGGGACATAGATGGGAGGTAGGTGTCTACATACTCAAAGCACCTAGGTGTTAGTGACAAAATTCAGGCAGCCAGTTTTGAGTTCAAGCAGCAGTTTTGTGCTTCCTGGGCCAATATTTTAAAACAGGGTAGAACCCATGTAGAGAGACTGCTTGCTATGTACCAGATAACCACTACCTGTTTTTACACTGAGGTGCCTACCTATGTGACACCAGGATGGTGCTGTGGACCTTGGCATGAACAAGAATGGTCTAATCCTTCTGCTTTTCACAAGGACTCGGGCTATGGGGTTTCTGGTCTCTCTGAGGATCTAGTAAGGCTCTGACCAGTTTCTAAGGGTTTCCATGCCTTACCAAAATTTGTGCTATAGCTTGGCCTGACGGGATCTAAAACCTGGTCATAATCTCTTTTTCAAAGCCCCAAGCCCAGCTAGCAAAGTGGTATGTGCTGCTCTTTTTTTGTGATGTGAATAGGCACCACAGACACAAAGAGACAAGTTACGTGAAGACTTCTACCTGCTCCTGAAATATTTTGGCAAGAGGTGCACAGTCGGTCAGTTTAATAAACCTCACGACATCAGTCACGGTCCACTCCAATGGATTACTGTCCAGGATGAGCTTCTCTTCCTCTTCTTGCTTAATTTCCTACAAAAAAACAAAAGCTCTCATAAAGAAAATTACCTTGTGTGGAGAACCAGGGCAGGGATGCCCTCCTCAGATGAGGAAGGCTTGGCACTGAAGGCTAATTTAGGAAGAATACTGCTATTAATCGGGAGTGAAAACCTATGGACATACTCACTTCCTTGACTTGCGTGCACTTCTCCGCCTCGCCGTAGGAGTGGGGCTGCGGTCTCCGGCTCCGTCGGGTTCTCTCCATGGGAGGAGGTCTGTCCGACTCGGTGCTGCTCCGCAAGGTGACTGCTCGCCGGGGCCTGGCGGAGGGGACCTCAGCGGAGGAGGTATCTGTCTGGTCATCCCGGAGCTCTGAGCTGGTTTCCTCGCTTCCCGTCTCATCCTCCATTGCGTCTGGCTCGTCGTCTTCGCTCTCCTGCACAAAGACCATCAGAGAAACAGCATTCGGGCTCAGAGATTAATACAGCAGCAAATTGAAAGGCTCTGGGTCAAACTGCATACCCGTGCCCGTGCTGGTCTAGGGTAACATTTATTTTAACCGAATTATCTCATTTTCATTACAGTGCTAAGCAGATTAGCCCTCAATTTAGATTTGTTACAAAATGTAGAAGAAAAAAACACACAGCGGACAAATCCTTTTTCAGTTTCTAACAAAAGGTCAACGGCAATAACTCATCTGGCATGAAATGTTACTCTGTTGGGCTGGTATCTCAAACCTTGTGGCACTGCAGATGTGCATGAGAAGGGGAAATAGAAAATACTAAAAGGATAAAATGAAACTCAGGTTGCTTGAGATGAAATAAAATCAGAAATAGGCTTGAATTTAAACCTTCACCTTGTTTCAGATTGTCATGGGTGTCACTGGTATTGAAAAGAAGGAAATTTTGGTGCCTTTTAAAAATATCTAGATGTGTAAGTGCATACTTGTACTTGATTTCTTAGCTGGCATTTCTGTGAAACCCAGGACAGAGGATTTCTCCCAGATATCCCTGCTTTCAGCCCAACACCTAACTGCTGAAGGTGAAGCACAAATTTCCATTTAAAGGGTATTATACCAGATTCTTGCTATTTCTGTCACACAGAGCTTGCAAGCACACACCATCTGATGGAAACTGTGTATTTTGAACTTTAGATACACATAAGTGGCCCAAATGGCTTCACTCTGATCAAAGCGTGAGCATGCATCCAAGCCATATGCTCAGGTCTTAAGTGAAAGAGCAATTTTAGACAAAGTTAGTTATATTGGCTGAAAGGTCAAAAAACTTGGCTAATGGTTGATTTAGGCTTAACATGAGTTTATTTCAGTTTAAAATCCTTTGAAGCGGGTATAATCTAAAGAAATGAAGCAGAACTACATCTAAATGAGGACCAAGTCATGAAGATGCAGGCAATCAACTGAAGCTGCCTAAAATATCCCCCTCCAGCTGAAGGAGAGGGAATTTAAGTAAATCAGTTTTATTTCACTGTATTGGGTTTGCATGGCAAGGTTTTGGTAGTGGGGGGGCTACAGGGGTGGCTTCTGTGAGAAGCTGCTAGAAGCTTCCCCTATGTCTGATAGATCCAATGCCACCGGTTCCAAGACGGACCCACCACTGGCCAACGCCGAGCCCATCAGTGACAGTGGTAGTGCCTCTGGGATAACAGATTTAAGAAGGGGAAAAAAACCCCACACAGCATCAGCCAGGATAGAGGAGTGAGAATACGTGAGAGAAACAACTCCGCAGACACCAAGGTCGGTGAAGAAGGAGGCGGAGGAGGTGCTCCAGGCGCCGGAGCAGAGATTCTCCTGCAGCCCGTGGTGAATACCATGGTGAGGCAGGCTGTGCCCCTGCAGCCCATGGAGGTCCGCGGTGGAGCAGATATCCACCTGCAGCCCATGGAGGACCCCACGCCGGACCAGGTGGATGCCTGAAGGAGGCTGTGACCCTGTGGGAAGCCCATGCTGGAGCAGGCTCCTGGTAGGACCTGTGGAGAGAGGAGCCCACACTGGACAGGTTCGCTGGCAGGACTTGTGGGGGACCCACGCTGGAGCAGTCTGTTCCTGAAGGATGGCACCCCGTGGAAGGGACCCACACTGGAGCAGTTCATGAAGAATTGCAGCCCGTGGGGAGGACCCACATTCGAGAAGGTCGTGGAGAACCGTTTCCCATGGGAGGAGCCCCACGCTGGAGCAGGGGAAGAGTGCGAAGAGGAAGGAGCGGCAGAGACGACATGTGATGAACTGACCACAACCCCCATTCCCCTTCCCCCTGTGCTGCTCGGGGGGAAGAGGTAGAGAAAATCAGGAGTGAAGTTGAGCCCAGGAAGAAGGGAGGGGTGGGGGGAAGGTGTTTTTAAGATTTGGTTTTATTTCTCATTATCCTACTCTGATTTTGATTGGCAATAAACTAAACTAGTTTTCCCCAAGTCGAGTCTGTTTTGCCTGTGATGGTAACTGGTGAGTGATCTCCCTGTCCTTACCTCCACCCATGAGCCTTTCGATATATTTTCCCTCACCTGTCCATCTGAGGAGGGGAGTGATACAGCGGCTTTGGTGGGCACCTGGCATCCAGCCAGGGTCAACCCACCACATTCACACTGCACAAAGCAGCAATTACTGGCACTCAGCTGAGGAAGGGAAATCACACACGAGCTTTGTCATTACTAACATGGGAAAACCACCTGGGAATGGTCCACACAGAACTAAGTGTGCTCCAGGTTGTATTTGAACACGAATCATTGCTGAAGCTGGGATGCCATCATATCACACAGGATAATGGAAAGACTGAGACCTTAAATACCATATATTTGGGGCACACACCATTTGCTTGTTTTCTAAAGCTTCTAGCATTTCTGTTGTTTGATATTGTGAACCAAAAAATTATGAATGGTTAATGAAAAAATAAAAGCCCTTGAAACCATAATGGCCTGAGAGTTATTATTATTTTTTATAATATTTAGAGATCTTAGACATAAATCACAGCCCTCCTTCACTCTGCTTGATGCTGCAAAAAGCATCTAACAGGCTCATCTGCCTGCCTACAGGCTTATAAGGAAGCGAAAGTGAACAAAGATATATTAGCATGTTAGCTAGTGAGCATTACGAAGGTAGAAGCAAAAGCTCTATTTGCTAACTCTAGAAAGGACAAGGGTAGAAGTCCCCAAAGTGTCCCAATAAAACCAGTCTGATCTTAGAAGAACAAAGTAGCAAGGAGGGATTCAAAATGGAAGATGGAAGTGTTGGGGTTTGCTGAGAAGTCCCTCAAAAGGAAGAGGCAGATGGGGGAGGAGGGGGTAAAAAAGCACCAAGGGGCTTTTGCTGTTTTATCCCAATGCAACACATACCTCTGCAGAGCCTGCAGCATTCAAATCGACAGCTGACGATCTCCTTTTCCTCTGCACAAAGATGGATTTCCGCCTTTTTCTGCGCCTGGCTGGCTTGACATGCCCACTTTTCATGTTGTTATTTTCCCCAATTGGGGGCTTAATGATTTTTTTCCGTTTCCCATAATAATAAGCTGGAGGAATGAAGCAAAATACCCATTAAAAACTTTAACCACCGAGAGAAGGAAACTTTCGCTTGCTTCTTGCTACTGATTCAGTACTGCACTGTAGGTGCACTTTTATGAGGAAAACACCTTGATTTGGAAAAAACGTCCAGCGTAAATATAAGATGTCATCTTGGACTAGTGCAGAGTGTTACAGCTCTTACGCATACACATTTATCTGTGATGAGTGAGGAGTTCGGAATTTAACCCTACAATAGGTTCTTAGGCAAAGCTTCCACTAAGCTGAGCAGTGATTTGGAGGGAGAGAGAGGCCAGCACATTTCATATTTGATCCAAGGCCCTTCTCCATGAGTTAACAGTCTTAGATACACTTTCTTTTGCTGATGTTTTCAACAGAGAGTGTAGAGGGCCAGCTATCCTGAATTATGTATGTTTGTTCAAGGCATGAAGGAATGGGTTTTTATTACCTTCGAGTATTTCTTGGCCCAAGCTGAAATGAAGGATGTGAGAGTCCTCTGACGTTACTTTATGGGCTTGGGTCAGGTGCCTTTTGACATGCTCTAGCATCCTCTGGGGCTGACAGAATCTCCGCCCTTCACCAGGTTGGGTATCGCAGGACATCTAAAATGGCACTTGGCACCCATGTCAGAGTTTGTAACTGAACTGAGCTTTTCATCAAATCAATGGAGTTTTGAAGGAACATTCATCCAGCCACGTACAACCATCAATTCTGAGATGAGACAATCTCAGCTGGAGCTCCCCCAGCTGTACTCCCCCACCTCTCCATTTGCTACCGGTGGGAGATAGGAATCTAGCTCAGGTGTAGACTTGTGCAGAAACCTATATTCAGTGATCTGAATCTCTCCCTAAGCCCATTTCTTCTTCTACCCTGGCACTAAACTAATTAGTTTAAATCAATCATATTGGTTTCTTGCAACCTTTGTGGAAGAAGGACAGCACTCACTTGTGCTTTCCTGACCTGTTCAAGAGTCAGTAATATCAGCAACATTGACAACAAATAATGTTGAACACATGCTTAATTTCAGCCTTCCTGAATAGGTAGAAACATGTTTAAATATTAAGCACCCTGAGCAGAGAGAGTCAATGCTACCAAATTCCTTCCAGCACCTTGACTCCACAATACTGGCCTGTCCTGGTGCATATGCTGGAAACTCTTCACTGAGTAGGACAGGATTCATCTCACCTAACAAAGGTGTCTCAGATGCAGCAGTTTCAGCTGGCCACTGCAGGTTCCTTTTATGTGCTTCCTGTATTAACTTTACATATGAAGAAACGTCAAGACTTCCAAAGAGTGATGACTTTCAAACGGATATATTAGGATGGAGTGAGACAGACAGCTTTCTGGAGATGCCTGTTTCTTTGTACAGAATACTAAGGGAGCCTACGGTGACCTGGTCAGGATTAAATAACTGCTTTTAGATGAGATGAATCCTACTCAATATTAACGTATTATGCAACTCCTGTTCTTCACAACTAGCTCATGCAGTCTCCCACTTTCCTGTTTCTCAGCTAGCATTTTGGCCAATACTCACTGTACTTGGTTTTAGTATGAATGGAGCAGTTCTCCGGGCAGACTTCGGCCACCAGCACAGGACTGAACAAGTTGGGGCAGCACTCCAACTTTGCACAGACTCTTCTGCAGAAATCCGCTACCTGATCCGACGTTCGCACAATCTTAACAGTCGCCCTGTACGTCTTCCCTCTGTATCTAGAAAAGAGTACAAGACCCCATGTCACCAATGAAGCGATGTCCTTCAATGCTACAGATGAGGCTCTCCTCTGTTGGGGAGATCTCTTCCCTAATGACATTTGGAAGATTGCCTCTCTTAGGGAAGGCAGGCAGAATAGATCTACTTGTTTTAGTGGCTCCATTTCAGACGGACTTGAGGAAAGAAAGGCAGGGTGAAATGATCCTGGAATCAGAGGTGTGGACTTGATTTGGGGAGGAATGCATGTGCAGACTGGATAAATCTGTAGATACAGCAAGAGATGGAAAAAAATGACAGTAGGCTTGGTGAGCATACTACACAGGACAGCATGCCCATACTACGAACTGATGCAAAGTTTTGGGGAGAGGGATGTAGTCTCTCTTCATATATTGACCTGTGATGAGCTTGCAGAGCTTTCTGGTCACCAACCTGTGTTTGGGCTGCACTGGAGACTGTCTCTATAAGCCCCCAATACACCTTTGGTCTTCTCCACTGCCATTTTTCTCGAGGCAGCTCTCGTGTCACGTTCCAGCTCACAAGCCCACAGTTTCATTGTGCCAACTGTGGTTACTGGGATACACACACTGGGTAGAAGTATCTGAGTGAAACTGTACTATCTGCCATACGGGGACCAGATGACTTCACCACTATGAGATGTGGGCAATTCAAAACCCAAGGAACTAATCAGGAGTCTCTTGAGTTGTTTAACGGGGCTGCAGCAACAGGCCCTAAAAACTGATTCCTACAGGGAATGCTTAGAGCAGAAATCTGCAATGAAAGGTTTGTCTTAAATTTGTTATCCATGTGCTACTAAAACATTTATTTCAGTGTTTCATATGAAGTGTTTCTGAGCGATAAATGGCTAAGAAAGATACAGTTACATCCCTGCTGTAATACATTGTAGATGTGAACTCTGAAAAACCAATTATGCCCATAATTTATTAAACAGCAGCACCAAGCTATTGTAAACAGTGAGATAAGGTTTTTAAAGCATCTCTTACGCGTCCTGAGGAATGCAACACAAGAGACAATCATGCGAGCGCCTGGTGCTAAGGCATTATAAATGTGCTTAGAGGAGAGAAAAGTAACACACACAAAAGAGGGAGAGACAGTGAAAGAAAGATTACTGGATGGGAGGCAATGAAAGACAAAGATACAAACATCAGGAAAAATGAGACAAAGCATTTGCGAGTGCATTTAGACTCACAGTTCCCTAGCAGGGAATCAACTGACAATAGTAGGAAGAGGAAGAGGAAGAGGAAGAGGAAGAGGAAGAGGAAGAGGAAGAGGAAGAGGAAGAGGAAGAGGAAGAGGAAGAGGAAGAGGAAGAGGAAGAGGAAGAGGAAGAGGAAGAGGAAGAGGAAGAGGAAGAAAAGGAGATGTGGCCGGAGAGTTAAAATACGCAGCACGCACCCGGACCCTATTCACTCTCTGAAGGTTTTACCGACTTGCATGAAGCAACTGAGAAAACACCTTTTGCTGCTCTCCCTCCCAAAAGCTCTTTCTGGAAACAGTGGGCTATGGGAAAAGGGTTTGAAACCATGGTACACAAAGTGTTGCAGAGAGGTACCCAAATGAAACTTGGGTCTGAGAACAGGCCAGTCCAACCATCCTCATGTCACAAAAGACTTGATCCAGACTATCAGCTCAACACAAAACTCTTCCAGAACCTACAAGAACAAGGCACCATGCTCTGATACTCCATTTGGTGCCTGACCAAGGACCCCAAGTCATGGAGACAATCCTGGATTCATTCATCCTCCTGAATGAATGAATGAATGACTTAATTAGCCAACTCTTCATGCACCCTGACAGACCTGGACAGATGACATAAAATGGAAAAAGTGTTCCTTCCAGATACTGAGCACTGTTATCCCAGCTTCCCTATGCAATAGCTGCACACACAGGCTGGCTAAAGGGGGTTTGGCAATATCTAATATTAAAAGAACAAATTCCACAGGCATTTAAATATATCTACTTATAAATGTTTTATATTTCTTTTCAATGTGTTTGAAAAGACTCCTGCCCTTATGACTTCTCCAGGAGCCATTAAGTTTAACAACGGCCTACATCATTAGGTCAGTAAGTCTGACTCCCGTGACAGGCTGCAGAATTTGTGTTACCTTCACCTGAGCCCCAACAACTTTGGTTGGACTAAAGCATCACTTCCAGAAAAGCACCAGCCTCCCCTCGAGGCTCTCCACACTGGGAGAATCCTGGCAGCAGGAGCACCTGTACCTATACCTCATGAGCCTATGCCTCATTTTATGTCTGAATGTGTCTGGATTTCACTTACATTTATTTGTCCTTGTTCTGACTTTCACCGCTAGGATGAAAAGACTGCATCTGGTTTTGTTTCCCTGCAAAAGCACTGTAATCAAATTACCTCTTGATCTCCTTTCTTAAAGCTAAGAAAGCTTCCTGATGGGTATTATTCAAGGATGGCTGACTTTTTCTAACCGTGTGCTTCCTATTGTGTTTGGCTGCCCAGAAAAGATCCATTGTACTAAAGTGCCTGGTGAAAGAAAAAGATGAAACAAGGAAAATGAACAACTGACCGATTTCACAGTCTGGTTTGAATGCAATACACATAGCAATTAACAGAACGGATAGCAAAATGGAGATCAACATGACTGCAGCAATCAGTCTCAATAACTCAAGGTGTTAGTACTGGCCACAGTAATATTTTTCACATGATTTTGGCTTTGGCAGCACCTCTTTCAACTATAAACCGAGTTCTACTAATATTTTCCATACTCCTTGCACACTAAAGATTTTTAACACAAACTGTAATCTGAGCTGTTCTAGGATGGCCATGTGGAAAGACCTCCTTTGGATATAATCAGAAAACCCTTTTCCATTAGCATTGCTCAAAAAAATTACGAACTACTGATATTCCTATTGATGTTTTCATACTAGGACTTATATCTTCCCAACCACTTTCAAGCAGTAAGTAACCTGCGTGCACAGCATGGTAGCACTGGAGACTTGGAAAACAGCCGTGTCAAGCATAACGTTTTCAGTTTTCTTAGAAATCATTGGTTTTTTAACAAAGATTTTTCAGCTAAAGCCAAAGAAATCTTCCTTTCCTCTCCCCCTTTCTCTGCCCTCAGACCCCAATAACCGGAGAAACCCTTACGGCTGAAATTATTTCCGTGAAAAATGTACTCAGGATCTTTGCTGATCCATGAGCAACAATATTAAGCTAATAGCACTTTGCTGGCAATATTCTTCTGTTGAAGCTTCCTTTGGTGATAAAATAGATCAGAAGGTCATGAGAACAAAATGTCTTCTAGGAGCTCCAGCTTGGGACCATTGTGTGATGATGTGAAAAGCCTCATGCTGAAGCCACTTCAAACAGCAAGAGCACTGAGACCTTTTCAAAGGTCTCATCCACAGTTCTGACAATCATTGAGACTATTTTGAGCAATTCAGTGGCTAAAAGCCTAAACGTCCTTTCAGGGGAGCAAAACCTCCTATCTGTTCTTTTGCAACAAATTTCCTATTTGTCTTATTAGCTAAAGTCTGCCAAACATGAGAAATCTCTAGGACATGCTAGCTACCCACAGCACACAACCAAAGTCTCTCTGAATTAGATCTACCAGAAGCAACTTACCAGTACAGCAGCAGAAACTCTCTAACATCCACTTTATTACGTTTGAATCAGACCCTGCCTGTATGGGCCATTACAACTGCCAATGACAGAAAACCCGGGATTTTCCTCAAAACCCTGATACCCTTGAAACTACTCAGCGTACCTTCAATACCAAGGATTTTGCAAATAATTTAAGTCTAGGTAAAATCAGTAAAAATGTTGTAGTTATCTTCCTCCAAACCTATTTAATCATCCAGTGATATTTTGTACTCTTGAAGACAGGATTCTGGAATTGTTCTGGTTTTAAGGACATGTCTCATTAAGTCTCCTCCTGATTATGCAAATACAGGGTTTAAGTCATCCCACTGGTGCTAATGACTTCTATCTTGAATATTCGGCACAGAAAGCCACCTGATCACACTAATTCACCCTTGCAGCGCCTCAAGAAGTACTGCGGCAGAACTGATGTGGAAGATGAATCAAATTATGTGAGCTGTAGCTTTGTACTGACCTTTGAGGAGCACTGTTAATAACTGGCTGCCACATGGACTTCGTATCACTGATCGCAACCCTTTGGATTCAGTTGTCCAGCCCGCTGTCCACTCATGACACACACATCCAATCCACATTTCTGCAGCTTGGCTATAAGGATGCTATGGGAGACTGTGTTGAAAGCCTTGCTAAAATCAACGTAAATAACTGCCACTGCTTTTCCCTTAACCACTAAACCAGTTACCTCATCACATGAGGCACAACTCGCCCTTTGTAAATCCATGCTGGTTCGTTCTTCCCAGTCACCTGTTGGTCCTGCATGTCCTTGGAAATGGCTTCCAGGAGGATTTGCCTAATAACCTCCTCAGGAATGTTAGGGTGACAGCCTGTAGTTACTTAGATTCTCCTTCTTACCCTTCTTGAGGAAGGGTGTGATGTTTGCCTTTTTCCAGGCATCAGGAAACTTCCCTGATCATCATCAACTTTCAAACATGACAGAGAGTGGCCTTGCAATGACAGGGGTCAGTTCCCCCAGGCAGAGCTGGCTGCATCCCATCTGGTTCCATGCACTTGTGCACATCCAGTTTGCTTATAGTGTCCCTAGTTTCTTTTCCATCTACTGTGGGTAACGCTTCACTCATTCAAACAGTAACAGGGACCTGGGAGGCCTGAGAGCAACCCTTGCTAGCAAAGGCTGAGGCAAAGAAGACTTCGAACACCTCAGCATCATCTATCACAATTTAAAGGCAGTCTTCTAAAGCATCCACAGTGAAAAGACTTTCTTTGAAATGCAGCCTCATAAATAAGCAATGGTGTCTGTGATGGGCGGTTAATATTCCTAGAGTTCAGCTACTGGATTTGGGGAGCTCTCAAAATTTCATTTAATGAAGGAGTCCATGAATACTCATCTTTCTTGTTTTGATTAACTGGGCTTCATACAAGATCCAGGAGATAACTCCCTGCACACACTGGTACTGTTTATGTCCAAAGTCCTGCAAAAATGGATAAGTCCAAACAGCCCCACTTAGAGCCCTTAAAAATGAAAGCCCTTTTTAAAGTCCCTCAAGCATTTTATGTAAAATTGGGAAGCCAAATCTAGATGTAGGTGCTGAACTTAATGCATCTATAAGAGTTGGATGCCCGCAGCTTTGGCTGGCCCTCATGGGCATTCAGAAGATCGGGCCTGACATTTCTAACTCATCATCACCAATAAATCAGGTTTGACTATTTTCACAGAGAGCCAGCAGCGCTGATGGGAAGCGACTGCCATCACGCATTGCAGACACATCTCTTTGGACAATCTAAATTGTTTATCTTCTTTGCAAGGCTAGTGTAATTGATTCTGCGCTGGTGACGCAGAGTAAACTAAATGCAGGTTGCCCTAGGACTGAGATAATGCATTCCTGGCAGTGCATGATTTGGCATTTGGGCCAGTGGGAAAAACAGCCTTCTCTTCACCGTCCTCCTCCCTCCCCTTTGCTCTACCCTACTGCAGCCGTCGCCGCAAACAAACAACAACATTGTCAAGATCCAAGGAGTTGTCAGTTTACATCAGAAGGAAGGCGGTGACACGACATGTCACATTACAGCACAGACGCTCCAGCTGGCTGTAGAGCTGTCATCATTAGCAGCAAAACACCATTGGGAGCCGGGGTAGCTAGAACTCGGTGTAGACAGCCGTTTGCTCATTACAGGTCTCTGTTTAAGATTCTGGAGAACAACTGGCTGTCGTACCTGATGTAACGTGTCACGTGCCGTTTGCGCATCCCAGGGTATCTGATTTCATAAGCATGTTTTCTTTTCTGCTTCTGCACAACCAAATGCAATTAAAAGCCCGGTATGCTGCTTGATGAAGCAGCTCAAGCAAACTCAGGAAGGAAAAAAGAAGTCCTAGGGTAACCAAGCAGTCTTGGGGCATGTCAACCCTTTGTCACCCACTCTTAGAAGTACTCAAACTACCTGCAGGCAAGCTGGTATGACCAGCCAGCACCCCTCTGTGAACAGAGCTGCAGCCTCAGAAGCCAGATAGCTACAGCAACAGGGTGCTGCCCAGCCCCAGGAGCTCTGTCCCCTCAAGAGCCAGAAGACAATGCCACACTGAATGAGAATACATTTCTATGCTTAGAAGTCACTCCAAAACATGCTGTCCCAGCTCTGAACCTGTAATGACCCATCCTGTGGCTTGATAAAGTTGAAAGGTGCTGCTTGACTCGCTGAAGAGCTGCGATTGCCGCCTCCTGGGGCAGCCGTCATACAGGAACACGTACACAGCCTGTGACCAACATAAAATACAAAACCTCCTTGCTGGAAAGCATTGGTATACTTTTACCTGGCAGGCTATGTGGATATAAGGTATATCCATCCCAGTAGGCTGGCTGCCCTGCTAAATAGATGGGAGGAGGAAATCGATACAGGAACGAATGGGTAGAAGCGTTATGGGGGAAGGTAACAGAGATGGAAGTGCTTATTACAGTATGATTAGGACATCAGGCAACAGTGAGGGAGGGTGAGTGGTTGATGGGATACGGATGAGTGACAATCTCTAGCAGTCCATGGACTCATAACCGAGTTGGTCTTCCTGGGGTCAGCAAGCTGCCTGGGGTCTCACCGGATTGGGCTGTAGACAGCTGACTACCAAACATCCCTGCACTTGACGGTCAGTTAAACGTTTTCCCAGCTGTCTCCCATTAGAAATAAGGATTGCAGCAGCCTTAGGAACTAGATACTGCTGCTTTTGCACAAGGCGGATCCCCATGCTCAAATGAGAAATCCCAACAAAGTCCTATTTTGGATACTGCTAATAGGAAAACTGCCTGTAAGCTCAAGTCTTTGCAGGATAGGACATTAAGATGGGGCATTACAACTTGATTTCACAACCGCTAAGTACCTACAGGAGTGCCTTATCTGATATTTGCTAGTACAAGGTGTCGGAGCCTGGAATCAATAAAAACCAGGTCATGGACAATGACTTGGTTTTAACGAAAATCTGCATGTGCAAGAATGACTTTTAGATTTCCATCCACAAATTTCAACTGACAAACACAAAAACATGACTTGCCATATGGGTGAAAGAAGAAAATAAAAATAGCATTTTCTAGTAGCTTTTCATTTCTAATTGCAATCCTCCCTTAGAAAAGCAGTTTCCAAGTATGCAGAATAAAAGGTTCTCAATTCTCTCCCTCAACCAGAGCAGACATGAGCTTTCTGCAGTATCTGCACAGCCAAAGACCAAATACGATAGCAATCACTAGTGCCATATTTGACAGCCAATCATTTCAAATAACCAGGAGAAATTTGCTTTTATTTGAAAAGGATAACAGAGTTCAGTAGAAAGGGTGAGATTCAATGCATTTAACTTCAGTGCTCAAAAAGTCAAGGTGACCAAGTTAGTCAATGGAGAGAACTGTCTTCAAAGAACTATTTGTTGACATCCGTCTTGAAGTGGGAAGAATCGCTCTTTGGAGGGACTCTGGAGAGACCTTAGGTGAGACTTCCCTCTTTCAGAGAGACAATGGCTGTTGAAATACATCCTCAGTGTAGTGACCATTAGATAAAGAAGACATAAATGGGTAAATTTTAAAGTTGGAAGGGGAAGGCCAGGTTGGATGGGGCTTTGAGCAACCTGGTCTAGTGGAAGGTGTCCCTGCCCATGGCAGCGGGGGTTGGAACTAGATGATCTTTAAGGTCCCTTCCAACCCAAACCATTCTATGATATGAAATTGAGTATCTTCTAGATACACAGTTTTCTAAAAGTGTTGTTCAGATGAGAATTGAAGCATATATTCTAGAAAGGCCTCAAATCTTGATCTTAATCCCAGATCCCCTACTGAAAAACGTGTCCCTGCTATTTTGCTTGCACTTTTTTTTGGTGCCATTCGTTCTCGCTGGGTTTTTCTGCATTAGAGTGACAGGCTCTATATTAAAAGGAGTAATACTCCTACATTTAGAAATCCAGGAATTGAATTAATTCAATAATAGCCAAGCTTATAGGAACAGCTTATCATAAAACTCAGGACTTCACTGAATAAACATGGCATTTTTCATCAAAATCTGGATGGCTGCTTGGAGAAAGACAATAGAAATGAACCATTCAGGCGAATATTTCATTTCTTAAGTTGCTAGAGAACGAGTCAAATAATTCAATGAAGCAAAACGATAATTAGAAAAGTAAAATTCTCACAATAGAAAAAATCTTTTGTTCCCTTTTTTTTTCCCACCAATCAGTTCCATTTTTGAAGCCTCACAAACAAAAGAGCATATGCTGAAGACTTACTTCGCTTTAAGTGTTTCCTCTTGGAAATTCCACTGAGGGTCTTCCACTAGCTGCAGTTCTCGTAAAACACTCCCTGGCTTGTAAGCTGCATTGATCACCATGCTGAGAACCTATTGAGAGACAAAACCGACAACACTGATGGGTTTAAAATTAGTTCTTGACCACACTGAATATGATCCCAGGTGCTGCATAGGCAGGAGCAGCTTACAGGTGCCAAGTTAGGTTCAAGGCTGCACAGGGTAAGTGCCAGATGCAATGAGAAGAGGTCCCAGATTGGATCAATATGCCAAACATATTGTAGATGACACATCAATCTGATCTGGTGACTGCATTAAAAGCTGCTAGCTAACCCCAAAGATCTCATTGTTAATCAGTGTTTTTCTTTGAGACAGACCCTCTCACCCAAAGCAGATTCCACTCCCCGCATTCGTAATGGCTCAATTTAATAAAAAATGAAAATACTTCTGACGGCTCAACCAGGTACAAAGTCACATGTACCGTTACACAGTGAACGCTAAAGGGGAAATTCACATACTTGAGGTCAGCAATATGCTTAAGCATCTGAGTGCTGCGTGTCTTGACTGTATTAACAGAATATTAATGAAGTCTACACAAAAAGAGTTTGCAGGAGGTCTGCCTGAAACGCAGTGTGTGTCCACTCTGTAGAACAAAACACATGTGCCAATCCATTTAATCCAAAGTCTCCGAGAATAAAAATGATTCCTACTACTGGCTCAGGGAACCCAAGCTTTAATAGTCTACACTTGGCCTAAGGAGATAAATACAAGAAAAATAAATCTCTTAACAGCACCAGACCATGTGTTTGAACACTCTGCATTGTATGTACATGAATGACCCCACAGTGAGTCTGGATTGGTTTTGATGTAATTTAGCTCTTTACCTAACGCCTGTTCTTAATTCTTTGGGGGCCTGCAAATGATTTCAGTACGATGAGCTTTAAGTTTCCCCAGCACCCACGAACGTGGTTCATCAGAAATGAAAAACTGACTAGGTCATATTGCAAAGAGCAATGTGGTTCTGTTTTGGGGTTTTTTTCCTGTTTTTTTAATCCAGCAACCTCATAGGATGACTTATTTTCAGGCAAGGGCTTCACTTACCATGTAAAATGGCAGTGGTTTGAGTTGCCTGGCTAGGTTATTTACTAGAAGCAAAATTTCATTTCAACATCATTTCATCAATTTCATTTCATTTCACCATCATTGGGCCCTTGGAAACAGTACTCCAGCTGCTCTTCAAAAAAGTGCAATTAGAGAGACCTAAAGCAATGCCTAATAATAGCACTAATGTCTTACGCAGCTCTGATCATCCGTACATCTCAAAGCACTCGATGAGGAAGGGCAGGAGCACACTCCCTATCTCACACAAGGGGGAACTACAACACAGATTTACCCACAGCTCTCCAAGTGGTTCCCACCTCATCACACAACCCCCTGTACTAGTTACTAAGCCATGCTGATTATTCCCAAGGGAACAAAAGAAAGCTCCTGCGTGAGCCCATCCAGTCGCTCATCCACGTCTTTTCTTGCCTGCTACTCACAGTACAAACTGATGGGGCACTGGTCTCTGACACAAAGACACTGAGATATGATGCAGGGAAGCCAAAGGTGGGTTTTCAAAAAACATCAAGTGCTGGGTAGCTCCCACGCTCACTCACAACTCATCAGATGTGTTCCCCTCCTGATCAGCACAGGAGTTATTCAACACCTGTGTAGGAGCTTGCAGGAAAAGCTCTCCTTCGGCACACTTCTACAGCCACCCCGTTTGCCTGTGGGAGAGCCGGGAGCAGAAACCGTCTCTTGCCGACCCATTCCCACAAACGGTGTGGCCCTGCTCCTTTATCAGGATGATGGTGTTTGTATGAGTTGTCAGAACAGTTAGGAAATGAGCAAGAAAAGAAAACCTGACCCTGAAAATAACAGTGTGGCCCTGCCTGGGCATTATCCCAGACACCAATCAACTCCAGCCCTGCAAAGACACCCACAGTACCAGGACTTTTCTCAAAGCTGGCTTGTCATCAGCAGGACTCTGTAAATTTCTAAACTCAGTTTAAAAAAGTGGTTTTGTAAGAACAATAATATCCCTTTAAGGGAAGAAAAAATGTTTTTTTAAAACCTCTGGCTTTTACTCTTCTTGTATCTCAAGTTAAGTCATTGGGTTTGGCATTTTACCCTACAGCAGAAGTCCATCACCACGATAACAGTGTTACCTTCTAACAACATTATCACTTCATATTACAGACTATTAAACACTAGGGAGAAACAAGAACACTGGTTCTTGAGGAACAATTAACTTTGATTAAAACAAATACTGCGAAGAAACCTAGACCAGTTTCCAAATTTCCAGTTTCCAACTTTCTCTGGAGATGGAACGTTACTTCACCCAATATCACACTGGTCAAATTTTGATCTGATTCACTAAATTCTCTTTGGCTGGAGTATGACCAGTCTGAGATTTTGGTAGTTTATTTTCAGCCCTCTCCATCAGGAATGGTTTGGGTGCAGCCAGCAGTGCCTTGGAGCAGAAAGGTGGATTAGACAACACCAGCCTTTGCTGCTACGCATCGAAGAGGTTTTATTTTGATACTGCTGAACTTTGGATTTTCAGAGTCCAGTAGGCTGGAGTCACATCAGTGAGCATGATCACACAGCACCACCACAAGCCTCTACCCAACCTTTTAAGCACCTGAGATCTTAGCTATAAAGTTTTCCATGCCATAGATTTTCAAGTGCACAAGGGCACTTTTCTGAGCATGTCTAGATGTGCCTGATGCCACTGGGCAGTTCAGCACCTTTCTTCCCATCATAGCTTTTTGGTATTCACACATTTCCCACCTCTCCACCTCTCTTCATTAATGGTCCCAATCCCAGATGAAGCTTTCTCAGGAGGTATCACTGACAAGGTGCAGTTCAAAATACCATCATCCTGTTCAAGAGCCCAGCGATCAGCATCCTTATGAGGAGATTTCCTTCCTCTATCTGAGATATGAGCCCGCATCTCCAACCTAACAGGAGGGACTCTAACTCCCAGGCTAGCCTCAGGCAGGACAGTAAACAGTCATTTTATTTCACTTGGAATAATGACATGTCTGTGGAACAGAGAGATAATGGAAAAAAGAGTTCTTCAGGATTCTTTTAGATGATCAAGGATCTAAAAGTGAGCTGTTGTCATAGTCAAGGTTGTGGCACTTAAGTGTTGACATGCTTATGACAGTCCACAACATTTCAAAAATATAGATGTCCAGATCCTAAGTTGGAGGAACTACGACAGATGAGCTGAAGTCCATAGAGCAGTCTTGAGGAGGATGTTAGTGAACCCTCTTGCAGAAATGCAGTTTATATCTTTCCAGACTAGAGAGGTTTCTGCCATTCCAACACCATATCTGATCACTAATGATAATGTTATCAGCCTGGATCAATCATACACCTAAGGCTCAGTACAACCTACTTAGTTTTCTGAGCACCATGATTTAATTATGCAGATTTCTCCTAAGAAGTCATGCTGTGCTCCAAAACATTCAAGTTGCAGAGTGCAATAGCCTTCCTTCACAAACACTGGCTGATTTCTCCTGTTTGCATCAGTTGGGACAGTCACGTGACCTTTAAGTCCATTTGCTTTTTAAATAGAGAAAGAGCAAAGTATCTTAAAAATAGTAAGAGCAGTAAGCAATGAGGCTAATTAATTTTAACAGCATATTTCCCTAAGATACGGTGGGTTATAGATCACCTGAAGTCTTAACAAGACACCTCATTTTGTTTTACCATGTTGCCGTGGTAAGTTGTTGGCATAGATGGAAGAGCTGTTCAGAAGTATTTTTTAGATATTCTGACCCAAGAACTAAATTTAAAGCTGCCAATGTGTTTATTTTAATTTAACTTAAAGTTAGCATTTGTTACGCATCTTAGCTACTATACAGTCACTATTTTTCAGCCCAGACAAGGTTGCTGAATGGCAATAGTTGATGTCTCCACTGTATTTGGCTCCAAGTTTCAACTTCTTTTCCAAACAAGTATCTCAGGAATGAGATAAGCTTTGCAGCTGATGTTAAACAACAGGCACTACCACCTCACTGGCCTCTTGGGGTGAAAGAAATGATGATAAACCACTGGTCTCAGCAGAGACTTGTGCTGGCACCAGGAATAATGAACAGCCAGGCTTTAAAAATAAGTTTGGCACTAGAAAGCACAAGAGTTACTTGTCACTCACCTAAGGCTTTGCATGGATGCAAGGATACACGCACACAAAAACACACAGAATTAAAAACAGTATTTTTGATCATACTACCAACTAAGTTGCAATCACTCTCAAGATTTTGCTGGGAAATCTTGCTCAAGGGCTGCCATTCTGGAAGGCACCTTAGCAGTTTCTTCCCCGCAGAGCTCACAACCTCTGAATCCAACACTAGGACAAAGCAATTGGGCAGAGATCAGGGGGACGCAGTAACAACGCAGAACTCGGCAGAAATACCTGTTCTTCTGGAAAAGAGGTGCTGCACAAAAGCAAACCTATCTGTGCTGCTTCTCTCATGACACTTCAGGTGAGAACAGCCCATACTACGCAAATGGAAGGAGATGTCCCTACTCCACACTATAAGGGTATCTCCTAACCTTGTTTAATCCAGAGCCAAGCAGTTCTGACCCACAGCTATCTCACTATTAGCATGCAGGCTGGTAGCACCAGCTCCAGCACCCACTTCGCTGCATCAGTGATGGAGGTAAGGAAGGACAAGACCTTGAGGGAAAAGAGGGCTGAGGAGCATCATGAACTACAGTTGTGCTGCATTTTTTGTTAAATCCCTCATGATTGTGTGGAGGAAGGTAGAGGATGGGGAGCTACTCCCTCAGCACCCAGCCAGGACCAAGGTCTCCCATCACCTGGTGCTAGTGGGGAGAGGACATCTGCTCTCTTCTTGCTTTAGAGGTAATCCAGGCCAGCGAATGGGGTAGGAGTTGGTTGTTCAGCTGTCTTTAGTCTGGGGTTGCCATCAGTGCCAAACACAGCAGCATCTCCGTCATGGAGACTGCTGCCCACTGTGAACTGGCTGGCGACCGGCACAGACTTTTAACTAGAGTGTCTCTAAAGGCAGTGAGTTATGGCTGGAGACCAGGGTGATTTAAAAAGCTCTCACCAGACTGCTGCTGACTCTGTTTTTCCTTCGTAGCTGTTGTTTTGAGTTGCCTTTCCCACCCTCCCCTGTGTGTTGCCAAAGTAAAGCCCATGTATAATTTATCTATTCCAGACAAGTTATGCTGATGCATAATTTACAATGGCCTGCAATTTTCCTATATAGTGAGAGAGAGATAATTATAATACATTTGCATTCTCGGGGCCACATCATCAGCGGGTGTAAAGCGAGACAAAGACATCAAGCTCAGCACTGAGACTGGGTTCGGAGGCATGGGGACCCTTGTGAGCTCTTCAGCTGTGCAAAGCCTTGTGGCCGTGGTCTTGGGCTGGAGGAGGTATCTCCTGCACTGTTCTGACCACTCAGCTCTGCAGTCCTTTTAGGTGCTCTGGCAGCTGCTACAGATCTTCATCTCGGTGCAGGGATGTCTTCTTTGCCACTTCTTGCCTCCTCCATGTGCTCGGTACCCCGACCCTCCCCCCTGCCCATGGTTCTCTGAGCTGCTGACACCTCTCTCGTCTTGGCAGCAGCTGAGAATGGTGTATGTCCCCTACAGCAACACCCTGAACGTCTTCTCTTCACCCTTTCTAGAATTTGGACCTGGTCCCCATGGCCAGAATGAGCTTGAATTTAGCTGCAAAATAACACTGACTAACGCTGGGCCATTGCCATTGTCTTGCTTCTTGGGAAGTCATTCATGTCTCCAAAAGCAAGACGCCCATGTCTCATTGACACTGCTATTTGCTCCTTCAGCAAGCAATTCTGTGAGAAGGCAGAGTAAGAGAAACTAACCTTTCTGTAGGAAACTGAGGTTGTTTTCCAAAGTTGGTAATTGGTCCCACTCTTGAGGAACTCGGAGAAGCTGGTGTCAGTCTATGCAACAAAGCCCTAAGATACTAGGGGAGGACCTGGCAGAAGCTTTGCACTGCTTATGTTTTCAAAATCCATATTCCAGGAGGAAAGGAGGAAGACACATTAGCATAAATATTGACTGTGCACGCCCATGTTTCCCCCATGTTGCTTCTTCATTGCCTGTTTTTCAAGTAGCAGCAGATTGCTAACGCTCCCCAATCAGTAAGCCACTATGGACTTGCTCTCAAATTTGGCAGCTGTTAACTTTTGCTCTGCAACCACTTTTTCCTGCTATTTTTGACTTGCTTCTTTGAGACCCAAGTGTCCCACCTGCACCGGCAGCTGGTTTACTGGGCTCTCTTCACGGCCCAGCTTTCAACCACGTGAGACAACCAGCAGTGCTGTTGTGTATAAAGCAGTGCATGTAGGTGATGAGGAAGTGAATGGGGACACCAGACTCACTCTACAGTACAGTACAGACGTGTTTTCTAAAGTGGTGGGTGATTTGGGAAGAATCTCACCTTTCAGGTGTTTCTGTTAAGAGCTTGGATTCATCTCATTTCAGACAACAGCAAACATCCTGAGCTGGGCCGCTGAGGGTCTTGCAAATACATCAGTTAAATAGAGACCTAAAAGTTCCCACGCTTTTCCACCAAGGGCAGAGGGAGCTCAGATATGCCCCTGCATCCACATCAAGTGGGGTTCATATAGATACAGATCAGAAAGCTGGAAGATCTGGATTTCTGGAAGACCCAGGTCAAACTGAAATGGTGTCCAAGGCACCAATGGCACCCCACTTATCCAACAGTGCCATCTTGCTGTCCTCTACCACCTGTAGTCATCTCGCTTGTCATCTGCATATGGACTGTAATGTGTGGAAAATATTTAAGCATTGTTTTCAGACAAGCTAGCTTTTCTCTGAGGTCAACAGCAAGAGCTCAACACTCTGGATTTGGCCCAAAGCAAGCACTGATTTGGTCAGGACAAAGCGAACAGATGGAGGTGCTCCTCCATCCCTGCTGCATGGGGTTAACCCATCCACATT
Organism: Gavia stellata; assembly: GCF_030936135.1. Classification (NCBI taxonomy): domain Eukaryota; kingdom Metazoa; phylum Chordata; class Aves; order Gaviiformes; family Gaviidae; genus Gavia; species Gavia stellata. Next base: position 4,973,070 of record NC_082597.1, read on the forward strand.
CAGCAAGAGCTGGGTACAGAATCACAGAATCACTAAGGTTGGAAAAGACCTGTAAGATCATCAAGTCCAACCATTACAAAAAAACCCAAAAAACCCACAAACAACCAACCAAAAAAAAAAAAAAACAAACCAAAAGAAACCACACCACACACCACCATGCCCATCAAGCCACGTCCCACAATGCCACGTCCACACGCTCCTTGAATACCTCCAGGGAGGGTAACTCCACTACCTCCCTGGGTAGTCTATTCCACAGCTTCCACTCAGCACATCGCACACACCCCTGCTTGGCCTTCTCTCCTGTTCACTTTGGATTCTGATGGTTTGGGCCCCATCGGACCATGGTCACGCATACAAAGGTGTCACCCACACCGAACCTGCTGGCCCAACAGCATTGTGCATGCGGAGAAACAGGTTGATGGCAACAACCACAGAGGTCCTCTCTGGGGACGGCTCCAGTCAGAGCATGAATTCTCTCGCACACAGTTAGATGAAACTTGCTCCCAACCAACGGAACTTCCCATGCTTCAAAAATGTCACCTCTCCCATCAAAACCCCCAATTCATATACCTACCCTCTCTTCCCAGCTTGCAGTTTTGACTTACGGAAACCACTACAGGGCTCCAGGACAATTTTAGGTACCGCCTTTTCAAATTCTGGGCCTGGCAACCCACGCCCCATGCTTTCCCCTGAAATCCCCCCAAAAGATAGCTGAGCCGTACCTCTTTGAGGACCAGCACACACTTGCCAGGCCCGACAGACTGAGGTAGCTCTGCTATTCTGCCTTTGTTTAAATATGGACCTGAGAAGCAGCGGTGGTTGATGTAGAGCTGGGGGCAGCAGTATCTCCCATTGATGGTGCCTGCAAGGAGAAAGTAGCATTGATGTGCGTGTAGCACTTTTGTACAACAAATCAAGGGCCCTTCTTCTTCCTCCTAGATGTGGGAGGGAGGGGAGAAGAGTAAATGAGGCACAAGGAAGTCTTCCCTGGGACAGGAGGTAGAGAAGCCTCTGCTACTTGAATTCATCTGACACGAGAAAAGCAGTTGCTTTTAATAGCAACTGATTTGACTGCACACCCTACCAGAATGAAAATTGGGAAAGGATTTAATCTATAATGTGACCCGAGGCTCTTTCATAACTCGCGTCGCAGACAGACGTGAGCAACTCAGTTGCAACTTGCTAGAAAGGGAATGTATTAGCTGCCTCTCACAGATACGGAATCGGCTCAGGTGGAGAGGTCCACAAACCCCTGTTCATCTACCGTCCAACCCAGTAAGCACCGAGGTGCCACTCCCCTGACCCAGCACAGGTCTACAGAGCAGTTTTCTTTGTCTGGGCTAATTACTCAGGGCTCCTTTCTAGCCCACGGAGAGAAGCGGGTACTTCTAGAGGTGGTTCCTGTGCCATCCAAGTGGTTATCCACTTTTTGGTTATCATACCCAAAAAGTGCGTGTTTCTCCCCATTTGATGGTAACAGGGCCCTGAGATGTTGGCTCAGATGCCAACACATGCCCTGCAGTCTGCTGAAATAAAGTGAGTTAAATCCTGCCCCTCCTGCTGAGTCTATGCAATTAACTGGATGAATATTGCACTCTCAGAGCCTCCTGCCATTGCTAAAGGGGAGAAAAATTTGCCTTTAGCAGAAGTAGCAGCCATGCCACACAGTCATGATGCTACCACAGGGACGCATTAAGTCCTGGTGTAAGCAATTTCATTGATGCCAATTAAAAAGTCGCATCCATCTCCACCAGGGCTTCATTAGCCTGGCCCTAACATCGTTAGCTGAAATGGGCAAGCTGCAGGGGAACTCCGATAACCCCGGCAAGACACGACGTTCACACATGGAGGACCAGACCCTCACATGCTGTACATCAGAGATTCCTCGCACTGTTGGTGGGTCTACACTGCCTTACACCCCCAAAGGATGCGGTCCCGTCTCCCCACCCGTATGACACGCTCGCTCCCTTTTTGGGGTCATCCCCCTCCATACAGGCAACAGGTCCTTGGAACAAGGATCCTGCTGGTGCTGAGCAGCCTTACCTGTTGTGTCTGGCTGCGGAACTGGGCAGAGGTCATGAGGTATTTTCTCAACAGGCACTGTGGATGGTAATCTGTTGAACAGCAATATTTAATAGTGTCAGAAAGGACAAAGGGGCAGAACCAGCCTTCAGGCTGGACTGAGAGTCACACCAGCGCCTGCCTGGACCAAGGAATGGAGACACCTCAACTGCAACCCTGCTTCCACATGGTTTATCATACCCCAGGCCCAACATATTGCAGAAGAAGTACCCAGATCCCCCCCTCCTCCAAAAATATGCTCTAGTCTGTGAACTTGAGCCCTTCAGGCTGCTAATATTCACACTTAAATCCCTTAATTCTAGTTTCTAGAAACTGCAAGGGCTAGACAAGGAAATGCCCTCCTGGTACATGTCCATCTTCCATCAAGCATCCCTTACTGGCCATCAGACACTGGCTACACAGTCCCAGCTAGTAAAAAAATCTATTACAAAGACTTTCTAATATGCTCACAAATATTTTAGATTTAAAAGAATCCCCTTGCTGATTCTGCTGCAGTATCTGGGCAGTAGTTAGCAAAGTCACTCAGTTGCTGTGTATTATCTCCCCTGGAAGACCTGATGCATCCCGGTAGAAATATCACCTTAAATAACAAAAACTTACTGCTTTTCTGGTTGCACAACTGCAATTCTTCTCTTCCTTCGCACTGCAAAAATGAAACAAGGAAGAAAAAAACAGGTTTTTACCCTTCTGTCCTATAAAGTATACCCATAATGCATAAAAAGCCATATAAATGCACTGACTATAAAATGACTTGTAACACAATGAAATGGTACTTAATTACTATCGCCATCTTTTCTTGGTATTTTTTAAGTAAGTCACTACAACATTAAAACCTACTTTAAAGATGTAATAATAGATTTAATCTTTCCTCTGGAATGCTAATATCGTGTTTTATGGGACTAGCATAAAAAAAAATTAAAATAAAAACACAAATATTTTTCCATACAGAAACACATATGGATAAGATTACATTTTACAAGCATGATTACCTCCAGCATAATTTATGCCCAGCTATAAATTGCGATAAGGCTGTATTATGTTGCCATAGCAGTATTCTCCCAAATTAGGCCCCGGCTGCCTGATTTTTAACTTAAGCATATTTAACTCTTCAAAAGGGCTGACACATTTTAAAATTTGCCTTTCAGATGTTAATTAATATAAACAACAAGGCTAATTTTTCATCTGGTGGCTTGAGATCGGGGTTGGATAGTTTCTGTGAGGATCAGGAGAACAACACCAAGCCACTGAGCACTCATACACTGCCTTCAAATGCAAATGGAAGGGAAAGAAATTGGTCTTAATATGCACTGGAGGCAGGACAAAACACTATGGGCTTAGTTGTGCTGGGAGAGATTTAAATTAAACGCTAGGGAAATCTGTGAGCTGGTAAGGGCAATGAAATAATGGGGCAGATACCCTGGGAAGGGGCAGAAAGTCCACCACAGGAGGCCAACAAACATTTCTCAGTTTAGATGTATTAGATCCCGTTTTGAAGAGGGAGCACCCAGATGGCCTCTTTAGATCCATTCCACCCTACATTTTATGGGGTTTTTTCCTGATTGAGATCCCATGTCCCTAATTCACTCAGCTGCCTGAGTGAACTTGGCTCAGTGCAATGAAATCTGGTTTCACTCCAACAACCCCATCGCAAACCCACAACCCACACCGTGCAATCCCAAACCACGTAACAGCCTTTCCCAGCACAAACAATCCCATTTTTGGAGGGACTGATCACACAGACAAGTACAAATTGCATAATACCAGTGCTGCAGAGTCTGGTCACTAATTAGATTTATTACTATTTATTACAGTACACTTACAGCCTGGTCACCAGTTAAGGTACTTGAGGTTTCCATGTACTTACAAACAGCTTTGTGTGGTGGAGTTAGGTTATAAGCATTTGCTTCACACCAGCCAACGGGGAAAATGTCCATAGACTCTACATCAACTATGTACTCTGGAGAGGGCACCTGTAAACCTATAAACACAAATTTATAATGTAATTTAGACAGGGGAATACCAAGCTCAGAGCCATTCGAGCATTCATCATGAACTAAGGGAAGCAAACAATGGAACAGGTAAAAATAAATCTGCTTCCCTGCATCAAAATCAGGCACCATTTCATCTTCAATTTTGCACAGACAGCAGTGATAAGGCTGTTGCATTTACAGTGCAATGTGATTCCAGCGAAAAGCCCCATTAAGAGCACTCTAAGGGTGTGCAGTGAAGCAGCCAAAAGACAGTAAGGCTAAACATGCATGACATTACCCAACAAGACGGCGTGATTGACCCCTTGTTTTTTCTGTAGAGTTGCACAAGCGAAGTTAGCAGAAGGCCAGTTGGGTGCTTGCTCTTACTGGTAAGAGAGTGCACATGGGCTGTAACAGGATGATAGCTAATGCGATAGTCCTTTATGCCCCAATGTCCCCCTGAAGCTTTTTCATGTAGTTCTGCCCTTGAGTCACTGTTTTTAAGGGTGGTAGATGGCCACTCTTCTGTCTAGAGGTGCCATGAATTCTCCTAGGGCTCCTCTACAACGTAAGCTGATCACCCAAGAAGGGAGAGTATAAAAACCCCAAGTGGGACAGATGCACTAAGATCTCTAGCATAATACTGACTCAAAAACCCCACTGAAAATCTCTGCTTAAAGCAAATCTCTTCCAGTTTGGTCATTATGCCTCCTTTATTAGACACTCTGCTGTCCTGGTTTATGTGGGTCACGCTCAAAAACCGTTGCAGCAAATGGGAATATTCCCGCTGGCTTTGAGTTCTTTTGAAAACAACTCTGGGTCCTGAGTCAAGACACCATCTAATTGCTTCAATTCAAGTCTGTCTGCGCTGGCACAGCCTAGCCAGCAAGTTCACCCCCCTCTGACATTTCCACCCTAGGACCTAGAGCTTCAGCACCAGCATGAGATGATCTCCTAATAAAAGAGACCAAAGGATCAGCAGCTTCCCTTGCAGCATCCTCGCCTCTGCATCTGTTACAGCATCTTTGCCTCCTGCTTAATGCAGCAGTGTTTGACTGTGCACAGCTAGATGACTACGGGGAACTTCCCACTAATGAATGTTCATCAAGGGCTTCCAGTGTAATTGAAACAGTAATTGAACTTTGTGATGGGAATGGCATCGAGGCTGAGACGCACCGTTTGGATCAATCTCGTCTCCAGTAATAAACTTGCTGCACTTTGAGAGTGTGTGGTTGTATGAAAATCCAAAGGAAGCAGCAAAATAAGTGCTGATGCTCACACTGCTGGAGGAAATAATTAAAAAAATGAAATCATGATGTCTACATAGATTCATGGATGTCTTCACGGTATTCCTCTGAGCCCTGCATTGTGTTCACGCATTATGCATTGAAGATACAGTCTCTATTTCACTGGGATATGGGGGAGGGAAGAGGATGGGATGAAGGCACACAATACAGGACACAAGGTCTCAGCAGCTGGCATTCCCTGCAAAACCATTTCCCGCCACGAGAAAATACCAAGAGGCCACTGCTCAGTTTGAACCTGATGAAAGCTGCACTCTCCACTGGGCAAAACATTTTTGCCTAACGCCACAAATCCAGCTAAGGAACTGATGTGAGAACTGCTGAAGTCAGTGGCAAGACATGCACAAAGTCAGCAAGCCATGGATCGAGCAGATCCTAAACAGAGTAAGAGATCAACACAGTCCCCACTGAAATTTCACCAGATCTGGGAAAATCCATTATTTTCATTACTGTAACTGTTCTACAGTGTTATTCTGAGCCAATAAACAGATCAAATGTACTTTCCTGCTTGCAAACAACAATAGATGTGACAGGAAAATTTTGTTTTTAAAGTTTACAGCTCCAGCTGCCCCGATGAGCAAGGAAGCACCATAATGTCTGTTCTCCTGCAACACCGCTATTCCTCTTGTAAGACATATTCACAGCTACTCTGTCCTCCCGGGCACTGCTTCTTCCCTCTGGCAATCGATAACCCTGCCTTCCGCTTCCAACGTCTTACTGCTCCGTTTGGCCTCACTCATATAAGTGGAAAACAGCTTGTTTGAGACTCAATAGTTTCATCTGCTGCATTTTATGCTGCCATCTTCTCAGACTAAGAAATGTCCGTGAGACTCCAAAGGTTCAATGGAAAAGAAGAGAATGGGGAGACTGGAAATAGGGTGAGGAAAACTTCCATCTCCTGCTACAAATCTTGGGCCGAATAGAGCAGCAACTCTGGAAAATTCTCAAAGGGAAAATTATGGAAAACCTCCCTGGAGAAGTGATTAAAGGGTTTTCCTCAAAGTCCTAGGCTGTGCAGAGTGTACATTATTACTTGTATAAATTCACACCAGAAAGCTTCAGCTTTAAAATCTAAAATGAACCAGTAAAAATTAACAATGCAGATGATGAGCAATAAAGTAGCAGAAAGTGATGGGATGCGCACAGCCTCGGATCAGCCCTATGCTGCTTCTCCACCGCGGGGGAACTATACTGCTGCTCATTAAACGCTCGCCCTGAAGTTTACAGAGTTTTGCTACTGTACAAAGCGTGATTTATTAAGCGATGTTCCCTCATGTCGAACTCGACGCTGCTTAACTACTGCGTCCTGTTTTATGGCTGCAGTTTGGGCTGTCAAACAGCGAAACTGGGAGGGCAACAATGAAAGCTTCAGACGTGCCCATGATAAACGGTGGGACCCGAGGTCTTCAGCGATGGGCTCCCATGGTAGTTGGGGAGTCTTGCTGCTACCAGAATATAAATAATCAGTTAGAAGCAACAGTGTATTAATGGAGTCAAAAAACCATGACACAGTTCAAGCCACACTTATTTTACAACTCTGCAAGCAGGGTTTTGGTATTTTTTTTAATGCCCAGTTTTAGTCTAACACTGTGCATACTATAGTCATGAATTTCAACAGCAGCAAAAACTTTTTATTTTTGCAGTCTTTTGCATCTTTTCCTTTTACTACAGATCATTCCACTCCCGATATTGAGATATAAACCAAGCATAAAGCATCTATGTAACAGAACTCAAAAGACAAGGAGATGCACACAGGGGTTTTTATAGCAAGTTGTAAAAAACGTCCTTTAAGAAATTAAAAGGGTAAAAGGCAGGGAGAAAGAGATGAGGCAGAGGAGCAAGGTGGGAGTGCGTGGCCCTCTCCATGCCTTTATCCAGGGTCTTGGAGGACTAGTTGGTTTAAAGACCCAAGCAACAGCACTTCCTATTCCCTTTAACGCGCAAGAGTTTAGCGAACACTGAGTCCCTTTGAAAGTATTACAGCTTGGGGCGGGGGGGGGGGGGGGGAAGAAAAATTCCCAAACTCCACAGAATCTGCGTATAAAAGTGAAGGCACCTGGCCATTTAAGAAGGGGAGCTGCCAAAATGGGCCAGCTTCCTTGACCAGATGGGTGTAAATTCGACAACAGCCTTAATGAGAACTGAATTTCAAACAAGCGTTGATTCCAGCTCTTTAACAAGAATATTTGCCATGTGCCCAGACCAGGCTGCAGATGAGCTTTTGCCACCTCGAGTCAGAAGGCCACCAGTTATCCTAGATGAAAAAAAACCAAAACCCCTATTGCACACAGCTCTACCAAAAGCAAAGCTGCAAAGTCGTACCTGCTCTGTACACTGGAGATAAACCCAGAGGAGACAAACTGCCTGGGGTGACAGTTACATCTCGGGGATGGAGAAGGATGACAACCCAGCTCTCCTACATCCTCCACCTCTGCTGCATTTGGGGACACGCCTGCAGCTCTGCTCTCCCCAGATCTTCGCCAGCCCAAACCATGACCAAAGACACGAGAAGCACAAGCTTGAGGTCAGGAGGAATCTCTCTTTAGGTAGCAACTGAGTTATCAATCTCTGAGAATAGGATTTATCATGGAGGCATCAGGAAAGCCTTGTCTACCATATAATGCTACTTTTGTAGAGCTAAACACCACTGAACATCTGCCTTTCTTACATTTTAGAGCAAGCTGCTAGCACAAATGAGGTACTTTGGGTTACCTGACAATGTTTTTACTAACTTTAAGGGCTTTGATTAGAGACCTTTCCTCTTGTACAAATCACACTGCACATTGTCAGATGTTGAAATAGTTCTTGGGTTATTATAATCAATGTAGCATGATGATGTAGGTGATGTACCAAGTGATGATGAAGCAATACAGTTAGCATCAATCTGGCTTCCACTGTCTTCCAGCCCCAAAATAATGAGAGCTGAGCATCTTGCAGAGGAGGGAAGGTGATCTTTTGTGTAGACCAGGCTTGAGACTTCATCTCACATGGGATTTCTGGAAGAACCCCTTGCTGCAACTCCTGTTCCTCTGTCCTTTCCTGAAATCGTGTGCTCAACTATGGTTTGTACTCACATTAACCCTTTCCTAACTGTTTTACCCTGGAAGGGCCAAAATAAACTTGCATTCGTCTCTGAGAATGAGGGTTCACACTGCTTTTGCAGAAAGAATCTTGACAGCAGCCCAGCTTTAATGCACTTCAGAAGAATCACTCATAAGCCAGCATCCTGACCCCATGAGCCGTCAGAGGAGACATGGGTGACTCCTCTCCTCCCTCCCACCTCCTGCTACAGAGCTCCCATAGCAAGCAGGTGTCACTGACTTTAGCAAAGGAAAGACTTGCTCTGTTTCCTTTTGATTCTGCTCGCTTCAGGGCAACTCTGTAACCCAGAGCCCAGCACAAGCTTCATTTCTCCCCGTCCTTTCCTCCTCTTACGAGTCTGGGATACCAACAACATGCACGACTCTCTGAGCTGCAGAATATGACTGCATCTTGCTTTCCTCCCAGCTTGCTAAGACAACATGCCATTGTATTTCTAAGGTTGTACATAGAAAGTGTTTAAAAGATGCTGCTCTTTCATCAGCCCAATCTCTCAGGGTGCCTTGAAATATCTAGCTGCATCTATCAGAAATGCATAAGCACAGCTGCACAGTATCCACCTATCAGCATGTGATTGCAAACGAAGGGATGGAGGTATTTTAACATCACGTCTCCCTGAACCATCATGGTAGCTTAAACAAATGCATTTTATTTTGCAAATGGGAGGGTTCCAGCAAGATGCTGCTTTTTGACTGTGCCAGGGCTGGCAGCACAAGGGATGGCACGTCTGCCTTATGCATTCATCAAGATGCAGAAGCACAGATCTTACAGAGATTGGTGATGAGCAGGAAGGACTATGGGCCATCAGAAGTGCCTTTGATATTTTCATGGTTCTCCAGAAGAAAGCAAAGCAGCATATTACATTTGTAGTTGGTGCTGACCCAACTACTATTGATTTCAGAGGGAAACTGAAGCCCTTATATCCCTTATAGATGAAGCCAGTAGCTTCAAACAAGCGTGTTACCTTGATGGGTAAAAATTAAACTATGTTGTGACAACGACAGATGCTACGACGATAGATGCCAAACAACTTTATGGTTTATCACAGCGCCCATCAAAACACTTAAATAAGCAGGGCTTTCTGCTCTCAGTGACTTTATAAATAACACTGTTTTTAAAGCAATAATAAGAAGAACCCCTGCGTTGTTCTAAGTTACACTTACTTAAGAAGTCCTTGCCCAGAAGAATTGAGAAAGAAAGTCCCAAGAGCAAAACCACATAAAAATGAGCTCATCTACACTTTATTTTCAAGAAAGGTGGAAATGGAAGTTTTCATATGGTATTACGCTCCGCTACTTTTTCAGCACTCTCCTAATACTGCTTGTACAGTGGTGGGGTTCCCTATGGGGTGATGGCTTTCTAAACTCTGTATAATAGAGTTACTGCCTGCAAAAGCTCTCTTAGATCTACAAAGGAAATTACACAATCACAGGGAGTAGGGATGTGTGCACATGATGATGAGGAAGCAGCATATATTGCAGAAGTTTTATGGACCTAGGGGAGGGAGGGAGGGAGGGAGGAAGGAAGGAAGGAGGGAGGGAGGGAAGGAGGTTGCAAGGGGACAGGAGATCCCATGAGAGTCTGTTGGGAATCACAGTGGAGGTCTCAGCCGCACAAGTGAGGCAAACATCCATTCTGAGGATGGAGGTCTATCATGATGGCAGGGACGAGGTTTCTATTGTCAATGGAGATCACGCTGATAGAGTCCACATGGATGGGAGAGTGGAAGATCTTGTGGCTTCCTCGGGGAGAGAGCAGGGAAATATAATTCTTTATAAAATATTACTGGTCAACGTGTATAAAAAGGAAAGGCTGGAGAAAGCAGTTTTGTGCAGAGGATGAAGGTCAAAATTAAGAGAGTGTTTGAGTGAACCACACGAACACAAGAAGCCTTTACAGCACATACCTTCAAGGTGAAGCCACATTAACCGTCCTTTAACTGAGGTGATAGAAGCAACACATATCTCTGCAGGGTTCCTGGGGTTCACTGCCTCCAGCTTCATGTTCTTAGTAAAGCCACGGCTGAAGGATGTCTGAAAGAGTCAAGGACCAACACTGAAGCATGGCACTGCAGCACTGCACGACTTTAATTAGGCTGTCCACTGGGAAGCATAAATTTGGCATGGTTTGCTTTTCACTGTAAGTACAGTAGACACTGAAGAACACAAAGGCATCCAGATTGAAAATGGAGCTGCCCTGGACACCCATATGAAAAAACAATGATGGCATCAAATCAGGAAGCAATGTATTTCATGGTTTATGCCAATCCCTAACTCTCAGAGACCGGGAGGAGGTTACTCCACACCAGCTCCAAGTGTATTTGAATGCTTGCTAGCGATGCATTTGCTGTCCACCATTGTTGATGGGATATTACACAGAGGGTTCCCAGATCTGCTGTGCTTGAGCATCTCTCACCTTGCTAGGAGAAACCTTGTAAAGCAAATAACCCATCTCGCCTGAGACCAGGGAAACTTCTTCACATGTTTAGTTGCCTGGGCTGACTGAGGCTGGAGAAATTTGAGTAAACTATTCCAGTATGTTTTCCTTCATGGAGAATTTTAAGCTCAGTGTACAAGGTCCTTCTCTGTAGACGTCAGATATGTAAGTTCATTGGTTGCAGGTGGGTGTAGATGGAGCCAGTTGTGTTTACTGCTACAGCAGTACCTCTGTACGCTTAAATACAGCAGCTAAGAAACAGGTCTTTCACAGGTTATCTGAGGCCCCTACTGCCCTCCCGCTCTTCTCCAGTGAAGGCAAAGTCAGGTCAGATATTACAGCAATGATCCCCAAATGAGTGGTCACCACCCCACGTAAGAAACACAGAACCAAAACGTGGAGTCATGAGCTTGCAAGAATGCAGCATCCCCCATCATACTAACCATCTGGGAGCCTGAGAGAAGCTGCAGTTCAAATCATTCAGTTACCACTGCTGTAGGCTAATGTATGCCTTGGCAAACTGCTTCAGTTCGAGGCTGGCCTGGCCAGCCCCTCCTGCTCCTGCCAGAGCCAGGATGGCTCGGCCCTAACGCAACAAACCAGAGCTCCTGTTTGTAGCTGCTGCAGGTGATCCCAAATGCATGAGAATCCCAAGACCCTACAACCCTCCCCAAAACCTTCTCCACAAGCCAAGCCTCAAGCTATTCCTCACATGCTTTCATCCTTACCCTCTGCCCCTTCCAGTGTCCCCTCTCCTTTCAGTTATGCTCAGTCCCTTCCCAATATCCCCACCAACCCCATCCCTAAAATGCACTGATGCAATGCCTGTGGCCATGTCATGGACCCCTTTCCTTGCATTTTCCTCCCCTCTGTCCTACCTGTTCTGCACCACATCAGCTGTGAGTGCTTGCATTCCTCTGTTTGCACACAGTAGCACAAAAAGGTTCCCCCTCTTGGCTGAGATTTTGGCTAATAATAATTAGGATAGGTAGTAATTGTCACTGACTCAAAATGACACCATCCAGCAACTGGAAGCCAGACTCAGATTCAACCCTTCTGCTATTTGTACAGCATTTAGGACCATGGGCACGTCACCTTGAACAATCACTAGGAGCTCTGTGGGAGACTAAAAAGTTCTGGATTCGGTCTTTTTTTTCATCAAGAGGCCTTCCAAGAATGTGCTGCTAGTCTCAAACATTGCTCGGACTGTCGCAAGCCTTGCTCAGCACACAGATCAGCTTCACCCTGCAAAAGCTGCCAATGGCCAGGACTGCAGAAAAGCAGGGTGAGTTTGTCTAAATGCCTTTTATGTTGCGTAACAAGGAAACGTCATTTATCATCACACCGGCTCCTTTCATTGCAATTCGGTGCTGGAGGCTAATTTATACAGAATCAATGGCAAAACAGTTAGCTGGGAGTTTATTTTACTAAGCGTTTGGTCACGTCAATCCATTTCATAACTGCCTCTCCTTGTTAAATATCCCCCCCGGGGAAAACAGTTACAGAATATCCGCTTTCAGCACCACGTCTGGCTGCACTAGGTGGAAGATGTGCTTACAATACAGCTTCTATCAAAGAGCTGCTCACAGCCACGAAACAAATGGACCGACCTGCCAGGGAGGTTGCACAAGCGACAACAGCAAGGTTACATCTCTCTGCAGAGAACTGTGTTAGCGAGAGTGAAAGAATAACGGACACATGTTCATCTGATGAAAGTTTCCTTAAAAAAAAGAAAAAAAAAGTGCTTAGACCTGATTTAATCTTCGGAAGATCTTCTCAAGGCTGGCAGTGCTGAATGCACAGATCCATTACTTGACAAAATGAAAAGAGATATAAAGAAAAGGGAGCGGTTCTTGCAGAAGAGAAGAAATGTGACAATTGTCCCACTCTATTGGTGTGATGCAGCATTGTCCAGCTTCCCTCAGCGCTTTCAGAAATCTTCACTTGAAGTCCCTTGAGGCAGAGGGTTTTGCATAAGATGGCACAATAAATGGGGCAAAGAAATCCTAACTCTGATTTGACTCCCAGGTCAAACTCTGTTGATGATACATGTCTTCTGCATTCATCAACAAAAGGTGTTCAAATTCATCAATTCACCATCAAAGGTCTGTTTCAAGCCAGGATGCCCTTGGGCCACCACAGATGAGGAAGGCCGTACAAAAACATACCTGGTGTCTTGTAAGACTGTCTCCATTCTGCTTTTCATAAACACCCTCTCCCCCAGTCTTGTGACTTCTGAGCGCAGTGAAAGGCTATGTAACTCCTGGAGGAACCTGCTCGTCCACCGTTCACAACACCACTTTATTTTGCAAACCCTTCCGTGCTCGTTTTAGGTACCACCACACATTCAGTTATTGATGGGATCTCAACTTCCATCAGTTGATGGGAGCATGAAGAAGAGCACCAGGTTATTGGAAAAGGCAGAAGGCTACATCTGCCTTTCACCAAGCGATGAATATCTGTCGGATCAAGCCACACCGAACTGTCATTGTCAGAAAACAGCCTACAAAAGACTATTTCCAAAGCTCTGAATCTTGATGGCCTCCAGCGTAATGATGTGCTGCTCACTCTCACATCACTGTTGCTGTATCAAAGAAGCACACGAACTGTCCCAAAGACCAGAGCATCCATGCGGGTTACTCACTCTTCTCACACTCTGAGCTCAACAGTTTCAACCTTAGCTTTTAAACACATTTGGTTTGGTTCAGTGTATCCCCCTGGGAACCACAGAAAACACCCAAAATGTGAAAAGGGCCAGATGATATCATGCAATTTTTTTACCTATTTTTTTCAATAGCACTTGAATTACTTGTAATGGTCAGTTGAGATCCTGCTTGTGCTAGGTGCTGTACAAAAACAGAAAGGAGATGAAGAGCAGGAAATCTCAATGAATCAAAGACAAGTGTAAGATAACATTTTTTCTCTTTTAGGCATGGAAACCTGACACACTTCTCCAGCTTCCTTCCTAAGACAGACTCGTGGTGGTCTGGGGGAACCTCCCGAAGGCTGGCTGCAGCTTTTCTGTGCAAGCTATTTTGTTTCACATGGATCCGCAGGAGCGACACAAAGGCAAAAAGAGAACTTACATTTCTAAAGCACAGGTGAGGCGCTGCCTCCGCTCCACACTGCTTCTGGTAGTCTGCCCAGTCAAAGTCCTGGCCAGAGTAACCTACAGGGTGACAAAACAGAAAGTGCCATCAGCCACCACTTCACACCAGCGAGAGAGCACGAAATGGGCCCCAAGCAGACAACCATTTGTGTTTCAGCATCCCACCCTGCCTCAGTGAACTCTGCAGTATCAGCAGGCAAGTTCTCTAGATGCCTGTTTATACACCATGAGAGCTAATGCCAACGCTTCTCCAGCCCCCATTCACGCACCTTCTGCATTTCACTTTGAAAAATCCAGGTCTTTGTTAAAAAGTAATAAAACATAATTATTTTCCTTATCTTCCCTTTCCTGTGAGCATCTCCTCGGCTTTAATAAACCCATAACTACCATGAAGTGCTACTGTCCCCAGTTTCCAGGTGGGGCTAGTCATGGACTTCTTTCTCCTTCCTTTAGCTATCTAAAAGATGCAGTTATGGAGCTGGACATCAAGGGTCCCTCAGCAGTGGACAGGGAGAGGACCAGCACAGTCACAAGCTGATCCATCCTCTCTTTCGAAGCATGAGATAAATTCTCCTCTCCTTTCATTGATACGGATGTACCCTCCATGACTGACTTTCCAGCAGCTCAGCGTACGTGAGCTGAATCCCATCATAGTAAGCATGTTATCCAAGGTTGTATAGAAATCTGGAGGAGAGCAGGAAAATGAACGCAGATTTCCCAGCTCCCAGACTAAAGTCTCAGCAATTAGATGATCCCTTCAGCCTCTGCTTCTAGGAAAAAAAAAAAAAGTGAAGCAACATTGATTTATATGAGCATCTCTCAAACAATCCCATCACAGAGAGAGAAAACAGACCTCTGCTCATCCACTCTTCTTACCTGGCTATTTAGGCAATAAATGCCTGGGACAGAGAAGGGGTTTTTTATTTACTTTGTGGTTTTGTTTTTTCTTTTGCCTGCCTCTTAGTCTATATTTTTACATTGCTTGAAACCAATGAGTGCAAATCCTGTCCAGGGCCCTGTGACGATACTGTCGATACTCTAATAACATTATTACAGAACTACCCTCACTGGAAAGTTTCAGGAGTCACCTAAAGGCCAAATTCTCCTCTCAATCTCCCTGCCTGGCATCTCAGCCTGGCCTCATTTCACAGAACATCCCTCAATGCCTGTTTCATTGATGGTCAAAAAGGGACACTCAACATCAGATGGGAATGAATCATTTATGACAATGAAAATCGTGAAATTTTTTGTAGGCAAGAAAGAACTGGAATACTGAGTGGAGTCACCTATCAGTCACCCAGATTCAAAAAAGGAGGTAAAAATTTTGAAAATAAACTCCCAAGCATCCTGCTAAGATGCAAAGTATCTGGGATAAGATGAACTTCTAATCCTAATGATTGCATACATGACAAACAAATTAATGAGATAAAGCCTTGAGCTAAGACGCCTGTCTCTGTGGGGCATGAAAGTGCATAATAATTGGAAAGCTAGAAATAAACATGCACAGGGAAGTAAAAAAAGGGCAATTACTTATACAGAATGTTCATTTTTCATACGAAAAAAAATCCTTGCACTGTTTTTTAACAACCAATTTCTGTGACAATATTTTCTTCCCGCTTCTTCTCCATCTCCTTTTTTCTCTCCAGTTATTTGTTTGCCAGATACTTTTCAGCTACGTAAAATGAAATGGAAAACAGGAGGAGAAGTACACATCACTTCGCGTCAGAAGGGGATTCATCTGATCGCATACAGATGTTTGCAGTGGAGATGCCTATAGCTGTGCCTGTCACCCCGGGTTCCCTAAAGAGTCAATGGAGAAACAGGCAAATCTAGAGGTGATTTGTCTGTCCTCCTGCAAGAGAATTGCCCTGTGAAAGTCCCTCTCACTCTCCATTGACTGCAGAAGCAGCTAGGGTGATGGGCTCAGGTGGGGACAGCCACAGCGTAGTTGTCTACATTAGATCACCTGGGGTCCACCCCAGCTGCCAGAGCACATTGCCTTCAGAGACCCAAAAACCTGCCCGCACCCTGCACGTTCTCTCATCCCTGATTTAAACCCCTCACGGACAGGTTTTGAATCTTAATTGCAAGCCACGCAAAATCTTGGCAGAGTGGATGGAAAAGTCACATTGACAAGGTTTCAGCGAGGTATAAAAACTTGAGTGTGTTATCACCGTTTGGCCCTGCACCACTGAAATCGCTGGAAGACCTTTTGCTGTAGACTTCAGTGGCAACTGGGAGTGCAGTTACAGAGTTTGCAATAACTCACTTCAGCAGACCAGTGAGGATGACTCCAAGAGGATCGCAGTCAGGAATTGGCTTCCAACAAGCCTGGACCCATATATAGCCTTTTCATGGAGCATCATGATATAAGCTACCTCCCTTAGCACATGGGGAGGTACCATGTACCCAGTACCTCCATTAGCACATGGCATTCACATGCTGTTATCCTTTAAGGCTCAGCCCAAGTAATAACGTTCAAAGCTTTGCTTGCGTGATTCACCTGCTGCTCCCCAAACATGTAAAAACTCATTGTGTTTTCTGCCTCGACTCTCAGCATGGAAGAGCCCAACAGTTTAATCAGAAGCAAATATAACAATACAAATGTATTGGAGGTTTTGGAAGTGGCATTTCCTTAGTAAGCCTTATAACTAGGAGCACTACTGAAATGTTTTCCCCCCGCTTAATAGCTCATAAAAAGGAACAATGGTTGTTACTCTAAAGGGAAGTGGTCTATAAATCCAGCTCTAATAAATATAAACAGTGCTTGCTCAATGTTTACACAGCAGCAATAAATGGGTATTCATTTTTGGCACCGTAGAGGAAAATACTGTGCTCTATTTCCAGTAGCAAATGTTTGCACCTCCTGTTCATGACTCATCTACTGTATGTTTGGCTTCAACAAAGGCCTGATAGGCAAAAAGGCAAGAGAATGGATATCAGAGAAATAAAGGACTCTGAACCCAAATACCCCAACCTGGCACATTGTTCTGATGAAATAATTAATTTTAAAATCAGAGAACCTCCTTATCAACAACAAATTAACCAAAAAACCCAAGCAAAGAAACACAATACAGCAAAGACACTCCTTTCACAAAAAGAAAAAGGACTTCTTCCATTGTTATCTTTCGCTCCGTAGGAACTTCTTGCCTTTCAACAGGGAGAGCCATTTGGGCAACACTAAGTATTGCCAACGTATTCTCTGTTGAGGGTGACGTTGGTCAGGAATGTGTGAGCGCTGGGGAAGCGGGAGGCTGGTCAAATCTGCATGCAAGAAGGGGCAATTCTGGACACCCCAGGGCAGGTAGAGCTGTCCAGAGATTTGGGTGGAAATGGTGGGATTTCCTTCTGCAGATCTGCTCACTAGCAGCCAGCTCACACCACACAGCCTTCCTCACTTCCACAGCGTTGCAGCCCTCTCGGATCAGTCCTGGTCAGTTCTTTATCCAAAGCTGCTATGATTCTGCTCAGAGAAGACTGGTTCCCTCAGTGGGGGTTTGGATGCTTTTTACTTTCCCCCTGCTTTTTTTTTGGTGGTTTGCGGTTTTTTGTTGTTGGGGGTTCTTTTTAAAGAAATCGTTCCAATGCCTGACTACATTTTAGCGACTCAAAGAGCGCGTCTGCTGATGGAAGAGGTTTTTGACACCAAAGGTGCTAAGATGCAGTTTGGGCACGCAGGCATCATACACAGTATAAGAAATACAGCAATATATAGCGTGCATCTATCTGCCACTTGCTTTATTCCTTTTTTTAATAGTTCCCCTCCAAGATTTCTCATCTGAGAGCAGAAAGCAAACTTTATTTTCATCAGAGGAATGAGGGGAGGCTTCCTACACCTTTTCAGGAGCCCAGCGGACCCCAATCACCAGGCATCCCACCAGATACCTACTTGCCCCTTAGACTTTACTCGCCAAGTTGAGAAATATCCATGTGACTAGCTACAGCCATTTCTAAAAATGTTGGCACCTAAAAAAGAGTTCGCGTGCACTTGACCCGTAAAACACCGTCTCAGACAGGCTTTGTACTAGCACGAACTGGAAATTATTAGGCCATGACCTTGTGAAGAGAAATATCTGGCCTACGGTCAACTTTAGTTAACTAGCTGGCCTGGGGGATGCTGCCTGTGAATTTGGGGTGGAAAAACCAAAAAATTCCATTTACTTTCATTTTTACCAACTTTTCTGGCCAGTATCAGTGAGCACTTACTCACACATTATCATTACACCCAGATCTAAGGAGGAGGGAGCTAAAGCATCCAGACAGCACATTTATTTCAGTAAAGGCAACAGAGTAATCATGGATGTACCATATGCAGCTGCACGCACAGGACTCCAGGGCTTTGGTGGGAATTTCAAATTACATGTGCTGAAGAGACACTCTGGATATACATAAGAGGACTCTGAATCTGGTAGGGAATAATCCTTCGCTTCCCTGGGTTTGGCAGCAGCATACTTTTTCCAAAATTAAGACAAATCTGCGTGCACAAAACTTAGTGGGATTTTTTTTTTTTTAAGGCATTTCTTTTTCTCCTAAGCAACACCAATTTTTGGCAAAGGGTCAACATCCCAGCCAGCTTCAAAAACCTAGAATTCCAGAGCAAATACATTTTGCAAGCGAAGAAATATTGTTAGGGAACTGCAGGTGGTTGTCTGAAACTGCAAGTAATTAGCTGCACCGCTACGAAGTTGGGAATTAGCATGGTTGGAGGCTGTTCCTCCTGGCTCTGACCTGAACGCTGCTCGCAATTTGCCCTTGCCTGGGATTTTCTGAGACAGCTAAGGAAATGCCTACACGCTCTTGGGCAGGCAGCTGTGAGTTTAGTTTAGACATTTAGATTTAGGAGCTTTGCTTGGCCTCGGCGTTGTACCAAGGTGGATGCTACAGGGAGATGCCTGGTTTGCCTCTAGTGTGATATGACTTTTAATGCTCCTTTTGCTCTCTACACACACAGAGCATCGCTAAGATTCATTTTACAGGAATTCATTAGGCTTTGGTGCAGGCTGTTTCAGACTACAAAGCACACAGACATCAATCCGTCAGCGAGATGCATTTGCAGAGATGTTCGTGGGGTGGTATGAGCCAGAACAGCCACAACGACTCAAGAGAGCTACTCCGGCTCGAGGTACTTAGGGTGATGCTCTGCGGCGAACAGCATCATGGTTTTGATGGCAATAAGAAGAGGCAAACTTCCTTCAGAGGAAACCTGCAAATTACCGAGAAGGAATACAAACCCTTGGGAGGTGTAAGATTGACTCCGTTTTTAAGGCACCACTGTACTGGCAAGATCCCTAAGGAATCCGCATGGCAAAGCATTGAGATTTTGCTGGGTTCAGGTCTCAAGTCATCAATGGTCACTTGTAAATAATGATTGTTAAAAACCTAAGGGGTGGAAAAGAAGAAAACAAAATCAGAAGTTAAATTTGCTGTAATGTTAGGAAATGTGGAAAGCTGAAACAGCCAGGCCCTGGAATCAAACGACTCCTGAAAATAACCCACTCTCACTTAACACTTTTCAACAAAATATTTCTACCAAAGCTTGAGTTTTAGAGATGGGTAAACTGAGGCAAGGGAAAGCACTTGAGGTCAGGGTCACTCAGTGTGCCCATAGCTGAGCAGGGACTGGAGGCGATCCTGGGGACCCCACAGCCTTCCTCCCTCTTGCCTTTGAGAGTGTGGATTAAACACCCAGGTACCCCCTCCATACAACTGTTTTGTTTCAAAAGGTTTCCCAAATGTGCAGGGAAATATATATATGCGGAGAGGAGACAGGAATAAAAGAGGGATCCCCTTTTTCTGCATGGAAGTTGTAGACGGACATGCCCATCCCCACTGGATCTAAGTGCATATATAGTCACCGGGTGATGCTTGTGGGACAGAAACAATGCATTAATTAGGAACATCCATGGATTTTAAATATATCTCTTAATGTGTTGTTCAGCCAATTAAGTACCACTCTTGAATTTTCTTAAACATGGTGAAAATCAGTAAGAGGGTCCTAACCAGGCTCTTTTCACCCCTACTTTCTGGGAGCTCACCTTGGTCACTGATGCAGGACAGATATGAAACGGCTCCCTCATATTCACCGCCTCCAGCTTCATCCCCACAGTGAAGAAGTGGTTTCGCAAATCAGCATGGTCCTGCAGGAAGAGATGGGGAAGAGGAACACACAGCGTGTCAGTGCCATCCACCAAGGAGGGGTCGATACATTTGAAAATCTATTTGAAATGTGTCCGTGTGGATTTTGTCACTTAGCTGATGATCAGATTGACTTCCAGCTCCGACTGGGTGCTCCTGGTCCTATGTGCTTTTCACGCCAACCCAACCACAGAAAGAGAAGGGACAGCCTGTCTTCTAGAGGACAGATCTGCAGGACCAAGCCCACTGTATCTCAAGCATGATGTGCATCCATCTCATAGGTAGCATCTAACTTGAACTTAGTCAACAAGGAGATCGTGCTCACCAAAACGAGGACCTGTCTGAGAAACGGCTACTTGAAAAACTCCCCTGGGTAGGGCCTCTTTGCCTCTGACAGCCACTACCATCTGAGAGCAACCAGAGGTCCAGAGGTGTCAGGGCTCAACCTGAGGTCCCCCAGGGTAGTGCACAGCATGAGTGAAAACAGCTCAGGATGACCCTGATTCACCCAGATGGATGTCCGGCTCCTGCAGGGCACCAAAATAAGGACCTGGGCTGGTTTCCATGTGCTCCAAGATGGGAAGGTCTTTTCTCCAGCCGGGAGACTAAAGGTGGACTAAGGCCCAGCCAATGAACTCGGACCCAAAATGTGGGCAACAAGAGAACATGTTGGTGGGAAAACATGCAATGCGTTCAAGTACATGCCCACTGCAACACTCTCACCCAGGAACAAACCTGGCTGCACCCAGGGGGTGGCACACAGCTGCTTTGGGAACGGCAGCAGGATGCAGTCCCAAAACTCAGAAGCAACCCAGGCTCAACTCCCTGATTTGCCACCAGTTTAGTGTTTAACATCTATCAAATTACTCCATCTCTCATGACCCCTGTCTAATAGGTGTACAAATTGGCAGCCTAATTCCAGAGTAAGGATCGTATTTTGTGTTCAATAAGTATGTCATACAGTATTTCTAAACCATCTGTGCATTAGCCAATACAAGCATAAAAAGAGATGATGTTATATTTAACACGCACATACAGACGACTCCAAAATACACGCAGAAAGCTTGCTATCTAATAAGTGGTTAGCAATGTCATTCCCATCTACATTCACTGCTACATGTTGGATTCTTGTTCTAAGATGTTTTTCTATTGATCCGAAGTTGTATGTCATTGTGCTTTCTTTTCCCAAGAACTGTCTTCACTTGTAGACTTAACAACTTCTATTTTGGGATCTTACATTCCTGCTGCCATTAGAGATAAGGATTTTTACAAGCTCCAACCATGCCTAAGTGAATTGTTGTTTTCATCTTACCAACCTGCAATGTTATGGAGCCTTTTAGGAGAGAACCAAAGAGCAGTCAAAAAAAAATCATAACAGATTTAGTCTCACAGCAGGAGAAGTATACACTGATGGGGAAACTGAGGAAGATTTAGCAATAATGGCCCAAAGCCCAGCGAACTAATGGCTGGAGAAGGAGCAGACATTCAAGAGTCTGGGCATCCTGCAGCGTAGCATAACCATCAGCCGTACTTGCGCTTGCTGGCAGTCACTTCCGTATCACTAAAGCCCCAGAGAGACAGGAGACCCATTTCTGGCAGCTTTACACAGAGGATGTTTCATCGAGTAAAAGTCTGAACCAGGGAAGAGAATCTGGCTCCTTGTACGCAGAGGTTGCATCCTACCAGGGATGCATCAGACAGACAGGTTAGCAAAACTGCCATCTTTACTACTGAGAAGGTTTCAGCTGAGAAAAGATGATGGCTGCAAAAATCAGACCTTGCCAGCACTGAAATTCAAATCTCCAAAGGCAAAAAGCATCTGGACTGGAGGGCTGCCTCCTCCTGCAAGAGGATCCACACCCGGCATCTCTTAATCCTTAGGGTGAGATTGTAAAGAAAAGGCAACTTTGCAAAATGTACATCTGGAAGCAAGCTTACACTGCAGCATCTTCCCATCAAAAGTTCCGGGATTCAATTCACGCTCGTATCCAGCATACATAATAAGCCAAGATCCACCAAAGTGCTTAATCATGTTTATCTTTAAACATGCAAGTAGTTTTATCAACCTTAAGTGAGTTGTTGATTTGAGATCAAAATGTATCGAGACCAAACCGTATTGCTTCTCATTTTTATCTGAATCCACTTCTTTGGTTCTTCTATTTGTTTGGCCTTTTTCACAGGGCAAAAATAATCAGGTAGGAAAAAAAAAGCTAATAACATTGAAAGCTATTTTACTTCAGAAGCATATCCTCTTTTCTCCACACACCATGTACCTTAGGATCAAATCTCCCTTCTCATTCAGTGTAGCATGTAAATATCTTCCCCATTAAATTAACAGCAAGAGTGAACCCACAAGGGGAGTTAATGGGATCTCAGGTACGTCTCCCTGTTGAGGGTCAAAATCCTCTTTGAAGGAGGAACGTACATTTGTTTGGAGAAGGGCTGCAGAAGTAAAAAGCTTGTCTGTGTTAAATGTCATTTTTGAGATAGCAAAGCTTTCATGGAGAAAAAGCCTTTGTATCGTACCTCTCTGGCAAATTGTCAGGGTCCGGATATTTGATCTCTCTTGTGTATTTGCTAAAGAGAGGCATCAAAATTTACCGAAGCAGCCTTAGATTTTTGCAGACACAAAAGGAAAAAAAGATCCTGATGCCATTCTCCGGTTCCAGTGCTGGAGTTGCCTCAGCCAACAGGGAATTATTTAGGATTTGGCATATGCTCCTCTTCAAAACTCCAATTAATTTACATAATTTCTAAGAATAGGTTCCACAGAAGTGAAGGCAAAGCTTTTAATTAGTATTAGACTCAAAGTGATACACTGGATAATGAACTGCTCTCTCCTCCCTTTATTCACATTGACAGGAAAGATGCCTGTTTAACAAAAGCAGCTACAAGTAGAGGACTGGAAGGGTGAGACTTTCCCCTCGTCCCTGCCAGGCTCCGCAGCCAAGCAAAAGAAATGCCTGAAATGAATATGGGTGGCAGAATCTGACCCTTTACTGCTATTTCACAGGGTTCAAAGCCACCTACGAGGATGTCACCAGCCATTATTTTCTAGCAACTTCTCCAAGTGAGTTTAAATTTTCTTTGAAATGGAGATGAATAGGCAGAGTATTTTTGACCAGCTGGAGCATTTTATAGCCACGTGCATGGTGAACCTTTGCTATTGCTGGCAGACAATGCTTCCCAGGAGCAGCCCCATTGACTTCACGGATTTACACCAGCAGATCGCCTGTCCCGGGGTTCACAAGCCCTGAGCGGGTGATGGACATATCCTCTGACTGCCGGAGAGCAGTCGAGTAAGCCGGACCGACAAACCATAAGGATGCAGAAGAGTCCCTTACAGCAAAGTGAAAAATCATACCACGGAAAGTACAATGAATGAACGTGGTACGAGCACCACAGTTGCTCATTCAAAGGGTCACAATCTCTAACATGATGGATTACAGCCTGCGACGGCGCTCACGGGTAATGAATGGAAAATTGCATAACCCTCCGCTGAATGAACGCCTGCCACTTACAACCCAAACCCATTGGCAAAAGCCAGGGCTCTCACAGCTCTCACTGAAAACCCCAAGAAGCAATTCATCTCAGCCCCACACTCATGGTTTTAGAGCAGTATGCATTTGCAAATTTGCCAGCATGCACAGGCTGCGACCCTCTGGGTCACCTGAAAGACAGCCCCGCTTCGATACGCATCTGTGTCATTATCTCCATCTTCATACGGCACGTGTTTCTGCAACCCTTCTGCAACAATACTGATGGGCTTTGCAAGAGCTCACTGCAACCAGCATCACCTGCAGGGCTGAAAGCTGAAACGTCTGAAGGTCAAATAACAAGTCAGCAACGGTGCTGGGAGGAGAACCAGGCTCCTAATTCCCAACCCTCTTCTTTAGCCACTGAGATAGTCGCATAATTTTCTCCTTCATAGCTATCGAGTCATGAGCAGTGCAGGTTTCAAAAATGTTAAGTGACTTGGGAGCCTAAACGTTCTTCCAAAAGAGACGCACAAACAGATTTACAAAAGTATTCAGGCTCTTAAGGATGCAGACATGCTTTAGGGAAGTACCTGTGTGAGTGACATGCCTAAGTCCTAATAATAAAGTCACTAAGCGTTGGCTTTAGGTCTTGAACTTGGAAAGATAATACTTCAAAATCATCAGTCATTTGCCCCTTCTGGTGCCTAAATACCTTGCTAAATCTGGCTTCTGAGTATTTCTACTCAACAAATGCCATTTAAATGTAAATAAACCCAAATTTATCCGTGTCACAGCAGCGTTCTGGCCACCAAAGGGTGGAGCTCAGGTGGAGCACGATTGTACAGTGCGCTGGGTAATGCGGGTAGAGCGGGGGGACTCGGCTGAGCTGCTTTTGCCCTTGACATTCAGGGAAGCCGTACTATGGGCTGCTTGCTCTAGCTCGGTCCACAAACCCAAGGAAGGGCATCGCCTTCAGACTGAGAAATGCTCATTTTTAGCCCATTGTGCTCAAGATACAATACTGGAGTCCTCTCATTTTAAACCCAGCAGCTTACACAGTGTATAGATAAGAGGAAAAGGCTCTAATTTGAACTTGAATTTTCAAATACCCTAAAAGTCAGGGCTCTTTTGGTCCAGGATAGTCAGATTCACACCAATTATAATACCGCAGCTTTGTGCAAAATTCAGAACTAAGTCTGAATGCCGAAAAGTTGCGAAGTTGAGAGGCTGATTAGAAACACTGAGCACTTTATAAACGGTTGACCTGAGCCTCCTTTAATCCTCACCAACTGTAACAGTGTGAAATGCTACTGCCTTCAGTCAGATCTCTCCTGGTTTACCCTACTGAAAGACACCGAAGAAGTGGGCCCCATCTGGTATGATTGGAAACATATTATTTGATTCAGTTTTTGTTTTCAAATAAATCGCTTCCCCCAGTGTTTTCTCTAATTCTCCAAGAAACTGGCTGCTTCTAATAGCCTAATTTTAATCACAAAGCTCATGTGTGGTAACCAGTCACAAACACAGTAATAGCAGTGGTTAAACTGCCTCTACAGGAATCTGGCATTTGTTTTTTAATTGAGCAAAAAAAATAAAGAAAGAAACTCTCCCAAATGCAATCCTCTGCATTATTTGCGGATGAATCAGGCTTGTTTGCGATTCATCAACTTCCTTTGCTAAACACAGAGCAATTTCCCCTAAAGACACACTCTCTGCAGGGAGACAAAAATCCCCCGGTAAGACACAACATGAGCAAATTGTCCCTCGGTTTGACAAGTGCAGTCACGGGAAGACCAAAATGTAGAAACACGGGGTGGGATGAAGAGGAAAGGGTGCCAGGAAGGAGGCTTTAGAGATACCGTGACCCTGAAGCAATGAGCACAAGAGCCAGCTACAAACTGCACCTACTGAAGAGCCCCTTAAAAACTGCAGACGCTTCTGCCTAGGATCGAATTTAGCCCTACAGATTTTAAGCTCCTCTTGTTGAATAAAAAATAGTTACCATAGAAACAGGAGCATTGCAGAGTAGCCGGTCTAAATCCAAATACACCTTCTCCGTATGGCTCGGCCCGCCGCAGATGGCATTAGGGCAAAGATCCCTTCCTACGCAGCGCCTGCTTTGATTTGCCTGGGGGGTGGAAGCACGGGTGGCAGAGGTAAAAGAGACACATATGCATCCACTTGGGGTTTTTTGTGTTTGTTTGTTGGGGTTTTTTTAATGTCTTACAGCATTCAGGACTGCCGCACCACTCCGCAAGTGTTCGCTAACGAATCCTTGTCGCATGGGTCACGTGCGTGACACTCAAGTGGAAAGGAAAACACAGGCGAGAACACTAACTTGAGTGCTCAAAATGAAACCATCGGTGTCTCTTTTCACACCCCGGAATAAGCATCTCAGCTGCAAAGAGGGACTGAGTCCTCATAGGTACTTGTTTGGACTGAATCTGCCCTCAGTAACATCATGGCAGTAATCACTATTGAGAAATCAACGGGAATTCGTTAGAGGATCAGAACAAATTCAGTGTACGCTGTGGGCTGCAACCACCCTGCAAAACAGCTATGGACCAGAGCTGGCTTTTGCTTCCTTTGAGAAAAATCACCCATCTTTAGATAGATGACTTTTAGGTATCACCCACCCAGTACATGGGAGAAGACTCTGGTGGTAGGTGCACATTAGCCCCTCTTCAGTGGAAAACACTGGCATGCCCAAGGATGCGGGAGGCAAGAGCTCAGGTTGTCATGCACAAAATCCCCCACACTGAGCCCGGACGCAGTAAGTGAACTGGATCAGGCCCTTTTGCTAACCTCTTACCATCCTGAGGGACCCCAGCATCTAATGGAGAAAGAAAACCACATGTGCTGAACATACAGCCAGCGGGACGAGGGAGGCTGAGGGACCCGGTTCCCACTCAGCCTGTCTGTTTTGCTTGAACTGTCTCCAGAAGAGATTCCAACCCTGACTTCCATACGGTGCTGCCAAACAGACCCTCAGGGTATCTCAGACGGAGCTTGGCTTCATTCACCTCCCTGGATTGCTCTTCCTACCCACTCCCCTGCAAAGCCCATGGTCAGGAGGGAGCTGCAGAGAGGTTAGAACCTTTCCCTGGTCCACAGAGGTACCACCAGACCCCATCTCACCTGAGTGGCACCTTTGATATCGGAGACATCCTTGCTCCCAAGAGCCGCGAAGGCAGCTAGTTTGTAAGGACCTTAGTGGTATACTCCTAATGATGGTCATTACGTCTTACAAAGATAAATGGCTTTAATGAGCTGAGACAGGAGTGGGTCAAAAGGTAGCCGAACAACAGAGGGATCGGGACGCTGTGCACACCTCCCAGCCAGGCAAATAGCAGTCAGGGAGAAGGGCTGGACAGTGCTATGGACGGGGAAGAACAGATGGAGTGTAAATAATCTGGCAGCCTGCAAACAACATGGCGACTCGCGGGTTATTAAAGCACAGCATGCGCAGCGAGGGCCAGCCAAGCCATCAGTGCATGAAGGGGCTGGGGATTGCTTATGTTGGGATTTGGCTTCCAAGCGAAACCAAAAGCATGTCTGTTTTAAGCTACTGCATCAGCATGTGCTCATCTATTAGGGGGGCTGAAGACAGAGGAACCCTGTTGGACTTCAAGTCTATTCATCCAGACAGGTCAGGATTTCTCTGAGCAGAAAGTAACCCTTGGGTTTCTCTTTCTTACACTTAAACTCCTCCAGAATACCCAATAGTACAAGAAAACACCCTAAAACACCCTAAGGGTTTATTAACTTTTGGGTGATGTTGTCCTTTAAAAAAAAAAAACAAACCGAAGTCTTGAAGGAATAGTCCATCTTACTCTTATAATTTAAATGCACAATTCATCTGGTGGAAAAATTGTATTTGGGGGTGGGGGAGGAGTGTTAAATATTTGTCTTCACGCTTTTGAGTGTAGAACTAGAACCACCACTCCGTCCTGAATTTCAGGGGGCAGCTCTTACCTGGGTGATGGGTGGTTCCTCCATCACCCTCCTTAGGAGACATTTGTCCCAACTGAATCCTTCCTTGTCATTAGTCTTAGCATTAATTAATATTATTACTGATTAGAGGAAACATTCCAAAGCTCCAGTTAGAAATAGGGGCACACTGGGCTGGGCATAGTGTAGAGCTTTTTTTGCCAGAAAGAACAATTTCAAGCTGGAAAAAAATGACAACAACTTTAGGAAAAGAGGACCAGAAGGGTGAAGACAAGAGGAACAGGACCAAAGGCTATAAATTAGGAATCACCACCTGTCTCAGATAACACATCTCCCTCCTAAGCGTCTGTGCTCTTCAAGCAGTTTAACAGAGTTTGGGTTAGGGCTGTGGCTGGTGATACCTCTATCCAAACCAGTCATCATGACCCACATTATAGCAATCGGAGGGAACTGGGAATAGGACGCCTGTATGCAACATCTATGGAGAGATGATGAGCACCCCAAATCCTGGGTAGAATTTAGTTGCCCAAAGAGAAGTGTCTAGGGTGAGCTGAAAGACACACAAGGATCCATGACATCTGCACGGGACCCACAGATACAGCACAGGAGACCAGGGGGAGCATAATGGGATGTCAGAGAAGATCCCCAGGATGCTATCTGCCTCTCTCTAGGAAACTAAATCCCATGATCTGTGTCCAGCACTAGTCTCACCCAAGCTACAGGGCTTTAACTCTAAAAAATGCATTGATTCATAAATATTAGGGCTAGAAGGTACTGTGTTTGGAGCCTGGCTTCCCGATGCAAGGCTCTCACTTACAGAGCACCAGCAATGCCACCACTGAAGCAAACGACTGATACTGTCACACTTAACTTGAAATCAGGCCCCAGTAACAGTTTGACCACCCTTATTCAGACCCAAAGCCCTGGCCATTTTCTCAGGTGCCCTGTGAAGCCAAAGCCATCGTTTATGACCGGTACCTAGCCAAGCATGGGGGATCCCTACAGCACCCTGAAATCAGAGCAGAAACAGCAAAGGACACATCTCCCTGGGTTGTGGCCTTTCGGAAGGATTTGTGTTCCTAAACTATTCAAACACCCTTGAAAATCTTGTCTGTATTTAGTTTTCTTTAAGGATCAACATGTTTTCTGAAAAGAATGGAACAACAAAATAGCGGGTGTGTTGCAAAAAGCTTTTGTGAAGAAAAAACTTATTCCAGCATGTGCAGTTTGCAAAACACTATGTTTAGTAGCTATATAATAGCAGCATTTTCTGGCAGTTGAACATCACGTTCCCTCTCAAAAGATCCTAAAGCATTTTACAAACACTTTCAACATATGGCCAAGTGTAAAATAGCACCAGAAAAAAAGATCCTCTTTGCAGCCTTCCCCTTGATTTCTGCAACCAGCCTGTATGGTCTGGTGGCTGGTGCCCTCTCCTTGGATGCCAAGAGGGGATCAGGGCTGTACTTTTGCCAAGGGTTTTTGGATCTGCTGCCAAAGACCACACGCAAGTTCAGCTCTGCCACACTTCTGAGCGTTGATAATTCAGGCTCAAATCCACGGCTTATGAGGTCTCAGGCAGAACCCAACCCTATTACACCAAAACCAAAGAGCATCACCACTGACAGCAACAATGGGTTGACAGAACCAAAAGAGGAGCCACTTCTCACACTACAAATGCGGATCTGCTCTCCCGGCACCACCACCTGGGACCAGTTTGATGGAGCATTAGTGACACTGCCCACCGTCGTGCACAGCTCAAAGGACAACAGTAATTTAAGCCGTAATCCAGCCAAATGTGCACGTGCTCACCCAAGGGACCGCTCATGTCTGTACAGCAAGCACACGCTTACGCTCTCCACAGTGATGGATTTCTGTAGGGTAATGTGGAAAACACGGACTATAATTGCTCGGTGTGCAGTTTACCATGTCCGCCAAAGTAAACATTTCCAGCCTTCCAGAAGATCTTTAACAGTTGCCAGCTGTCAAACCCTGTGTTTTATATCTCATCTAACATATGACAGTTACAGTAGCACGGAGCCCCAGGCACCATGTAGAGACGCTACTTCGGTGCTGGGTTTGCAAAAAAATTTTTTAAAAAGACACCTTTGGATTCGACACTTTTTGCTGGGATCTGGGATTCTCCTTGAAGGCCCCACACATAAATATTGGGTTATCTTGTAAGATCAGTCAAGTGTACTCTCATATAGTCTCCCAAAGTCTTTCCTTAACTCATGTTTAAGTAATTACTAGAGTAAGACACGCTCACAGGCAAAGACAAGCTCTCTTACTTTTCTCCTTAATTAAGAGGCGCAAGATGGGGTTGATTCACCCTAAACAGGCAGAATAAGATGGTGCTCACACACAAATAATTTATTCAGCCTCCTGCCTTCCCAGCACCAGAAACAGGGGCTTAGATAACACCAGACACTGAATTCAGCTCACCTTGTGCTCAGCCTTCACGTTACAAATAAATAAGCCCTATTGACCTAATCCTTCCTTTTTGTCACATTTGGCCCCAAAGTAACTCTCCTCTTGGGCCATTCAAGCATTCCAACATTTTGCATTGTCTTCTAAGAGCAATATCTTTGCAAGCTCCAACCACATGGCACGGCAACTGGGATTTGCTGAATTTATATTTATGACCCTCATACAATAATTAAAATAAGCGGGTATAAGTCTGGCACGCTGAGAAGAGGCAGCAAAACAGCTGTTAGTTATAAACTTTAAAAATAAAAGGATGTTTTATGAGCCTCATCAGAAACATTCTTCACTCTTTCATAGAGACAGGAATAAAATTTACACATTAGGCATTCCCTATTGTGATTTAATCCCTGCCCCACACAATGCATTTTTGATCTTGAAACTGCAAATGCAGACTTTAAGAGTTGGCGGATTGAAACGTTGTACGAAATAAACGGCAGAGAATGAAAAGTCTCCGCACACCACTCCCGTAACACCACCAGGCTTCTCAAACCCACATTCGTGCCGAAGGCCAATGCACAAATCTTCCCACTTCTCCCAGCCTAGCACAGCTTTCACATTGCAAGCAAATGGGCCACTGCCTGGGCCATTAGCAAAGCGTTCCCAAATTAATGTTGCTAATTCAAGTGCATCTCAGCTGGGTGAGGAGCCTGGATTCCTCATGGGAAGCTGCTGCCACATCCCTGCAGAAAGGGTGAAGGTGGCACACGTCAGCCAGGGTAGGGCACGGTGGGTACCTCCTTCCAGTTGCATGGGTGTTTTGGGGTGTCTCGGTGCAATGTTGCTTATGGGCAAGGAAGGAACCCAGAGGGTCCCCAGGCTGGATGAGCCAGGAACGGAGGCAGGGAGGGCACCGTGGTCCACCAGGTCCCCAAGCAGGAGGTGACACCGGAGACAGCACCAGAGACAGGGCACACACCTCCCTGAGCATCCTCTCGCACCCACGGCCACACTGCCCACCGCACCGCGGCGAGGATGTAACTGTTAGAAACCAGAGAGGCATAGCTAGAAATCAGGATTATCTGGAGCTGTCATGATTAATAGCAGTGCAGATTTGGACGGGAAATTAAAGCTGGTGCCTTAGGGCTGAAGCACATCTCTAACTATTAAAAGCCAGAGTGAGAGGGGAAAAAAAAAAAAAGACGTGGGAGTAAAATTATCTCCCACTTCCACTACAGGTCCCTGAAGGAGGCTTCTCTGCCTTGTGGTTTGTGATCAGATGAAAATTTTTGCGCAAGGCTCACAGAAATCTGTCCAGCTTATGTCAACTTTCGTATTCCTAGCCTTACATTTTCACGGTTGTATACGATGCCTTTGCACAGGTCTAACAGAGTAAGACACATTAAAAATAATGTTGGAGAAATCAGTGCTGATCACCTCCAGTCCCTATAAAACGCTGACTGCAAGAAATCAGTTCTCAGAATGGGAAGACCGCACATAAAACTGCATTTTATACAAACATCTCACTTGTGACCTTTCACGGTGATGTATTAGAGCAACGGCCCTTCCTGCAAAAGTTTAACATAAGCCGCTAAACACTGCATGATATTTATTCATCATGGGTTCTGTAAGTGAAGGAAAAATGTGTATCTTTTACCTTGAACACTTCCATTGGAAGAGGAAAATTTGCTGCATCATTAAGGGATTTTTCCAGAGCGCATTTCCACTCAGATATAGTCTTCAGCGAATAGATATCTAAAGCGATGACAAAAGAAAAAACAACAAAACCAAGAGGTGACTCTTTGGGAATCAAACAGTTTTGAAAGACTTAAGTTCCTATGTCATAAAAATGGATAGTACAAGTGACATGAACAGCGTGTACATTCCAAGCTGTACAGCGTGGATAAATTCAACACAAAAGAACTAGCAGGGGCACATTTGAGGAAGATTGTGTTTTATATCCTGGAGTAAAACCCAGAAAAATACACGTCCTTCATTTCTGTGCTGAAGAAATGAGAATTGTACTATCTCATTACTTGAAAATAACAAAAACTCTCCTTTGATTTTCAATTCTCAAAACACCTGATGTCTTGCAACTTGAGGAGCCTCAGGTCTTCAGCCAATATTAATTACATTTGAACAAAGGCAGAAATATCTTTACCAAGGCTTCTGTTCATCGGAAAGCCTTTTTTTTTTTTTATTTTATTGCAGGGTTGGGGGTTTTTTTGCAGTGGGTGTGGGTAGGCGTGGGAAGGAACATTTCAGCTAGATCTCTACCCAGACTCATTTGTTGGTACCACACTCAAACCAGACTATCACACCAATTCGAAGACTTACACTTATGACTTTTCATCATTATACTTTTAGGCAACTTCTTTGTGCAGATTCACATTGCTTTCATAGAGTTTCTTTAAATAGGTTTAATATTATTAAATCATTATATTAACAAGCCCTTTATGGTTCAGTGCAGTGAAATGCCTGTGAATCATCAAAGGAAACAATGTAGGAAACAATACTATGATGAAGAACATTATATTGGATTTGCTTCTGCCCTAGAAAACATATTGTTATCCTGCACATAACAAGTTATTGCAGAACATTCATATTAAGGTCTTAAAGAGACAATATAGGTAGATAGATTGCAACAATTATTAAAATGGAAATCAACATTTACTCAATAATAAACTTGAACCTTTATACGGAGTGAACAGTGTGAAGCTTTTCTTTTGTCAGTTTGGCTTCACACACATCACAGTTCAATTTGGCCCAATTTGCATTTAAATTCTGTACATCTAATAACCATATATATTTACTAGCTAGCAAAGATTTACTGCTGTATCTTACGGTTCTGAAGGAGGAAATGAAAAATATGTATAAAAAAAGGAATTGGCAAGCACTGTTTTCACCTAGCGCTGAGGGTACAGGAGAATTTTATGCTCTGATCTCAACAGATTTAAGACCTTATCAAAACAGGATTTGCAGAATCGCTCACTAGAAGTGGATGTATTTATACTTCCACTATATCAAACCTTGCTACTTCAGAATAGACATCAAGGATATGCATATGAATTTAAACACACTTAAAGGGAAATGTTAGCCTTTCAGGGCTGTATTTTTAATTCCTCAACTGTTCGGTTGTTAAAGGGAATACACATTTCAAGTCTTTGTTTACAGCATGTACAGTGGACACAAATGTTAAGAAGTGCGCTCTTTATCTAATTGTTCATTATTTTATAGCTTTGTTGCTCCAGATCTCCCCTACTTGCAGCAGCTCTGATTGGCTTGAAGTGCAGGCAGGGAAACAACTCCCCTTGTTTCTTTCTTTTTGGCTTAAATGACGCCAAAGAGGGAAATACTCAATAAAATATGATTTTTGCCCCAAACTGAAGCCAGCTTGTTGATTCAACTAACAAAAAGTCTGAGTTTTGGAAAACCCTGCTCCCCGGACAGAGCAAGCTGAAAACAGACCCTCATTTTCTACTGTGATGGCAGTGAAGCATAGGAAAGAAGAATAAAGTGGCATTTTGGGTGCCTTTGCCCAAATTCAGTAAAACCAAGCAGCAACTTCTTTGGGCAGTGTCAATAAACTTTGAGAGATAAAGACAACTCCAATGGTTTCAATAACCAGCACATAATATCATATGCGCATTTAATTAGTGGCAGCTAGCTTAGGCTGGCAAGTATATGGACACTAAATCGCACGGTTAAAAGAGCATAAAGCATTTTGCTTAAGTGATAGGGTTGCAGGTAATTGAAGAAAGTGTACGGTGTCAATCTGTATTTAGGTTAACAAGGAGTGAGCAATTAAAACGACTGCCAATTTGTCTTTAAATAGGAAGTAACATAAAATGAGACGATCTCTTCCTGCATAAGCAGTCGAGGCAAGACCATCAGTAGCTCTGTGTCAAGCAGCCTGTGTCAATTTGCGCTAGCGAGGAGGTTTATTTTGGATTCAGATATATAGCTGAGGGGAAAACAGGCTATGACCCCTTTGCTTCAGTTGAAAGGCTTCGCGAGACATACAAAGCCCCTGAAAGTTGCCATTTGGAGAAGACAGCCAGGACGCTATTTCCTAAGGACCCTCTTGCACATTCTTGTACATTAAGTGGGTGCTAGGATGTGGATGGCTTCAGAAAAGAGACCCAAAATAGTGTAGATGTTTGGATCCATGGGATCTCCTTTATATGAGGTGCTCTGCTTCTTGAACAACTGAACTCAAACTGCTGTGCAAGGTGAAACCCAACTTGGCAGGTCCCAGAGGTGGATCAACACAGAAAAATCACAGCCCAGACACAACGGGAAACAAAGCTGAAGGTGCACATGCAGCATCCAAGTCAAGGGTAGACAAAGGACTGTCACAACCTGCAGAACTGATGGGCAACTGAACATCCTCATTTGATAGCAATTGAACACATGGCCTGATTCGGGAGGAGCTGCATGTCATCAGCATCTCTTCAGAGGAGGTTCATAACAGCTTTGATAGACAGTCTAAGGCTGTTCCTGCTGTCAATCTAGGAGTCATCTCAACTGGCTTCAGATGTTCAGAAGTTAGACAACCAGGCCTGTGTTCGCTGCTTTCAGTCCCGAGTGGAAAAAAAATAGGCTTATGAAGATGTAATTTCACCTAACCTATGTTAGACATGTCTTAGGCATCCCCTTTTCTCTACTGTCATAAAGAGAAAGCAATAGCTCATGCTGAACTGTCTTTTTGACGCCTACACTACGGCAGGTGAATCTAATCCCTGATGTGTAAAAAACCAACATACTGCCCACAGACTGTCTCTCTTTCCTAAGAAGGTCCACACTACATCTTTCACACAACAGAATTCTTTCTAGTCCAAATCCTGTTTTCTATAGAAATCACTGGGAAGGATGTAAGCAGGGAGGGATGCGTCCCTGGCACACTCTCCTGGCCTGAGGTCCTTAGGAATTGGCATCCTTTGACAGTTTGTGGTTTAGTAGCTTCATCCCTGAGTTTCTTTAGAGCTCTCTCTCTGCTGCCAGCATCTCATCCTGACAACTCACTACTGCCTGCCTGTCTGCTTGCCCCAAGGTTTCTTTTGCAGACTCTTTAATTTGAAACAGGTCCCCTAAGACCAGCCACCTGGCTTTTTCCCTCTTCTTCCTCTCAGTTAATGTCTCATACGCTTTATTCATCCATCATGCTTTATGAACATGTTGATGTTAGGTGGACATCAAATGGCCAATATAGTCCACTATGTCAGAAGTGGAACAAGCAGCATTCCAGCCTCCAGAAACTCATCAGATTCCCATTTCTGACTGGCTACTCCCCGGAGTGCAGAGCCTGACAACTGGGTAGACCAGAAGGGGGGGGATGAAAGAAAGATCCCTGGGGGCAGTGTTCAGGACAGGACTTGTGAGAAAATGGAAGGGTTCAGACCCAAAGGGTCTTTTCTCAGCAAACTCCTATGAGACCCAACTTTAGGAGATCTAAAGTAATGACCACTTATTTAAGTCAGGAAGGAGATCTGGGCACTGAATTCATTAATAAAAATGTTCACTAAAAAGTGAATGACCAGAGAAACATCAAGGAGAGGAAACAGATATCAGATGAAGACAGAGGAGAACAAGAGAAAGAAATTTTAAAAGCAGTTAAATCAAGGAGAAGTGAGAAGAAACATAAACAACTTCAGCAAATAGAGTCCAACAACAAGTTTAGAGATGAGACAACTGAAAAAATGAAAAGGAAAAAACAAAGCAGGGGGGGAATCCATAGAGAAGGAAGCACAACTGGATAAAAGGAGGAAAGAGCAGAAAGAGAATGGAATAAACAAAGAGGAAGCACAACTCTTGCTTGGGCCATTTCTGTATTGATTCACCAAACCTTTACAGGCCAAGAAGGCTCAAAGACAGTCAATAAAAAAGTGTTTCTCTGTAACACAAATGCTCTGTAAAATAACCGAGTGAGTGATATTCATGCTCTCCAGCATTCACATCTAATTTAGAAGTGATGGGGAACATTGATTCTTACCTATCAGTAAAGAAAAACACACACTTCCAAAAAGCATTCGAGACCCCAAGTTAGACCCAAGACCCAGACAGACTTGTGAACATGACAGTTGCATGTATCGGGGTAACTGCTCTGGCTCAGGTGTGATGGAGAGAAGTCACATCAGAAATACCTACCCAAAGGAGGGCTACCTTTCTCCTATCATTTGACACCCATGGGAAAACTTCACCCATGGCACAAGCATAATGAGGCACGGACCTGGACAAGTTGTTCACCTACACAGGAAAAGGTGGAATAGGTCTGCTGGGCCAATACCTGTCCATTAACCAAGGAAGCACCTCATGTCTCAAGGGAAATGGTAGTCCTGGGGCATCCAGCTTGGAGGTGAAAACAGCTAGCAAATGGGGGCCATGCTCCACAGGACTTGGCCAACAGCTTTGTGGCCCCAAGTATAAGCAACAGCTTTATGAAAAATACAGATGCTGCACACTTTCTGCCCCGAAGAAGACCATGCATGCAACAGTCTAAGCTGTCATGTTTAACCAGATCCCTAACTGCAAGAGAAGTCAAGTCAACCAACTTGATTCAACCAACTCAGCCAACTCAGGTCAGACCAACACAGAGCCAATCTCCCTGAGTAGAGAGAAACCCAATCGCCCAGAAACTTTCACAAAGTTTTGGCCAGTATTATTGGTGTGGTGGAGATAATTCACCCTCCCAGTCCTCCCCCGCTGTAATGGGGTATAGCCTGGATGGAAGCACATCTTCAAAGCTAGTCCCAGAACCTGCCAGCGAATGCCTCTGCCAGCGTTTCTCCAGGAGGCTGCAATCAGCCCTTGAGCCTCTGCTCTGTGCTGTGGTCCCTGGGCCTTATCCTGCTCGCTAAACCTTAGTAATGCTTAATTCTCCCTTACGCTCAGCCTTGCACTCCTTCTTGCCCTGCTGGCTTCATCCTGCTCCTTTTGCCAAACCCAGTCCCACTGTTTGGAGTTTGATTCCAGCTGACCCCTAAACTCTACTCTTGCCCAGCCTCTTGGCCCAGCCTGCTTGTGCCTGACTCTTTGCCTGGCTCCTGTCACTTGAACTTCTGCCCCTGGATTTGTGACAGTTTCTGACCTCAGACTGGCTTAACTGCAGTCCCTATCTCCCTCCTTCCAAGCTGGTTTGAACACTAACCTCAACTCTACAGAGCTGCTTCTCCAAGCTGCAATCTGCTGATGTTGAATCTGGTCTGACATACTTGCAAAGACTTCACTGCCTTGGAGAAAATGCAGGACAAAATTTGTGGTCTTTTAAATCTGAAAGACCCCATCTACCCTTATTCAAAGGAGTATTTTCTTAGCTTCTAGCAACAGACATCCCGTAACTCCTCAAAGGGCAGGTTGACATGGACAGGCAGACAAATCCAGCACCCTGATTGCACTTTCTGACTGGTTACACACAAGGCATGTCTCATTTGGCAGCTGTACAGCGATGTTACAGCGGAATACAAAAGACCTGTGTTAGAAGGACCATGAGGGTCCCAAAACGCTTTCTCCAGACTCAGGAGATTTTATGGAGGTCTACCGCTACCCAAGAGAAATGTGTATGGCCATGGAAAGACAAACGGGCGATAGGTCTTTGGTGAGGGGAAAGCAAATGAAGCCTAGTACATGCTGAGAGGTGTCACCTAGGACTTCATTTGGACAGCAGAAGACTGGCTCCCAGCGAGGCCTCCACCAGGATGCCTATAGTATGGCCAGGAAGATCTGGCCACTGAACCGCCACTGAAAAGCGCCGGGCAACCAGACGCATCCTTGGACTATCCCCATCAGCTCTGCTTCTTGGTGGAAAACTGCACGGAACTGCTTTTGTTGGACACTGCTTCCTTCCAGGAGTGAGCTAAGCTAAACTGAATTTATTAAATAAATTTTTACAGTTTACCTGACCCATTTTGAACCTAAATTAGATGACTTTCAAATGCCATCTGTGTTACAACTCGAAACTACTGTCAAAGCAATGTGAATGCTGGAGAAGAAGAAATGGGTTGCACGAGTATCTCAAAACATCAGTAAATGCCACAAAGGGAGATAGTATTTTTAGGAGGCTCTTTACCTGCAGGTGGGTCCATTCTGTATTTATTCTCTTGACACCAACCGACTGGTCGAAGTCTGCAATCCAAGTAAAACAACCACTGGTCATAGGATTCAGTCTCCTCCAATCCCACATAGCGAAGGCGTAATCTTCCTCCAACATTTTCAACCACACTAACTATCCAGTACTGAAAGGGATTCTGGGAATCCTGCAGCTCTATTAAGGAATCAACTGTAATGAGGTCTACAGGGTTTTTTCCTCGCAGAGGCTGTTTGAATAGAAGCAAAACTCCTTATTTTAAACTTTATTTGAAGACTTCTCAAGGAAACAGATGACAGCAGAAGATTATTTTTGTTTTTCACACCATCATCCAAGCGATCAGCAAACAGTCTGTTCTTCTTCTATTTTACCCAATGTCTTCCAAGTGCAAATTCAGAAGTAAAACAGAAAACAACAGTTGTGCTAATTTCTCAACCGACATCATCAACAACAACAAAAAAAGAATAATAAAAGGTGGAACAGCTCATAAGGCACATCCACTTAAGATGCTCCTGAACAACTCAAAGTCCAGTTATATTGGAAGATTTCAAACCAAATTCTCATTGATTGCAGCTGATAAGAACCAATCACAGGACTGGACACTGGTGTTTACCTAAAAGGCAACTACTTTGGGCATGACCCTAAAATTGCCCTCTCTGCACTGATCTTTCCCACCAAAAGCTTTATCTAACTCCTACTGGCACGTAGAGCAAATTAGTCCCCACTGCCATGGATGCAAGAGTTTACGGCAGTTACTCCAAAGCCCAAAACCAATGGCAGGTTCCCACCAGCTTAAGTGGCCTTGGGATCAAAGCCCAAGGGACACAGGATTTGCTGGATCAAGCCACCATGCCCAAGAAACCCCAGCAACTGAGGTTATTTGCTTACACACAGTATTTTTTGTGATCCCAGTTTTGCAACCATTTACACATGTGCTTAACTTTACACCTGCAAAGCTGCCACCGCAGGCATTAAAAAACCATGAGATGTTTTGCAGAATGATACTTTTGGGGCTCAGTGTTTTTGTTTTGTGATTGTGAGCGTCTCTGTGTTGTCAAGCTTTTCTCCACTAACATAACGGCTAGATTTCTTCTTTTTTTTTTTTTTTCTTTTTCAAAATGCAAGTTCCAATTCTTATGCAATTTCTCAATTCCAGGGCTTTAAGGGCAGCACTCAAAAACACCCCAAGAGTTGGGAGCATTGGTCCCCAAAGGATATGCTGAGCACAGGCAAAATACATTAAAAACAAGGACTTTTTTTTTTTTCCTGTGTGTTTGTCCCACTTCTACTTAATTAAACAACATAAACCTTTCACAGTATTTTTTGAAATATTAATTCTGTAAATCAGAGTAAGTCCAGGATGGTTCTTTCTAGGGCTGGCTAGGAAAAAAAAAAGAGAGGAAAAAGCCTTAGTTTTCAAAAAAGTTTCTCTTTCATACTCAATTTTGAAAATATTCAAGATTTTGAAATGCAACCAATTTTGACTACATCTCTCAAGCCAAAAATGCAGGCAACAGAATGAGAATTTGGTAAAAAATGTAATTAACTATAGCCATATCACATGTACAGTGTTAATCAGCTCTGTGATTAATAGAAATTTCTCAGAACAATGTATTTGCCATTATAAGCCACTCCTCTATACTGTAAGCTACAAGCACCTGCATAATCTCTTCAAATATTATTTCATGGCAAAATGCAGTGTCAGAATTTAATAATACCATAGAAATCTACTTTAATGGGTTTTTTTTCTCTCATACAACTGCTTCATTGCAACAAAACATTCTTTAATATGAAACGATGGTGTAATGATTTAACTTATTATAATAAATCCCTGGCTGTAAAAAAGCAAATATTGCTTCTCTGATTTGTGTGCTAAATTTTAAGCCAATGGGTTGTCACTTACCCCTGAGAACTGAATGGCTAAGATTAATAATTGGCTTACATGAAATATTAACATGTACCATAACGCAAGAACTCTTTATATGCATAGCTAGCATGTTAAAAAAAAATCACTATATATTGATTTAACGGTATAACAACAATGTGCAGCACTCACGAACAGCAAATCTGTCAACAAGGGGTTACATACATTGCACAACACAGACAGCGCTAAGCACATATATTACATAAAACACCAGAAAAGGGTCAGAAACTGTTTCAAGCCAACGCAATGTTTTCTCTCTCTGCATTTCTGCCTGGGGCTGCCTCTTTTCTCTGCCTGCGGAAAGGGAACGGAGAGGTTTGCGATGGCATTGGCACACACCAGAGATGGGTGTTGGACTCCACCAGCTTTTTGCATATGTCACCTGGGAGTGGTCCAGGAACAGGGATGCAGCAGACCTGAGGATGTACATTATTTCGGGCGTGCAAGGGCTGTTCAGCTAACAGATTGGGGTGAAAAAAAATTCCCTGATGGTACACTATTAATTCTCCTTGCCAGGCAGCTCATACTGCACAGGCACATGGAAAAAGGATGTGGCAGGTGGGAGTGACCAGGGACAAAATGATCAAAAATGGTGCCTGGATGCACGCTTGCTTCCAAAAAGCCAACGTGAGTGCTTACACAAAGGTAAAGCACCTGTATGCCTTTTACCCCAGCCTACATACAGCGGGGCAGAGAGAACTATCGCCTGCAGAAGAGGCTGTCTCCTCTCCAAATGCCCACGCAGCATCCACAGGAGAGCAGGGCAGGTCCCAAAGGAGACTGTGCCCTGCTCCCGCAGTTTGAAGGTGAATCTGCAGGACTTTTGTTGAAGGTCTCAAGGCAAGCTGAGGCTGCCCCAGGTGCAAGTCACCCTGCAAATATGCTGCACAGACTGGGCTCTTGGCCATATGGGTGCATCTGAAAAAACAGACCCTTCCTCCCTCCTGACTACCGACGACTGAGGTCACCTCACCCAACTCCCCTGCCAAATCTGACTGCTGTGTTTAGTGGGAGGAATGTCCCTGGGGGAGCTATTTCCATATATACATAAATCTGACAGTGCTCCCCATCAACCTGTAAACCCCCTCTCCAACCTGTGTCCTGACCTGAAAGCTCAGGTTACCAGTTTGGTGGATCTAATGGGGCACCGAAGGGCTGCGTCCTCCTTCCTACAGACTCCCTCCACGCTCTCCTTCACCACCCAGCCCTTTTTGAGTACCCAACTTTCTAGGCACCACCCTCCAGCCTAAAGGCAAACCCATCCCTGGGTCAGAAGCAGAACCAGCAGAGTCAAGGCAATGTTGCCACCGACTTTCGGCTAGCGCTGGATCAGACCCTGCTCCCAGCACACAGATGCTGCAAGCACACAGCCCTACACCTCGGGAGCACAAACACTGCTGCAGCATGCACACCGCGACACCGTATCGGATAGAAACTGCAATCTAATACATACGCCTTCCAGTAAATTTGCAGGTGCAGTCCGGGCACCGGTCAGATCGTGTATGAGAAACTCCGTCCAGTCCATGTATTTCTCTTTGATTGCTGGGGAGGAAAGAAAAGAAATGCTTAGCACGGCACACCGCAATGGACTTGCCACATGTATTTTAGAGATATCTCCTTGGGGTTTTCCAGCTCTAAAGTTTCGGATACAATTGCAATCCAGACCAGGAGAAAACCCTGGTTTGTTGTCCAGTTCCTTGGGCAACCCACGCAGAAAGTTACATCTCAAAATAAGGGAAGGCATTGCTCCACTGTAGCCATTGACAGTGATTTACAACAGCGTGGCACATCATCTCCATCTCTCCCATTCAAAACTGGCCACCACTTGTGTAACCACTTGTTTCCTGCTTACTACATAGGCTCAGATATGATTTATAAAGTTTCTTTGTATGTTCACTAATGACATCAGGGAAAAAAAGCTGTGCAAACTTTCACTTCCTCGACAGGACAACAAAAACTCCAGGTGCCTTCCCCCACAAAGCAGAAAATCAACCCTGAGAACATCGTATGTCAGCTGCCGAGTCAATACACTTGCAAGAAGAAAGACTTAATGAATTTATCAGGAACGTCTATTTAATTTCAAAAAAATGTTTGAATAATTTCCGAGCTAAACAATGTAAGCCTGTGTTACTGTAGGGATCCGTATCCATATAGTTTCATAAGGCTGAACTGAAACACGTAAATGTTGCCTCCGGGATCCAAATTCTGGTTCAGTTCTTGTTCAAATCAGTAAAAGTTGGGCACCAAAAGGCAATTCAGCAAATCTCAGCTTCAGAGATTCAGACGCCTCTTCAAGTGCATTGTGCATTTGCAAAACCCAGAAATCAGATTTTAATCTACCTGCCAGTAAATGGGAATTAAATTACATCAGAAACATTTTTCTCTCCCAAAAAATCTTACTTGTACGTTAGACAACCAACAGTAATATAGTTACGTTGCTAACACAGCAACACCTATAGAA
The DNA here is from genome assembly GCF_030936135.1 of Gavia stellata. NCBI lineage: Eukaryota > Metazoa > Chordata > Aves > Gaviiformes > Gaviidae > Gavia > Gavia stellata. The sequence goes on from NC_082597.1 coordinate 5,015,527, forward strand.
GGGAAAAAATCACAAGCATTTGAAAATTAAAACATTTCCTCGGAACAAACAACTGGATACCTGGTTTAAAGACCGTTACCCCCCAGGGGAGGGCAGGAAGGGCTGTAATTAACCAGCGCAGGTCCAAAATAATTAAATATAGCAGCCCTCATGTTTTGCCCCCACGCTTTAGGGAAATACCACGTTAGTCAACCAAGAGCAATCCAGTCTGAAGCACTTTGCGCTTTCACGCAAACCAGGGTGGGATGTCTCAGTGTTTTAAACGCTCAGTGACAGTGACTTCTCATCCCTTCCCAGAAATGCGTGTCAGCCACCGCAATGCCTTGACAATGCAGCACCTGAGCTGTGGGACCTCTGAGAAGGTGCAACCTCAGTGGTCAGAGCAGGAGGAGTTCAGACTGCAAATGCAAACAGCAGTGCGAGCACAAATATTGCCACCATGACCTCCAGACAAGGAGACCAAACCTGAGCCTTCTCAAAACATATCCTCAAGCCATCTGCTGCCAAACACTGAATAAAGAAATGCAAAGAGGGAGCACTGGGTTTGCCCAAGGACAGTTATATGACGTTGCCACAAAACATGCTCATGGTTGGGCTTGCTTCCCGCGTGAGCGCTTGGCACACTTGGACTCTGGCCCATACTCCGTTCATACCCTAAATGCCTTATGCAAACCATACAGTTGGCCACAAAGACAAAAGTCGTGCCCAGCATCAGACCTCACTTCTGAGCTGTGATCCTTCCCCAAAAGCCAGTTCTCCCAATGTCACTTGAACTATACATTTAGTTTCTAGATCTAAATTACTTTGAAAGTGCATTTAAATGTATTTAAAATTAGCGAACTTTAAAGTGCTGGACTTGAGGATCTATAAAATAAAACCTAAGCTAGCCTGGAACTGCTCTAAGTCTTTTGCAGCACTGATTTTACATGATTTCCAGGAGATTTATGACCTTTACATTATTTAAGATGAAGGAATAGCCTGAGAAGAAATGGTTTATACATGGCACTTTCTCTCTCAACATTCACGTTGCGTACACCTCATCAGCTCCTGTCCACCTACATTAGGATAAAGAAAACAAGCTTAATTTTGGCATCAGCGAGAAGATAGTAATTGCCGTAATGAATGAGACTGGAGTCCCTCTGGTTCAGACTTCTGCCTCTCGCTGCGAACAGCACTGGGTGCATCAGAGAAAGGTGCAAGTTGAACTTCGTTTTGGCTCATACCCACAAAGTTGTCAGCCAAATTTTGCATGCCAGAGCTTCATTACTAAGGAATGACAAATGTGACAAGAAGAACACAGTTCGAACTTTCAAAGCTGGCAGGAGGAGGGTGGGGGGAAATAGGATTTTCAAAGTTGACAACAGATTTCAGGGGCCCCCATTTCCAGATGCCCGACTTGAGAGGTCTCAACGGTGCCCAATTCACAGATCTTGCTGTCTGCCAGTCTGTCCCCCTTCTAATGCCTCGCAAAAAAAAAACCTCTTGTCCTTTTTAAAAGACCTGCACCTCCCAACTTTTTCACACCTAAATAAGACGGTACCCCTCTCCACATTCAAATCTGGATTACAGGCTTCCAAAGTCCAAAAGTGCCAAGGTGACATTTGTTTTCAGACTAAACAGACTCAGCTGAAAAAACAAGCAACTCCCAGTTTCCGAGTGGTTTCAGAGCCATCCTCCCCAAACAAATCTAATATCTGGTGTTTTGCTTTATTTTGTTCTTCTTTGGCAGTGTAGATAAAGGGACTCTGAAAACCTCTGAGAGAGAATAGATTGCACTGGAAGTTTTAGGAACAGGGATTTGCACTTTCTTCTGTGCCTATAGAGTGCAGCTGGCCTTCTCAGTACCACAGTTCAAGTCATTACAATGCAAATATTAATTTTTAGTAGTAATGAAGTGAATCTGAATCATCACGATACCTGCAAAAGCCTTCGAGGACCAAGCAAAATGTTCAACAAGAATATTCAAACAAAGGAAAATCCGCTGGGTAAATGAGAATAGCTGGCAGTGTAATGCACAGGTGCCCAACCTGAGCATCCATCACAAGAAACGCTGGTGCCTCTCTGGTGTATCAGATTCAGCACCTGTGGATTGAAGCCCTGATTTTCAATCCCTAATTCACATTTTCCCTTGTTAGCTACAGGAAAAGACCCAACTGAACCTCTCCTTGTGCAGACAGGCTGGAAGAATTCTGCTTTTAGAGCCCATCTGCAGCTGGCTGGCCAACTGGTGGGATGGGAAGGTGGACAGGACAAAGCATCCTGTTACACGGGGACCTAAGCTCCACTAGTATTGCTACTTTCAAAATTATTTTTCCTTCCTTAAATAACTTCAATGAGTCAGGAGTGGTCCATGGGGCTCAGATATCCATATTTTCTCTACCTTTCAATGGATCCATCTTCCCAGAAGACCCTTGTGAACTTCACCCATCCAGAACCTGTCAAGCTGAATGTCCCTCCGGGATCTCAGCCAACGTCCGTGGTGCCATGGGAGGCAGGAGAAACACACAAGAAATAAAGCAAAAGAAACATTCTCATCAATTCCTTTCAAAGAGAACCATTCATGCAGGGAGGTAGGTCCTCTTACAAAAGGCACAAGCCACAGAGGACAAAATGTGTCCTTCAAACCTTCAAATGGAAATACTCTGACAAGTCCCCTCCAACCACGAAGTGTGATGGGCACAAGCAGTAATTTACGATTAATGTCACCCTAACTCATTCCACCCTAGCTCTTACTGAGCTGCATACACTCAAAAGGTGATAAGAAATCTTCATAGTAAGAAAGTCCCTGGTACTTCTGCCTGGATGGCGCAGGAGGAAACATCCCTCATTCTTCGCAATCCAGGAAGCTGACAAAACTGGGAGGAAGACTTTTACCAATGCATAAAATCCTCTCCAAGCAGGGGTAAGTACTGAAAGCTACCTGTCCCTTTGCACACCCACCCTCCCCTCACCAACAGCTCATCTGTGAAGATGGCACCTTGGAAAGGGACTGTCACCCACACCACAATGGGGCTCCAAATAGGTCCAATGACAAGAAAGCATTTGAGATATTCCAGTTACGTTGAGGCTACTTACATCCTAAGCAGTGATGGCTTGCTTAACCAAGATGACAGTAACATAATCACACTGATTAGTCCTCTAGAGCAGTCTATGAGGACACAGCTCGGCCAAGAGTTCCACTATCGCTATGAGTAACAGCCCCATCTTAGTGTCAGACCCGTGGTCCTGCACGGGGTCGCTGTGCAGAGAAGTGACCAACATGAGATTGTGCAATGGTCTGAGACCCCCGCGGCCAACTGCCATCACATTTATCATAGTGCGAGGAAATGATTCAAGAGAAGTAGAGCCGTGGTAGCAGAAAAAATAGACTCAGTGTAGTGATCCCACCAATGCAAAGGCTAACGTGTGAGCTGAACTGAACGATTAAACACTAGATAATCCGGAGAGGAGACAGGCATTAGCAACGCTCTCACCATGGAAAAAGCATCGGTCAGAGCTTGCACCATATTAGAGACAGCACAGCCCAAACACAAGGCATGCATTGCATAAAGAGATGCTCCCATAACTACTTTTCGTTCCAGGTTTAGCAGGCAACACCACACCAGCCCTGTTTGGAGCTGCAGCTTGTGTACGCAGATGTGCCTGTTTCCTTTGGATCGGGTTCAGTTCATCTTGGAGCCGGCATGGGTGGTTGTTTTCACACCTCTGCAGCTCCAAGGCCAGAGGCATTAAAGCACCTTCCTGCCATAAACATGCCACAGAACCACCTGCCTTAAAGCAAAGCACCCCAAAAGAGAGGCCAGATCTGCACATTGCTGCGCCAAGATGTACCCATAGCAGAGCCAGTAGCTCTGCTCCAGACTGCAGTCATGCAGGACTAAATGCTCAGAGAGGAAAATCCATCTGTATCTAGACGACTACAGAAAGACCTGAGAAAGACCCCACGTTTCTCTCCCCAATTCCTGAGGAGCAGTTGTAGCAGTGCATCAATTCCCAGACTCAGCAAGTGCCCGGCACCAGGCTGGGCTGGTTGAGGCTGAGCCCAGGCTCTGCCTCCTCCTAACAGACCTCGGTGAAATTATCCACACCTGCAAAAATAAAAACCAAGTATCCCTGCTCCGCTGCAGTGTTTGCAGCACACTACCTTTGCATCTCTCAGAGGAAAATACAAAGCCCTCCTGCCTCCTTCAATGAAAAATACTCATTTCAGAGAGCGGCTTCTAGTTTGGCAGACGTTACAGCAGATTCTTAAATTAGAAAGAAGAAGGACCCTTCCACACTAAGGCTCTATTTAGGCAGAAGTGAAGGTAGAGGTTATAAAACTGAGCTTCCCTTCCACAGGGCTGAACTCCATCAAAAAACGGATCGCACCCAATATCCCCCAAATAATAATAATTCTTCTCACTTCTATCTCTACTCGATTCGCCCTGCCCCCAACCTCTCTGACTCCCATGCCTCTCTCCCCTTTTGACTCCCCCTCATTTTCTCACTTTTACTCATTCGTCTCGTTTTCCCAAGCAAATGATTCTGGGTTGTGGCTGGACCTGACCGCTCCGAACCCGGGCACTGCGGCAGCAGCTGAGGACCAGGGGCTGCTGCAACCTGGTCAGCGGCTGATGTGCAAAGTACCATTAGCATCGCTCACCGTGCACCAGGTTTTCACCATCAGCTGCTGAAAAACAGCCCTCTCCCCTTGCACTGTGCGTGCTGACCATGAAAGCCATGCAAATTGAGAAGGGCGATGAAGCTGGTGAGGGGTCTGGAGCACAAGTCTGATGAGGAGCGGCTGAGGGAGCTGGGGTTGTTCAGTCTGGAGAAGAGGAGGCTGAGGGGAGACCTCATCGCTCTCTACAATTACCTGAAAGGGGGTTGTGGGGAGGTGGGTGTTGGTCTCTTCTCCCAAGTGACGAGTGACAGAACAAAAGGAAATGGCCTCAGGTTGCACCGGGCGAGGTTCAGATTGGATATTAGGAAAAACGTCTTCACCAAAAGGGTTATCAAGCATCGGAAGAGGCTGCCCAGGGAGGTGGTGGAGTCACCATCCCTGAAGGTATGGGTGGGTGTTGGTCTCTTCTCCCAAGTGATGAGTGACAGGAGAAGAGGAAATGGCCTCAAGTTGCACCAGGGGAGGTTTAGGCTGGATATTAGGAAAAATTTCTTTACTGAGAGAGTGGTGAGACACTGGAACAGGCTGCCCAGGGAGGTGGTGGAGTCACCATCCCTGGAGGTGTTCAAGGAACGTGTGGACGTGGCACTGCGGGACATGGTTTAGTGGGCATGGTGGTGTTGGGTTGATGGTTGGACTTGATGATCTTACAAGTCTTTTCCAACCTTAATGATTCTGTGATTCTGTGAAATAGCAGTTGAAAAAGGCCAGAGCGCTGCAATCCTGCACCACTGCGTCCCCCATAATCCCACTAACCACGCACCTGAGAGCCAGGAGAGCAGCTTCATTCCCGGTGCCCAACCAGCTGCCCCTGCAATCCTGTAAACCTCTGTGCCCTGCCTCAGCCACAGCGTGTAATGGGTTCAGATTTATCTGCCTCTCTAGAGAAATAAGAGATTAAAAGAACATCTACAGTCCCATGAAAGCACTGAGTCACAGGAGCTCCATTCAATGAATATGAGATACCATTACCATATTACCAACTCTTGGGATTTTATCTGTTCTCCTAGTAGTTGCTGTTTTTTCTTAAAGCCACTTCTCCCAGGGTCATGGGTTTATATGAAAATCCTTATTTTCTACTTTTTTTTTTTTTTTTTTTTTGCAAGAACAGTAAACTGCAAAGCACAGGAAAAACCCTGAAATCTGAAAGACTGAGAAGACAATGATCATGCACTTTTTTTTTGCCTTTTTATGATTTTTTTTCCCCCCCAAACCACTCCCTTGATTGACAAAAGCAAGACTCAGGAATTTGAACTGCCACATTCAGTAACAGAAACAAATAGTAGCACAAATACCTTATTGGCTTACAGCACCTAAATAAGCTACCCCTCAGAAACACCTTTACGTACCCCGTGGATACCTCTGCCCTTCCCAGCCACAGGGGAAGGCATAAGACACACAAACAGAGCTTGAGTGGGCCAAGACCATGCTTCCAGACACCAGGGACCATCGGGTGTATCATTACTTCAAAATAATGCATGATAATACAAAATAATACATAATGCATGACTGAATACCTATGCCCATCTATCTACCTAGCATTTGAGCATGTTGAGTACAAACTTGCAGGTATGAGGACAACCAACACTAGCTCACCTGAGAGGATTTGAGCTGCTGCCACCAGTAACGGGGACCAAGACAAGTAATAATATCAAATTATGCTCATTTTTGTCCATACTTTAAAAAAAATCATTAGAAAAGAATGTTTTTTCACGTCAGGTTTTTCTGTTGTTGTTTTTTTAATAACCCAGGATTACCAGCAACCTGTCGAGACCTCTACTGGAGAATTCCCACTGGACCCCATCAATCTCTAAACAACAGTTTCAATTTTCTCATATGTGAAGTGAAGAACAGCATCTTAAACAGCTTTATAAAACGGTTTAAAATCTTTGGGATAAATCTGCTAAGTGACAACACTCTCATTGTGGCAACCATTCTTCTTATTAAAAATTTAACTCCTTCCTAGGATTGGAATGAACAAAAATGGTTCACAAAGAGGAACTATAGCCGGACAGGACCTGGGCAATTCTTTTCACTCCGTTATGAAATAAACTAAAATATCAGGATCTCATGAAAAAATAAATTTTCTAAACAAGTAATTCAGGATGTTCAAAAGTTTATATACAGATATTACATATTTAATATATGCAGGTTTTGAAAAGGTAAATAGCATATTGCAAAAATATAGAAACCTTATAATATTGATATTTTCTTTTATTTTTAAAGTTGTCACACATTTGATGCAATATTAATACATTATAAAAGTCTTAACACATAAATGTTATAACTATGTTATAAAGGTCTAAATGATAGAGTCAAAATGAGATGTCTTTATATCAAAATAACATAGAACGCTAAAACAATTTGTTTAGACTTCACCCATCAAAACAATTTGTCAAAACTGACATGTTCTCACAAAATATTTCCATCTTGATAAAACAGCATTTTGACAGAAAACGGTTGAACCCAGACATTTTCATTCAGCTTGCTGAACTATGTATGTCCTTGTGAACCAGACTGGATGTGGAAATGGGATGGGGGTGCGAGTGCTGTCCCTGCTCCAGGACCCCCCTGTGCCCCTAAGCAAAGGGCTCAAGCTGTGTCTACGCTGCTTTTGAACCATCCCCAAGTCCTTCAGGGCAGGGAACGTCTTCTGCTGCATACCCTACAAAGCCTAGTACAAGATCCCCCACTAGGCATTTCCAAAATAAAAAAAAAAAAAAAAAAAAAAAAAAAAAATTTAAAAAGGTTACTTACCGATTTAATGGCATTTTCTATAAAAATGACTGCTGGTTTTGGATTCTTTTGTGGGCTGCCCTGGGAAAAGCCAAATGGGGCTGGAGACACCTTCAAACAACTTTCTTACTTAAAAGTTCAAACAATCTTCTGTTCTCACACCAGCAGAGTTCTGCGGTTTGAATCGGATCACAAAGTAATGAAAATACAGTACAAAGAAGAAAAAGAAAGTGCATCAAAAGCTGTTGATCTCATTTCCTAATGATGCAGCCATAAATATCAAGAGATACCAACTTCAGAGTTCAGGCATCACCTTCCATATACCTGTGGAAAGCCTTCAAAGAAAATATTATATATAGGGGATTTTCATGGAAACTAGAAGTTATAAGCAACCGTGCATCAAAGAATACACGTGCTCAAAATACACTCCTGGAGTCAGCAGTACATTGTGCTCCCATTCATATGAATTTACAACAGGCTAATAAACAGATATTAGAAGGAAGTGTGATATCTGTAGGAGAATGAGTAGCTCTTGTACACTTAGAAGACGTTGCTTTAAGCTATCAATTGATCTACTAGTTCTTACAACTGTTAATTATCTAATTTTTTTAATAAATAAAACTGAAAATGCGAAAACTTCAAATTAATCTTATTTGTTTAGCCCACGTGAGCTACTTCATATAATAAGAATATTCTGCGTGATTTTTTAATTGTCTTTAAAATACTTGGGGTGCTCTGGTTTTTCAGGCTACCCAAAACACCCTGATCCCATTCCTAAGAGAAGACCACCCATGCTGCACTTTTTATGGTCTTGACCCAAGAAAGGGCCAATGCACAGACTTTAATCCTCGCATACCCAATTCTGCCTGCAAGAGCACCCCTTGATTAGAAAAAGTAGAGAAGTAAAACCAAAGAAAGGCATGTACACTTGTTTTAGGTTTTCACCTGAAGAATTCCTTTATAGTTTTTTTCTATGCAATTACACTGGATTTCAGTATAATGTGACTGTTATCCTTCCTGCTGCCATTCAAGGTTTCCAGAAATGATCCACTTATATTCTCTCAGTCAAAACAAGCAAGTCCACGTGCAAAAAACTGTCTCGCTGTCCACGGGAGACTTTACTTCCCAACATCCTTTGAGTCCTTCACAGACATACACGCTATTCCCCTCGGATTTCTCTGGTCTTTAATTAACTGTTATCTTTTTAACAATAAACAAGCAGCGCGTGGCTTGGGAGTTGCTTTTCATCTCTTGAAGCTTGCTCTGGCCTGGGCTACGTCTCCAACCCAGCTGCGGGAACTACGGGTGGAAGAAGGAAAGGATGTGGATGTGGGATGCTGTGGGAGAAAGGAGTGTGTGTCTGTGCAGCCAGGTTGAGTGGATGCTATGACAGCAAAGTTGTTTTTTTGAATGATGCAAGCTCCTGCAGCAATCCTCTCCGTTAACTCACTGCAGCTCGGGAAGCCTAGCAAGACACTTCACCAAGCAAGAAATAACTGGCTGGAGGGTCACCACCACAACTGCTGAGGTACCTCCATGCAGTAGGTTCAGCTGTCTTCACTCCAAACACAACATCATGGCAACAAACAAACTCTTCTTGAGAGCCCACTGCTATGGCCTTCTGCTTACAAGTTAAACTGCCCAAGATCAGAAGAGAAATTCGCTTAATAAATCCCAACGGCATGGTGACCCGCGTGTCATTAACTCATATCAGCCTGCCTTGATTGACTGAGTACGACGGCCTCGGGTACCCACCCTGCATGCAAGCTGCAGTAAATGATCTACTCATAAGTACTCTGATTAATTACTTCCCTTCAGTTAAAAGTCAATATTCTACTTGCACTGAATTATTTAAAATTAAAGAAAGGGATAAAAAGGAGAGGTGTGTTCATAACGGGAAACGGCTCTGCTCTGTCTTGGTGGCATTATTTACCAATTGCAATCAGATTATGTAGATAAAGAACAGCAGCAAATTTATCAGGTGTATTTGCACTTGTCACGTCCCTTCGCTGTAAGAAGGCCATGCAAGCACAGCCAGGAACCACCGAGACGCAGCACTGGTCTCCCTTGGGAGTACGGGAACTGGGGAGGAGGAGAGCGACACGCAGGTGGGAGATGGCAAGAGGCATGGGGAACTCCTCTCTTCCCACCCGTGGCCTTGCAGGAATGCAACCAATTCATTCACCCGGTCCCTCAACATAACAAGAAGCCACCTGCAGCCGTCCAGCCTCAACAGGGTGGTATTCAAGGATGACGCATTCAACTTTTTAGAGCATTTACCACATGCAACCCTATTTTTTTTTTTTTTAAGTGTTCTTACATTAATTTCACCTGGAACACAATTCTGAAACCTTGTCCTCCAGACTAGGTACCAAACAATAGAAACACCCCCCTTACATCACCATGAATTGGGAAGAACAGCCGCCTGGCAACTTACTTGGGAATGTAACAGATCCTCCACACACAAACATTTTTACTTGGGTCAGTTATCTGTTCTCTTGTATCTGCAGGCATAAATGAAGGCTGATTATTCTGATTTTGCTATAGCATCCAATGCAGTAAAAAAGGGTTGATTTTATTCTCGGCTCCTATGCGATAAATTAAGAGGAAACCTGATGCGTAACTACAAAGGTCATGGTGTTTCACTCAGAGCAAGTGGCTTCTACTTCTCCAAAATTCCTTACTTTCACTCTTACCTAAACAGAGATTGTACACTCTTTACGCGTAGCAATAACGTCACTCTGTGCCCAATTCAATCAAGGTACAAGGTAAATAAATCTCATTTTTATCAACAACATTCTTAGAAATTAAGCAGGAATGGCTGACTTAAATGGTCTCAGACATGTACACACAGAGACAGAGTTCCTGGAAGGTATTTCTGAAAGCCAGGCAATGCCCAGCATTTGAAAGCTCTGAACAAACCATATAACCATAGGGGTTCCTCCATCATTAGTATCAATGTCCATTAGGGTGACAGCTCACTGTGAAAATGAGCATCCAAACTCCACGGCTCTTGCCACTTAACCCCAAGCCTCCACGTACGTTCCTTGATTATTTTTTCCTCCGCTTGCATTAAGCGCCATGCTCAGTGCGCAGAAGAGATGTATCATGTGTGATGAGAGCTCCAACTCCCAACCCTAAGACCCAGGAGTCTTAATGAACGCCTTGTCAAATCAGCAGTTCGGGAGCATTCAGGGAGGGGGGAACTTGGTATTTTGATTGTAATTTCTAAATCCACTTTTATCCCATAGAGATAAAAAAAATAATAAGACTGTAAGAGGTCTGTTTTCCAGGCAAAATCAGCACCTTAACCAATGTACTCAGAAGCAGCCCAGGTCACGGACTTCAGAGTGCGACTGCAGGAGATGGGTTATGCATGCGCCTATATGAGACACAAGTACATACACCAGATTCCCTGCACAAAACTACACTTAGCAGGTAGCTGCACAGCTATTTATTTCCAAGCTGTAGCCCCTCTGGGTGAAAACCAAGAAGGCATTTAGTCATCCTTGCAGGCACAGAGATTTGCTGTTGCAGGTAGAAAAGAGATGCACAGACACTTTGTAAAATCCTGATTTAAAAGCTTCGAAAGCCATCGGGAAGGATGTATGCGTGCTGCTTGCCCATCATCACCCTGGTAAAGCCTACATATTGCACTTCATATGCTCCCTGTGTACTAGTTCCAGAAAAGAAATGTAGAAAGAGGAAAAAGGTATATCTACGAAGCAAAATGCGTAATTCCTGGATAAATCCCCGTCCAAGTTAGCATTCATAACCATAGCCAGAACTATTGCAATACAGCTATCAGCTTGGTTCATACCCTGAATTAGTATCTCTGACCACCGCTGGGCACACACTGGACCATGCCAATAGTTGTTATGAATTCCTATGGGAGTCTTTCACATAATACTGCATTGCACCAGATCCCTCTGATGCTAGAAAGCGGACCTAGTGGAGAAAGAGAGGTCTGGAGGTTACCTGATCCTGATCCAAATGCCGAACGCTCTCCCCTTGGCTCGCCTTTGCAAATGGACACAGGAGGCACTTTTATGCCCTATCCCTTTGGGATCTCACGGGCCAGCCCCAAATGGATTCTGTGGCATAACAACATCTAAAAGTTACGGACCATTCTCTAAGGGGATGTCATTGCAGGATAAATATTGAGCCCAAGGCTCTGACCTCAGGCCTCCAAACTCTATCCAATTATCTCACATACTAAGTGCCTTTTCTCACTTCTAAATCCTGCGGTTGCTTTCTGAAGGCTACTTTTTGGAGGCAGCTCTGTAAAATGCAACAAATTTACAGCAGCACAATGTTCTTACATAAAGCATAAACCAGTTCACTGCACAATTACCTTTTTTCCCCTGGTAATGCCAACAGTCTACAGCAAATATCCATTATGAAAAAAAAAGCACCAAAACATAGAAGACATATAGAGGGACCTGATGTCCAAGAAACCCATTCTGGGTTGGGTTTGGTTTTTTCATTTTCCATCTTCTACAGAAAGATGAGAATTAGTGGGGATGATGCTTGCAGTTTACCATATGCATTGTATTGTTTAATACACTACAGAAGAATAATTAAGACAACTCTTTCTTTGCTCTGGTGGGAAACACCAATTAAAAATAAAACCAAGGATGCAAGTTTTGGTTAACGGTTAAAGAGTTTTTTCTATTACCAAATTCACCAGATATGCATGAGACACAGCAAATAGCCAAAAGCTCCTTTTTTAACTTCTTCCTTCAGACAGACACTACAAGTCTAGATTCACCTCACCCTATATATCCTACCTAAAATTTAAGCATCCAGTCTCACATTATCTGTGATTATTAGATGTTATGGCTACAGGCAGGTGAAACATGTCCCTGGCTGGATGGCCACAGACTGGCAGCCTCCAACCACATCTTCTTGTGAAGACACGAGCAGTGATTTGAAAGAAAAGGCAAGCCATTACTAGTTTCAGCTTGGACCCCCAACCCAAGGGCAAAGATGCATCTCAGAGATGAGAGGCAGAGGGATACCTTGTAGGAAAACCCTGGCAGGACTAAGGCAGGAGGCTGGTGCCGCGGTGCTCAAGTTGGTGAGGAACAGTGCTGCGAGGTACAAACAGCAAAGCAGGACGCGCTAGGTCTAATTTAAGGATTTGCCCATGGTTCTCCCCAAATCTCGCTGCTCATGCCCAGAGCATGGGACAATACTGGTAATCTAACCATCCCCATGACCCAAGAGCGAGCCAGCCCACTCCCAAATTACCCGGAAATAGCCAACAAGCCTCGTTCACCGTGATTTCACCTTCTGACACCCCATGAAGCAGAAACATATGTTTTTTAAAAAAAAAACAACTCATTTTGCACTTTGTAGCACTTTCTGTAATTAATCAGAATTGTACTGCCAGCTTCTAATGATTGAATCCCACTTAATCATTTTGGAGCCTCTCTGCTCCGTGACGTAAGTGCCACAAATCAGAACCTAGGGGAAACTTATGAGCATTCATCATGCATCCTTCCCGAAATTAATGGTACAGTCTAAGCACAGCCAGGCCCCATGAGGTGCTTAACATCCTATGCACAAGATGTAAATTCATAATGATCATCACAACACCATCAAAGAAATACTCCATCACGGCTCATCTTGCGCTTTCTAAACATGTGTTTTCCTCACTTGAAACTAGAAAAGGGCTTGAACTATAAATCCCAGGATCAAAAACATCCCCCAAACTTTGAAGAGTTTAGATCTAAATCGGAGATCAACATGGAACATTATGCAAGGCATCATCTGAAACGAGAATAACGATGTGTTGCAGGATATGAAATGCCAGCAGCTTTTCCACAGTGCTCCAAACCTCCTTTGAATTCTAAAACTTTAGCTTCTCCATCACTCCGGGACACATTGACTGGAGATGACGATGCTCTGATGAACCCAAATGCCTTCCCTGCTAAACCAAAGGCTCCCAAATCTTAGTGCAGAGCCATGGTTCATTCAGCTGGTTTGTGAGCTCTTGATCTCATCTTCAGCACACAATGTTTCCTCCAAATTTTTTTGGTTTCTTTGTTTCTAAATAGATTTTGTAGATGTTCTACAGAAAGAGGGCCTCCAAATGGAGCCACCTCCTGGTGTCCAGGCTGACAAGTTCAAGGACAACAGCAGAATGGCTCAAAGCAAAGCAGGACCCTATGGAAGAGGTAGCTTCAGCAGACAAATGCCCAGGGTGTGGAAGCCTCACATGGCCAGGGATTCCTCAGTGACCTTCCCAGGGTTGCTCAGCATGGGAGAATTACCGGATTTCCTTCTTGCCTCTTTAGGCTCTATACTCACCATGGCACAGCCTCTTCAGTAGAACTTGTACAATACATAGCAGGATGGTTTCCCGAGTTTGGCAAAGATTTCCCTGGATACATCTCCTAGATCTACTCCAGCACTTTAGGAAGTAGCTGCATTTTTACACCATGACCTGAAAATGCTGACCTTCCCCTCGTTTCTTCATCTGTTCCCAACAGTGACAGCATGGGAAAAAGCTTTTTGTGCTACAGACGCAGGAGGTAGATGCTCTGCCCTCACAACACAAACTAAAGCATCAATCAGAAAGGGTTTCAGTACGTCCTTAAGCTTATTTGCTGGGTTTGTTTTTTTTTTTTTCTTTTGTGACCAAAATCAAAAAGGAATGAGAGCACAGACACAGAAACCAACCATTTGGGAATTCAGAGCAAAAGCTTTCCGATGTTATGCAAAAGGGCCCGAATTGACCCAGAATTTGGAATCTGTGTTAGAGGAATTGATTTTTAACTGTCATCAGGAAAACGCTTTATAGGAGCATCACTTAAATCTCTGCACTGCATAACAGCTACCTCTACGGGCTCCAGGAGCATATGGTCTGCTTCAGGAATCAAGCCCCTTCCACGGTGACTGGGAGCCCACATTATCATGCGTAATGCGGGAAAAATCAAGTACAAGTCACAGCTGGCTCGGGATCATGCTGGCGCTTGCATCTGCCACTAGCAGCTTCCCAAGTTCCCTATACGCATGCTCCTCACAAGCAAAATCTGCGGTGCCTCTAGGTGCATCTGAAGGAACGCTCTGCTGAAAACATGACACTAGACACGTTGGCTTGTCCGTGGCCTAAAAGAGCACAGAAAATCCTCTCACATCTGCTCAGCTCTAATAGACATCATTTAATCTTCAATTTGATCAAAAAAGGTCCACTGAGGAAACATGTAGATCAACTTCAGCACGCTCTGGATCAAGTCCCTTGTGCTATTGACCCTTCCCAGCTCTACAGCAATGCACAGAAAGCCACCTCCTTCTCTGATATAAAGACCCAAAACTGTGCCTAACTTAGAATATGAATGGTAGGGGTTTTTTAAGTCTCCACAGATGCCTCCAATAGCGATTATTTAAGTCCGTCAATGTTTTACTTATTATATCACCACATTAACTATCTAGGCCTAGTCTTACAATTGAGATGGCATTTCCATTCCAAAACTCCTCTGGGGGAAATTACGGGAGACTGGGGAAGGGAAATTATATGCAATTACCAAGAACGGCTACTTAAAATCTCTCGATTATTATTTTTAAAGAACATTTTATAAAAAGCGCACTCAGCTGGGCATTAGTTAAGTTGACCATGTGAAAAAAAAAAAGTGGTTTGCATCCACTGCTATGCGTTCAGGGTTAATCTTCCCATTTTTCTGTGGTTTCTGGGCTTTCTAGCTCCACAGCATCAGAGCATATGCCCCAGGAGGTGTGTGAGTGTGGAAGAATAACTCAAAACGGGTACTACTGGATATTCATGGCGTGGAGATCATCCCTGTCATGACTGAGGCACACAGCTCAGAGGTCTTTGCTTGAGTAAGGACATTGCTCCTCAACGACAACTCACCAAGTCACAGACCTCAACTGTCATACATTTTGTTCTATATTCACATGGTTCACACCAAATAGTTGGATGATGTCAAATGGTGGCCCAACACAGAGAGTCAGAGCCAGTATTTCTAAAACTTACTGTCTTCTCCATTTTTATTAGGACCCTCATCGGGTCTTTAACTGAAAAATAATTAACATCCTTCCATCCCTTGGCACCTAAATGCCTTGAGAGGAGGATTTTGCTGGTTTGTGCAATGGATGGAAGCGGTTTTCTGCAACAATCGTCAAAGGGAGATTTTACCTGTAATCGTCTCCAAGTCACCTTCCAAAAACCCACCCCATTTCACCTGCTGCTACAGAACAAGGAAATCTCAGGAAATCTCTACTCACAGAAAGACCTGATGTCTGCTCACAGCCTTTCCCTGCTGTATTTCCTTGGAAATACAGCTTCTCATTCACAGTCTCTGCCTTGTGCTGCAATTACTCCTTTCCTCCCGTATCTTTGTTCCTCCAGCACAACTTGCACTAAATGTCAGCTCCAAAACCAATGGTTTAGTCACAGCAGCGGCTGCAGTGTTATCCTGCGGACTGTGACCGGAATTACGAGCAACAGAAGGCAAAGCCATGGGGTCTTAACTGCTCATCTTAAGCCCTTCGAGTGCTCTGAACAGAGCTTGAGTCCCATCAAAACGTGCTTTCCTTGCAAGAGGTCGGGAGCGGCAGCAGAAATTGGTTCTGCCAACACTTTTGGCTGGATCAGGCAACTATCAGCTCAGCACTACTGCAAGTAGTTTTGCTCCATCAGTCTCTGCAAAAGATGAACCCTTTTGCTGTGCAAAGGGCTTGCGTTCTGATCTATATAGACATAATCTCACACACTGCCTAACACTACAGAAAAATAACAAATACAGGTCTACATGTGTTTGGACAAACAAAGCTCCCTCAGTTTCTGATACAACCCCTCTCTTTTGTCACTGCCCATAGCGTGGCACAAACCTCATGGGGACGTACTCCATCCAGCCCAGAGGGATAAATTTTAGTTCCCAAAGCTGCCTAGTACAGAAACAAGGGGTTCCAGATCAGTGGATGTGGGGGGAAAAAAAAAAAAGAAAAAAAAAGAACATTTACTCCACTGTATGGGAAAAGAAGCTGAGAAATGCCCCTCTCCCTGGACCTGTGTCTGACCCCACCACCCCATGCAAAGGTGCACCAGTGTCCAAGTTTGAGCAGATCCTCAGCTCATTTAGCAGCCCTACCCACAGATGCCTTCCCAAAGTTAGTCCTACCCCTCCGATCACCCTTGCTTTTACCTCCCTACTGTGTCCTATTTGCTCTCCACTTGCATGGTCCAGCTACGAAAGAATCAATTGGCTACAGTCCTGCTGTTCCCAAGGCAAAATCAGGTCTCCGAGGATTTTTTTTAAAGTATTGCAAAGACATGGAGCACAGAGCTTATATATATATATATATATCCTGACCTCCTCCCAGCCGTTTTTTGTGACAGTCAACCATAAAGCAATGGCACTAGCGCACCCGAGATCCAGCTTCGCCAATAGCCTGAGCTGGAGGAGCATTTCAGTCTCTCTTCATAAATTTGTGCAGCAAACCAGTGCAGAAGCATGCAAGCCTTGTTGCCCGTGTGGGGCCAGATCTGAGCACTTCTGGCTACTTATGGTCCTTCAAGCAGCAGCAGACTGGGTGCTGAAGGCTTCCAAAACTCAAAAAGATGCCTGCTTGCTTACATTCAGAAATGACCAACGTGCTCATGTGATGTCTCTGCTGGATAACGAAAAGCTCAGCTGGGGTCACAGAATCACAGAATGACAGGGGTTGGAAGGGACCTCTGGAGATCATCTAGTCCAACCCCCCACCAGAGCAGGGTCACCTAGAGCAGCTTGCACAGGAATGCATCCAGGCGAGTTTTGAACATCTCCAGAGAAGGAGACTCCACAGCCTCTCTGGGCAGCTTGTTCCAGTGCTCTGCCACCCTCAAAGTAAAGAATTTCCTCCTCATGTTTAGATGGAACTTCCTATGCCCAAGTTTGTGCCCGTTACCTCTCGCCCTGTCATTGGGCACCACTGAAAAAAGACTGGCCCCATCCTCCTGGCACCCAGCCCTGAAGTATTTATAAGCATTGATAAAAACCCCCCTCAGTCTTCTCTTCGAGGTCCCATCACGCCTACAGCTGTGATGGTAGAAGATGGCTGGCTCCTCAAGCTGTAGGATAAGGAGAAAGCCAGACTGTGCTCTCTGCCTTGGAAACCTGGATGTGCACCGTAGGGGCAGGATAAAACAAATCATTCTTTGATATTCAAGCATCTTCCAAACAGGAGAACAGGTATCAGGAGAAAACAAACAGATCCGAGTACAGTGCTGTGTACAGAAATGAACTAATATCAAGCTTGACTGAAAAAGTTGATTAAATTAGTTTAATTTAAAAGCCCAAACAAACCCTGAAGGAGGTTCTTTGTTTATTGCTTTTTACCGACAGCATGCGTTACTGAAGAAGCACCATGTGGGCATGAAATATTTATTCATTAAATCTTTCATAAAGCTCCACACTATTGGTTTCACTCAGGATATACTTATAACTTGTCAAAGTCCACAAAAATCACTGCTTTTCTTTCCCTCACCTCCATCCCCCTCCAGACTGTTTATAAAAGGATTAGGCTTGCAGTTTTCATTGCAATAAGCCTGATCCTCAGCTCCACTGTTGCTTGTACACAAGATGCTGCTTCTTTAATCGTAACAGGATATTTGTAGTCAAAATAGTTCAGCCTTCCCTGTATCACCCAAAAGGGACCATTACAGTGCTGCAAACCATACTGCTGCTTTACCGTGTTCCTGCCATGGGAATGACAACATCATTCATTTATGGAGGAAGGCACCATGCACCAGTAGCAATACATGGAAATAGAAGTCAGGACAGGCAGTCCACCCAAGCAAGGGAGAAGCAGTCAGAAAGTGCGTTCATTTCAGTATTGGTATGTCCAAGCCATTTGTTATCAAACCTCACTCCATCGGCAAAACCCCTTCTTGAACCCTTCCTTGGCTGTTGGCCAACCTACAGATTAAACCCGTGCTCCAAGTTGGGTTAATAAGACACTAGCGTAAACACTGCTGTATCATCCTCAGTGTTAGCTGTAGAACCATGTAGTATTGTGCTACTATAGCTTTACTGACTATATAGCTCAGTCCAGTACAGGAATGAGGATAGGTTATAATTATAAATGAAAGCACTTTCCACCCGTAAGTGTGCAAAAATCCAGGATTTGCATTAGGACTGTGCGGGGACAATTGCATCAGTGACACTGTTACCTCTCTAAGAAGTTGCACCGATACCTAATCTGGGTGCGGGCCAAATCTAACTCCCCCAAATAATCCTGAGCAATAAAAAAAGCACCCCAAAATGGATGCTGAGCAGGCACTTCAAAACTGTGTGGGACCCTGTGGTACACCTGGTGGCCACAGTCACCACGTGCGTCCCTGCCTTGTTGGACCACGCACGGGCTGTCTGGTCAGGCCTGCTCCTGTTTCCCTCACTCCATTTGTTTGTGAGAATAAATAAATATAAATACAGCATAAGCAGATGTCGTTGTCCCTGGAAACTAGGCTTGCTGGATATGTTTCTGCTGAAACAGCTTCTTGCTGGAAAATTAGGTTTTGATTAAAGTGTGTTCTTTTCTTGCTTTTAATAAACAGAGCCTACTTCATGTGAAAGCTTTGGACTTTTTTTTTTACTGGAAACCTAACCCATCTTTCATGGCTTTGGTTTTTCAAATGCAAGGTTCCCCAGGCACAAAAGCACCTCGTGGGGCATCGAGGAGAAGACATCTCAGGATGACTCCACAAGGAGAGACCAGACCCTCGTGAGAGAAAGTCTAACCCAGGCGAAAGGGCAAGGAGAGACCAGCACCCATGTATGAATCCCATAAGGCACTGCTGCAACTCAAGACAACGTTTTGGGTATTTAATCCCAGAAACAACTGTCCTGACATTTTTAAGGGGAAAAACGACGACTTTTTTCCAAAGGAAAATATTGATGACAACAAAGCAGAGGCTTCGCATTTATGGTTTTTGTGAAGGGGAAAAACACCTTTTCTAAGTTAGTTCCACCAAAAACTCAACAGAGGAGCACAAAGAGTGACCCCAGCTGATGAGGCTTCACCCCAGGGGAAATCTTCCCCTTAGCAGAGAGCCCAACAGTACCCCATGGCCATGTACCTAAACCACGGGGTCATTGCAGAGCCAAGGCTGGGAGCCTCGTGGTAGGTACGTTCCCTAAGGACCACCTCCACCGCACTCCCAAAAAACTTGAAACAAAAGGAACTATGTTTAACCAACCATTGATTTTTTCCCCCGACAGCCTCCATCACTCACGGCAGCCCCAGCTAAAGCCGGAGCAGCGCACGCCTCGCATTTCCCACTCACACAGTGCTGCTTTGTCTGAGTTTCACAACAGAAACACCAGGATAAATCATTTACTCCCGAGTCCACCTTACCAACCTGCCAGCATCTCATCCCTACAACATGCTCTGCAACTATGCCTCTAGACCTGAAAAAATATATTAAAGGGAAAATCAAAATGGAAAAGGTTGACTTCAAGCCCAGCAGACCTGAAGATGCTCAAAAACTCTGCATTTGATAAAGTCTACAACTCAAACTTTTTGCAAAGCCTGTCCCACTGGCCGGGCTGTGCCACATTTGCACAGTAGCTCAACAATTACTTACATTCCCAAAAGACACGTGGGGGCCTCTTACACTCAGTTTACCCCAAAAGGGCCTCACTTGGCAATATTAAGTCGTTCAAAAGTAACTAAAACCAGCACCATGTGCAAAAGATTTGCAGTTTCACGCAGTAGTGAAAAGACCATTTTCCCTATCAAGACAACATTATCTTGATGCCGCACAAGCAATGGGCTAACTCTTGAATTTTCACATCCCAGACTGAGCCATCTGAGTTATGTCAAGGAAGGGAAGGAAAAACTACCATGGGTGCTGTAATGAAAATATGTTCTTCTCGGGAGCGAGTCTGCAAGGGGCTACGTGGAGCTGGCGGGGAGATGCCGAGCCACGATATGCTCCAGCAATTTCCAGCTCCTGCAAGCTCCCAAGAGACATCAGAGTCAACTGACATGGCTCCTACTAGGGCAAATTTCAGCTCAAACACCCCTGGCTCTTCAGCACAGCTGGCCTTATTTTTACCTCCCTTCCTCGCCTCCTCTCTGCCATCATTAGGAGAGCAAAGAAAAAAAATGCTGTTTTTTATATGCTCGTTAAGTATAATCTGCTAAATGTTCTATGCCAATGCATAAAGCTGCCTACTATGCTAATAGAATATTTAATTGACATTTATTTGCTGACTAGTTATTTATGCTAACGTCAGCCCTGCATAATTAATAGTCTGCTAAAGTCGACTTGAAAAGTACACATAAAACACTGTACTAGAAGTCACCTGCAGCATTTAATATAAAGAAATCCTGCAATCTGTTTACATTAGGTTAGTCTAAATTTGGTTTTGATGGAGTAAGAGGACAAGGATTGGGCAAAGAAGATATTTTAAAAAAATAATCTATATACTACTTTAGAAATATCCAGTCTTTGACAGTACAACCTGCCAAAGAAGATTTCCGAGTTTCATTTTACTTGGCTCGAGGGCCCAGTTCTTAGCTGATGTAAAACAGCATAAGCTCAGAGAATGCCTACTGATTTTCTCCAGCCTCAAGCTCTTAGGAAGTAATATTTCAGGTGAGCCTTCAGTGAAAGAGCTAAACCGGGGCCAGATCTGCTCTCAATTATACCAGTAGAACAGCAAACTCATCTCAGATAAGTCAGTGGAGGCGAGCCAACTCCTCGCAAAGATAAAAGGAGAAGTCCACCCCGCCTATCTGATCCCTCTACCTGCACTATAATCACAGACCTGCAGGCATAGTTTAAGTTTTATTTCCTCTGGTATGAGATTACCTGGGGAAAGTTGGCTTTGTTTAAAAAAAAAAAAAAACCACCACATCCACAATCTCATTTTCTGAGAGAGCAGCTCTGGAGGCCCCCATCTATTTTCAGAAACATTATCTCTGTGCCACTCTCTGAAGAACCTGGGGACAAGCTTTGTGGACACAAGTGACCTCCAAGAATGATGCTGAAAGGCAAGTGTACGGGCCACGTCTCCACCACCACCCCAAGCTGTGCCCCTCAAAAAAAGCCTCCTGTGCACCTAGGGAGTCTTGAATGACACCAAATCCACACCCCGAGCAGAAAGTGACTGCTCATGGCTTGCTCTTCTCTTTGCTCCTGTCTCACCATGTCCCCTTACTGCTCCCGCTCCCATCCCCTGCGCCCCATTTCTCTCAACCCCACTACTTTCTGCTGTAGTCCAGCCCCAGCGTCTGTTCTAACCACTGCATCCACCGGTGATTTCACCTGAGCACCAACAGAACAGAAAAATTGGCTGAAAGTTAACTTATTTCTTCCACCTATCTATTCATCTATCTGACATCTTGCACACAAATCAGCTGTGCAAGACAGCCGACCACCTTTTGACTATGCAGAATCCGGTGAGTCCTCACGCCGTAAGTTTTGAGATGGCCAACAGATCCACTTCTCCCCTCCCTCACACAAGCAGGAGTTGGCTCTGTGATAGATTCAGATAATAGTTAAAAAAAAAAAAAAAAAAGGAGGAAAAAAAAAAGTTGTTATTTGAAAGCAACCCGATTTGCTGTGGCACAAGTTTTCTCTCCTTTTTCATCCATACCCTGCCCAAAATCAGATCCAGCACTTTGAGTCTGAGTGAAATTCCTCTCCTTTGACCTGGACCTAGGATAAAAGTTAACCTGACCTGAGTGAAACACAAAAACCTATGTCAAATAGTGACCAGATGATGATGTTTGCCTTCACAGAAAGTCTGGGCAGGCAAAATGCTTTACGGCCACCACTCTTAATGGCAAATTCACTTGATGAAGCTCAGCACCATGCAAGAGGGACTCACTTCATCCCAGGATCAGGCTTTTCAGCTTTAATCCTCCTTATATTGATGTAACAGAGAAGTAAAGGCTGCTTTCCTACACATAATCACAGTATGATTGATCATCTTGATCACCAAATCCAGGTATAGATGGTGTTCAGAGGTTTTCCTACCTGTACCAGTTCATCGTAAAATCAAAATATAGACCTGGTTCTCTCCCCGCTGTTTTTCTTTACACCTCCAATCTCCTCCGTCTTCTGGTTTACACGGCAAGCAGACTCAAGCTCACTGCACACAGAAATGCCCTATTTGAATTTCCATCTGTCAATAACATTAAAGCAGAACGACCACAGCAATTACAAGTGTACACAATAATCTTGTCGTCCAGTGTCTTTAGCGCATCCCAGAATGCATTAAGATAGTGCCAGGAGAGATTCGGCTCTGTTGGCTCAGCTGTAAATCTGCAATCTGTACAAAAACACCCAAGTGTCAATCAAAAGACGTTCCTGCTCTCCGCGTGGTTCACAATGCATAATTTAGCTACTACGCTTGTCAGGTTCTCCACGCTGCTCCTCTACCCGACGGTAAGTGTGTTCATGAACCCAACTGTCATCAACAAAGGAAAACAGCACACGGAAATAACAGGCTAAAGGAGGCAAGAGACCTCTTTTCCTTCCATAGTTAAAGGAATTGCTGGTAAGGGAAAGTTTAGTTACACTTCAATTTTTAATGCTCAACGGGTAAAACATCCCAAGGGATGGAGGATGTTGGAAAACAACCTCATCGGCTCTGTGCTGAGGAGGAGGACAGTGCTTGGGTAAGACACAGGAGGGTATAAAGGCTGTCCCTGTTTCCGTGCAGGCTAATATAAAGGGGAAATTTTAACTAACTGATGGAAAGTCTATGTCACATCCCACCCCAATAGTGCAGAAAACAAATCCTACTATACGACCACAGCGACCCTGCCACTGCCAATGAACTTTGAAGCAGGTTCTCCTTCCTCATCTGAATTACAATTGCTGAGGGGCCTTGTCAGAAAGGATGAAAATTTCACACTCAGCGACATCAGGCAGTAGCTACCCACGGCTCTACACCACAGTTAATATGCAATAAAAAAGAAATCTCTGTCCCAGGACGTGACTTTAGAGCTGATCAGTGCCAAAGCTACAGACCATAAGGACGGCTTCACACTTGCCTCAGCTAGTTCATGAATAAACATCCCATTCATTCAAATGAGTTCTATATTAACTAATTTAAATAATTTTCATTTTGCTTTGAATGGTAAACAGATCTATTCTGCCAGGATAGTTGAGTTTGCAATTCAAATTACACACCGATTTGTAATGAGAAAAATATAATTAATGGCAAAGCAAAGTAACTACAGTTTTACTCCTCTGATTTCCTGCAGGGAAGGAGGGGGTGGAGGGTGAAGCTCGCAGGCACGCACGTACTCACACCGTCCTTTCATAAGCCAATACATTTTAACGCAAACTCAAGTATTTGGCTCGAGCAGCCCTATTCTAGTGCACTGCACCATAATGTCATGGGAGGACATAACATGACTTGACATTATACTCGCAGGCCCCATGATGCAATACTAACGTCACCCAATAAATAATCATGTAACAGTCTGTAAAT
Organism: Gavia stellata; assembly: GCF_030936135.1. Taxonomy (NCBI): domain Eukaryota; kingdom Metazoa; phylum Chordata; class Aves; order Gaviiformes; family Gaviidae; genus Gavia; species Gavia stellata. Next base: position 5,039,389 of record NC_082597.1, read on the forward strand.
TAAATGAATTCCTTCTATTGGGATCATAAACAATAATTATTTGGCAGCTGCCCCTTAGAAGCTCTGTGTTGTGCTGAACATTAAATCAAGCTCTATTGATTCGCTAAACTGAACCGTCCCATTTTTTTGCATCTCTCTTCCATCTAATGAAATTCTTCGTCCTATCACTCTGTACCATTCTTGTCTGGCATCACATTTGTAAGACAATTGTCGATCAGCCCGATCCGATTTGTAAGCAGAAACAGAGCATTGTCCCAGTGCTGGTATTCTGCCCATTAAACAAGTCCTTTTTGGCAGATCTGCTTTTTAACCAAAGCCTTCAGCTCCTGATTAAAATCAAACCCTTAGGACAGACAACTGGCCCTGGCCAAGCCGTTTGCATGATCTTGCAAACAGATATCCTCGCTGTAATCAAGACATGCGGAATCAGGCCTTTAGAAAAAGGGTCCATGCAATTTGAGGCTGGCTTTCGTTTCTTCCAAAGGTTTGACAACAAAGGAGCATGCAATGCCAAAAAGGTAAAAAACCTCCCCGGAGTTCATAGAGAACATCGCTTTCTCTATAACCAATGTAAAGTCTGATCCTGCAGGCTTCACCAGATAAAACCCTCAGCACTCCAATGAAGTTTGGCTCGTTTAGATACATTCACTGATCAGCCACGCAATTAAGCACAGGACAAACTCCAGACATCCGTGTACAGTAACTCTAGTACTCACTAGCTACCTTTAAAAGCTGGTCAGAGCTCAGTTCTCCCTATACCAGATGAGGAGCACTCTTGAAAATTCAGCTTCTTCCCTGGGGTGTCCCAATGGGAGCTATGATCTTTTGAAAACCCACCTTCGAACCCTGCCGGCAAACACCCAGAGGAGCTCTGCAATTTATGAGCACATTTAGGACCTCTCTCTTTCCCAGGTGAGAGAAGTCCTGAAGGCTCAAATCCTCCTGGGCATTTTAGATGCCTCATTCCAAAATACAACTGAAGCTCTTAAATGCTTAAATCTCTTTTGAAATTACAACCTACACATTTAATGTATTCTTTTGGAAAACTATACTAAGACATATTCATTACAGTTTATTCACTGAGAATGGGAGCGGGGAAAAAAACAAACCGAAACAGGGCAGTTGCCCAAATTTAAGACCCTGAGTACAGTTCATCACCCAGCCAGAGGAGAAAGGAGGTATGACGCAGTGCGCATTTGCAGTCATTCAAGCAAGACAATTCACACGAAGTAACCACAACCCAAAGAACAAATTCCAACATTTCCATGAAAAGCAGTTGCCTCCGGTTATAAAACAATGGTTATTTTGCTATTAAGACAGTCGATAAGATCTCTTACCCCTTGACCCTGGCGTTTTTAGATTTAGTTTACAGCACTGCACACCTTTCTGGTAACATTGATTATAATCCACGTAATAAAAGGTAGTTTAAGAGACCAATAAAATAAAATACCTAACCCCTCTCACATCAGCTTGATTTACTAGCGCTAAGCCAACAGATTTGTCAACTATATTTGTCTTCAAGAATTCTTTTTTAGGCAATCAATCCTCTGTTTATTCAAAAGATAGACCAGAAAAAAAAGGTAAGTTTAGCTCAGAGTTCAGCATACACAAGGCAAGAATGTCAGCTCTGATTCAAAGACCATGTCTACAGCTCACTTCAGTGGGAGGTCAGGCAACACCTACACCAGGAAAATCACACACAGCACACAAATGGCACATATACTTTTTTCAATGGTCACATGCAACAGAAAGTGAAAGAATAACTTCAGCAGCAGAATCCTTAAATGAGACTTTTCTTAAACGCATGCACAAGCTGGAAGCTAAATATTCATCTCTTCTTCCCTTGATCCAGAATAAATGGGATATATGGTGGGAATACGTATGAGTAACAATGACGAGTATGCCTCTGCTTGGAGCTACATAGTGGTAAGGACACACAGCTGTTCCATCGCTGTACACAGCCAAAAAAACACCATTTTTTCCTTACACACTGAGGATCAAATTGTATTATTAACAAATTGTTCCACACGGACCACTGAGTAATCTAGAGCTCTTGCATTCAGCTTTTGTGCACCTAAGAGCTGATAAGCAGGACATGTCCTTACCTATGATGACCAAAGTTTGCTACCTTTAGTCGTGTGTATCTGCGTTAAAAACTGCATGAATCTGGCAATGGAAGGTTTTAAACTTTCATGGCAAAACACTTGAGTGCACAGCCAACTTCTGGTTTTGGTTACACCCAAACTGACCTTGCTTATTTTAGTTTATTCTCATTCTGACTTTCATCCTCCCTTCTTACAAGAACAGGACAATTTTCTCCCCCAGCTGAAAATCACAGCTTTACAATTTAGCAGTAACTTTTCTTTTTAAGACAGTTTCCTATAGAAGCACCTTCTGCTGTTACCAACCAGGGCAAAAAAAACTTTGCTAGAGGCCGACTGGCAAACGGAATCACCCACTGATCTGTGGGGACCTAACCCTGACTGCATCACCCAACACCAGTTGAGGATCTGGAGTACCCATTCCATATCGACTGCAAGTCTGGAGATTAACCACCAGCCCAACACTAGAGCATGACCCTAACAAAACACACAGAACTCACCATCTGGAGGCATCAGGACCTTGTTGTTCTGTGTACACCAGCCAACCGGGTGAAGATCTGCTGTCATCACGTCACACCAGAAATCCGCCCTGCGGTCATCTCCGTAGCCACAGTAACGAAGCAGCAAGAGCTGTCCACATGTTGTAATGATCGTAGCCACCCAATACGTGTCCGGATTGCTCTTGTTGGCCACTTCTAATTTCATCCCTGGTTGGAAACTGCTTTGAAGGCTGATTTCAACCTTACAAAATGAGAAAGGCATGGTGTTACCTTTTCTTCTTTGCAGGGAGATGCCCCTCCCCAGCTAAGCAAGATAATGCTGCCCTTAAAGAGCAGCTCTGGGATAGGACATGAGTTGATGGCCCTCCTTAATCCAACCACCTCCTTCACAATCTGTCTGCGCAGGACCATTCCTACTTCACTGGCATATACCCCATCATGCAAGGTCCCACATGCTCCAAAGAGGCCCTCCAGCAGTGGTAACCTCAGGTACACTAGATCTAAGGAGGACTGGTACCCATCATCGCATCATAAATCTCACTAATGCCTGGGAGAAAGGCAGCATAACTCACATGAGGTTGTATTTCCCACTGCACAGCTCCGTCAGGCAAATCACAGGACACATGCAAGGTAGATAGGCAGGTACTAAGCACCTCTAGGAGGTAAGCCCAACTATAAAAATTAGTCATATAACAATACTGAAGCACCTCTTGAGGCTTGACAAGCATCAAGGGCTGAATGCTGTACCAGGCAGACCAAGGAGAGCGTTTCCACTAAATCCATCCCCAGCAGCTCAAGCCTCAACTGATTCACTCTCCCAGCACCCTGGTAAATAAGGTATGACCCATCGTTGAAAGAAGCAAATGGTTTGGGTCACTGTCCTGCCATCCAATGGAGATGTTACTTCCATTTATCCCACCAGTGACAGGTCACGTGTAACTTGCCTTAGGACACTGGAGATGTCAGTGCATCTCTTCTAGGACACTGCAGGGACTGCCAGGGACTGCTGGTAAACACTAGGGCCTGCTGTAGGCACATCATAACTTATCTTCCAAGGGCCAGTGGGATTTCTCTAGCTGTTGTTGATAAAGGAGAGGTGGATGCTGGTTCACTGGTTCAGGTGCCAGCCTTGTCTTCAGAAGACCATCCAAAACGTAGCCTGTTAACTCCCTATGAGATGCTTAAGGACAGGTTCTCAGTACCTTATCTCCTACTGAAACCAGAGAGATTATAAAGTCTGGTTTAAGCCTGTCTCTGATTAACTTTTCAGTTAAATGACAGGTTAAGATGCCTCTTTTACTCACAAAGATAAATATAATATGGTCTACTTGGCCACCTGAGGACTTCTCAGACTCGGGGATGCCAAGTTGCAGAGAAAAAACTGAGCTCCTCTGGGATGTCAGCAGTACTCCCTCAATCATCCCACTCCAGCTTATGACACGAGTGCTGCCCAGGCAAAGCCATTTATTATTTGCAATTAACAACACTCCATGTGCCTTTACTTGTGTGAGCACTTCCATCAGCATCAATGGCTGGAGTCACAGAATAGTTGAGGTTGGAGGGGACCTTTGGAGATCATGTAAGACTGAAGAAGCTCTGTGACATTTACTTCTTTCCTTAGTCACAAAATAGGATCTTAGCTCTTGTGATGCTAAGGGTCCTCATAAATAATCCAGGATACCTGTTCATCTGTAGTTTTTCTCCTTGTGCTCCCCGTAAGTAAAGACCAAAGTGGTATTCTGGAGGCAAGGGACTTGTGACTGGAAATCACACAAAGAGGGGATACAAACAGACCGATAATATAATCCTCTCTGAAGGCTTTCAGGTTCCTGGCCAACCCAGGGTTTTTTGAGGATCAAGTTTCAGATTGTGAAGCATAGTCACTAAGGACTCTTCCCAGCACTAACTTGTCTCACACCAACAGTCCCAGGATTGATGTGCTGTGAGACACTCCAATAAGCAGGATCAGCAGGATGAGGTGGGCATCTCCATGCACCTAAAGACATCGTTAAGGGCTTCATGAAGCACAAAACTTTCACCTGGATCTGGTATTTGGGTTAGGGCCCCAAGTAGAAACCTGGAACAAGATGCTCTCTCAAGACAGCTGCTGGACCAAGGATAAACGCTACAATAAAACTTTGGCATTGCCCTGTAACTCTCCTTATGGTCCTTTGTCCTGCAATACTCCACTGTTGTTACAATGGAAGCAAAATAGGGGATGGAGGATTGTATTATTTTTTCAGATGTAGATAGAAGAGAGGTTTTTCATCACTGCATCTCCTTACCCCTTCAAAACAAGACAAGGAACCACCTGGAGACAAAGGTGGTTTAATGGTGTGAATGCAGTCATCCAAATAGAGACTTCTCTTAAAGCAGCAACAGGTTCTTTCGGAAGCTTCCCTCTCACTGCAGCACAGTTCCCAAAGGGTACCTCCGCCAGCAGACTCAGTGTAAGGCAACCTAGAGCATCACAGCTAAACCCCCTCCCTTCTTGCTGAAGATATCCACATCCCCCAGAGCATGCAGAGCAGCCAAGTGAGGCTGGGAGAAGAACCAGCACAACTGATGAGCAGCTGTAGCAGAACAGGCTGCTACCTGTTCTTGGTGGGTCAGGCAGGAGGATGAGCAGCACCATCCTCATGGGACTTGCAGTTGAGGACAGAGAACCACCATGACTTCTTGTGGCTTTACTCAGATGAAGGCATCACAACACCTTCTCACTACACCTCAGCATCTCTGACACAGTCTTGTGGTTGAATGACAAAGATGTCCTGGAAAAATCTATCAAGGTAGCCACACATGCACACCCTTGACTGTGACAAAGAACTCATACATCAGCTTAATTTCTGTCCCATGTCCTCATGTGACATCACACATGTGGTGCTGAAGAGAAGTTGTTAAACAACTGGTGGTGAATGGAAAAGCTGGTCCCAAACAACAATACGCTTGACTGCGATGGGCTCTGCTTGGAGACAGTCTCCTTTCTTCAATGCACACTCTTATCTTCTTCATGAGTCAAGATTTCGGAGACTTTGAATGTTACTTGTGCTAACACGGACCAGAGCCACAGACCATGCTGTAACTACCATGGCTGTCTATATGAGCCACTTTTACTCAGGAAAACGCATCACCTACCCAAATGCTTGGTTCTTACACTCCTGAGACAGCATCTCCACGCAGGAGGCTGAGATGGTTTCCTACGGGCCATGCTGGACTCTAGTGCTGTGTGACCCTGCTAGTCAGTAAACCTTGTGTTAAGAGGACAGCTTTGGAGAAATAAGGCACGCCTGTGAGATGAGTCTCTACAGGTTGGGATGGAGAGCAATGAATAGCGAAGAAAACATAAATGGAAAGAAAAAAATGAGTGCATTATAAGCAAAAGGAGAGCTACAGAAGCCCTCAAAAATCGAAAATTTAAACCCAAGGCAGAGGATAAGGCAGTGGCATAGACACCGCGCTGAGCTGTGATTGCAGATGATGCAAACACACCAAGTTCACCTAACACCAGCTGAGGGCCATTCCTATGCAGGTTGCCGCATGCACAGAGGGATGATTTCTCCCCAAAATGGTCAGACCCCACTTCAGTTCCCCAGGGACCCCCTGAAAACCAGAAAAGGGAACGCGCGCAATGCCAGCAAAGCTCAGACGAAGCACGTACGTGTTTGAAGGAGGTGTGGGGAGCAGCGCTGGCTCCTGTTTCCTCCAGGAACTCGTCCCAGTTGAAGTCTGCATCCTCAATGCTGGAGCCCTCATCTGTTCAAAAGCAAAAAAAAAAAAAAAGAAAGAAAGAAAAGCGGACTAAAACACGGCCAAAGAAGGCAAAAGTTGTGTCAAAGAGTTCAGGGTGAGAATAGCAACCAGTATAAACATCAACACAAGGGAAAACAGAAAGCTTGTTTTGAAGATCTGTGCTTATCCAATTTGACCGACTCTAACTGCGCCTTCAGCAGGCTTTGGGACTTTAGCAGCCAACACTTTGAAACCAGAAATGACTCTGCTTTCGCGGCAGTGGGGGAATAAACCCATCATACTGCAACAGGCACTTAGAATCATAGAATCATTTAGGTTGGAAAAGACCTTTAATATCATCAAGTCCAACCGTAAACCTAACACTGCCAAGTCCACCACTAAACCATGTCCCCAAGTGCCTCATCCACACGTCTTTTAAATACCTCCAGGGATGGTGACTCCACCACCTCCCTGGGCAGCCTCTTTGATAACCCTTTCGGTGAAGACCTTTTTCCTAATATCCAATCTGAACCCCGCCCAGTGCAACTTGAGGCCATTTCCTCTTGTCCTGTTGCTAGTCACTTGGGAGAAGAGGCCAACACCCACCTCTCTGCAACCCCCTTTCAGGGAATTGTAGAGAGCGATATGGTCTCCCCTCAGCCTCCTCTTCTCCAGACTGAACAACCCCAGCTCCCTCAGCCGCTCCTCATCAGACTTGTGCTCCAGACCCCTCACCAGCTTCGTCGCCCTTCTCTGGACACGCTCCAGCACCACAATGTCCTTCTTGGAGTGAGGGGCCCAAAACTTGTACTCTTTCATTCTGTATTTGATGACTCTCTTGCTGCAAGGGAAGTGGCTGCCTGGCCGCTATCACAAGGGTGCGATGGCCTTGCTCGTGCCCAAAAATCAGGTCACCCAGCACTGTTAATTACAGCAGTGCCCTGGTGATAATATTAAAAGTTGCTTCTCTTCGCTGAGCGGTGTGTAGAGCAAACACGCCAACCCTTGGGGCTGGGGAGCCCCAGCTTCAGTCCTGCCACCCTTTCTCTCCTTCCTCAGCATCCCTCCACCCAGAAATCTCAACCGAGGCCCCCATGCCTCCCTCTTCCCCCAAGACTACAGCTGCTTTCCCTCAAATCCCCCAGCACCCCTCACCAGACCACTATTGCCTTCTTACTCCCTGCACTTGTCCTCGCCCCATTTCAGACTTGGGGTTCTGCATCATGCCTCCCCCACCCACACCATTGCCCCACACGATCCTTCCCCACGATGAAGGACTTGACATTACTACTCTTTCTTTATTCTTTTTTTTTATAACCACGCTGAGTAGAGCACAGCTGAGGCCTCAAACCATCGCTGAAACACACACAGCAATAATTAAAAATAAATCTTCCTTCACTTACAGAAAATCAGCCAAATCTGATTGTTTTCATTTTGTTCCCAAGCAATCTCGCAAACCCAGTTTCATCCCCAGAGCAAAAATATTTACAGTCTAGCAATGAGCTCTTTGCAATAAGCATTTATCAGGCAAACTCTGCGAGACCCTTACCTGCCCAAACATTCATCAGCGTGGTCATGATGTAATTAAAGTGACTCATGACAAACTGAATTAAGAAACCTCCCCAGACAGTTTTATGAAGAAAACAGCAGGGTTAATTTATTGCAATTATTGCTACAGGTCTCCAGTTTCCAGGACCAGAAAATTATGTCGTGCAATGGGAATTTCTCATTATTAAAAGGGGAAGACATAGGTTTTATTTGCTGCCTATGGAGCCAGACATACATAAGTGAGGGGAAAAGAGTGGATCAGAAGAGGGTTTTTGAGACAGAGCTGGTGGAGGGTGAAGATCTGTCTGGGAGTTCAAAGAGGAGCGCGGAGCTGTCGCCGCTGTTAAACACTCTGCACACTGCTGCATCAAGTCTAAGGTCTGATTCCTTGCCTTAAACTCAATTAACCTGCTGAAATATGAAGATGTAAATCAACATTTACTCCCGTGATAAAGTAGCTACCAGATGACTTTTCAACTCAGCAAGACAAGGAATAACCCAACTCCCTGATTACAACCTGAAAATTCAATGTAGAATAAGGGATGGGCCTTGTTTTGTTTCTTGCAATCATTGCAAAAACCTCCAGGAATAGAAGCTGACTCCGTTTGAGATATTTGACCCAAAATGAGGGGTTTGTTCATTCTTGACTGAAAGATAAGCCACAGCTTAACTGCAAGGTAGGAGCTTGGTGCAAAAATTGCTAAGAGTTTCCTTCATCTGTATCACGCAGGCAGGCAACTTAGATCATCAGGGAAATTTTTCAGCCTTACTGTCTGCAACCCCGTGGAGTTAATGTTTTAGAGAAGAGCCAGGTCCAGAGATTTCAAAGGCTGAGCCTCCAAAATGAAGTACGTTAGTCCACCGGTGGATACGGTTATCCAACCCAGGCTTAAAATCACTCCGATGCTTAAGCAACTTTCTACCCTGAGCACAACCAACTCCCGTCCCACTAAAAGTCAGCAACATCTGACGTGAAAAGCAACAGGCGAAAGCAAAGGCTCCCCACTTCTGCATCCAACTGCGCTTGTGGTGTTGGGATGGGCTGCTCAACAACCCCAAAGACACCTTCACCAGGGTGTCTGACATGGACAGGACACTTCCAGATCAGCCCTGGGCTCTCTTCTCTTCTGCTCAGATACTTCTACTTCAGAGCACGAGGCACTTCCCTCAGCCCACGATGCTCTCTGTATATTCTCAGTTTTTATTACTGCTTTTTGCTCTAACCTGCTGGGTGAGTCCAGACAAGTATCCCCTTTTCTCCAGCCTTCCTCGGTAGTCTTACAGGAAGGAGTCATTCCACAGAGGAGTGGAAGCCGGGATTTTTAGACAGTTCAGTGTATAACCTCCAGCCCTTGCAGGGAGCAATGTCTCCAGGGTGACAAAATCTTCTGCAGAATTTGCCAACAGCACGTCAATCATGTTAGCCTTACAGATGCTAGTTATGGATGCAACAAGTCCTCCTGTACTTCATAATCTTATTACCCGTGACCTGCTCTGCCACGTGCCGACACGGAGAGACTCACTGGCCCCTCTCTTCCCACAGTCCAGCAAAACTCACAACGGCACCTGTTTAAAAAAATATCACCCGGATCACTCCCTTCTAAACCCAAATTGAGAGGCTTTAAGACCCCAGGCGAGGCAGCATGAGAGCGGCAGCCTTCCCTCCCTGTCAATTCATTTCTCTCCGACACATCACAAGTCTGACTCCTCTACCATATTTTATCTGCAGACTTCATCAGGAAATTACTTCTACCAGGTCTGTGAAAATAATGTCAGAGTACTCATTTATCATGGTATCAGTGTTTTATTTTGCTTTGTTTTATCACAAAGGATTTTGAAGGGACTGTAAGTTTCCAAAATGTTTTTTTATGGACTTCCTTCTCTTCCAGAAATCTGGCAGGGGGGCATCCAGAGCAGAGACAGCGTGCCCCAGGGATGAGACCATCGCAAGGGACTCAACCCCATCCATGCACATAACAGGGCTGTACACTAATCTCCTCACCCATCAGAAAAGCCCTGCAGTTGAGAAGAGGACACCTCTTGAGGATCTCTCTCAATCGCCTGGAGATCCCCCAATTAAAATGCAGATAGAGAAATGCAAAGTCTCTCTTAATATACGACAACGAAGATTGTGCCCACTTGAGAAGCGGTTATCACAAAGCCGATCTGCTCGTCGCTCCCCAAGTCACGCGCTCCAAGAACAAAGTCCTGGCTCTGCTGGAGAGCTGCAAAGCCCCAGGTGCCAGCACTTCACAGAGTGCCCTGCGAGATGACAAATCTGGCATTAGGCTGATTTTACATATCACCTCCCTTTCCAATTATTGGTACTTAGACCCAGTGCTCTTTCTTAATGAAAGAGTCAAGGCTGGCTAGCCTACAATACGGCGATGTATAAACAAGCCCAGGGTGGCAAATAAAATCAACAAGTCATTATCTGTGAGCCTCTCAATGGCTTTAAAGTGCTCATGCATTGACACTATAAAAATGCAACCGTTCCAGCTGCTAACAGCCTCCCAGGATGTTTGGCTATGGGAAATAAAGGGGATAAAAGACCCAAAACCTGTGGCTCCAGAAACACAGATTTTTCCCAGGGTTCACTGAAGGACAACATATGTGTGGCAAATTGCTTAGCCATCTTATTTATAGCCCATAGATACATTCATGACTTTTTGAGTGAATGGAGAACTGAAATGCTTCAGCAGTTAACACACCAAGCGAGGCAGGGTGCGGGGAACCTGATCAGCCACAAACCTCCGGCATGGCCTTGGGACAGTCACCAAGATCCACATCCTCAAAGAAATTTAGGCACCACAGTCCAGTTCTTCTCATTCCAAAAACAATGTCTATGGTTGACAACCCAAATCTCATCCTGGAGGCTCCTACCTCTCTCTCATGGATATAAATGAATCCAGTGGTGACTAGAACAGGCTGCAGGTGCCCACTCTGGGAATGTCTGAATTAGAGGTCATGAATCCCACCTCAAGAGAGGGGTCTGCACCACGTGAGCAACAAGGATTGAGATGTTCCCCTCTGCTCCACCCGGGGTTAGCTTTCTTTATCCTCAGCACAGAGAAACAGGCAGCTCCAGATGGCGACTCATCCCAAAGGCAACCCAGCACCTGTGTTAAAATGGGATGAATTCCTTTCTGGAGCTGTATCTTTCTCTTCACTGGTGATACAGGCATCAGCAAATGACTAGGTTTTGTAAGGTGTTTTAAGACACCTCAGCTCCAGATTCAGATGTTCAACTCTAGATGACCCCCAGTAGCCCTCTCTATGAGTCACACTATAGAAGGGAGACTCCTTCTCCTTCATGTCTATGGAAGAACCCAGGGCAATATTTATGTTCTTACCTAAGGCAACATAAAAGTGTCCTGCTTCCTTTAGGTGGAATGAATCCAGGTTTCTCATCACAAGCCCTCCATACCTACACATCCTCCCCTTCACAGAGACAGTGCACTTTCCCTGTATGCTTTCCCTCCTCCTGGATGCCTTGAGACATCCATTAGATGAGGGCAACTATGTGTGATACTTCCCCCCCCAGGTAAGTTCCTATCATGCAACTATTTCTGGTTCAGAGGTTGCCTTGAGACAAACATGGTTTCTAAGCAGTTAGTATGCTGCCCCCTTCTTCAATAAGCATGTCCAATTTCCCTTTGAAGCCATCTGAAACAACCAGAACCACTGCATATACCATGGAAAAAACCCAAAACTTTGGCTTGGCTAACAAACCCACAGCACAGAAAAGTTTCCACCTCTCTGTGTCCCACCTAACATGCAGAGCTTAAGAGCCCAGTTGAACCTATAAGCATCATGGCAAGACTGATTGGACCACCCCACATCTCACAACACGTTTTCACTGCAACACAGCCAGTTCGCATTTTTTATAGGACATCCCTCTCATTTTTCCCTACCCCTGCTGACCTCTTGAAAGCCCAACTGCATTTCCATCTCAATTGCACAAACATAATGCAGTCGCTTGCTAAGAGCTGCCCAGGTGGGCACTGGCAACCTGCAGGCCAAATGTGCCACCCTTGTTTATTATTTTCATGGCAAAAGTTGTAGAAGATGGTTGCATTGCACAAGGGGCTGTGCAAAACAGCCCATCCTCACCCTAAAAAGCGAATCAAGTCACCTCAAGGACCACAGCTCATAGTTTAGCTGGCATGGTCTCGCATTGCTGAGTCTTCCCTCCCAACTCATTAGCGAAGGTGGCAAAGATTGAAAGGCCGGTCACAGCTTTCCAATGGGTGGTGTCCAGGGAAATAGGAAAATCACTGCGTCACTATAAGAAGTGAAGAAACTAAAGACCGAGTGGCCAAATTTCTGAGGTGCTGAGGGAGAAACAGTGAAAAGCAAAGACACAGCTTTGCAAAGGACTTCAGCACAGCGCTGACCAATGAAGCACAAACAGCACCACCAGAGAGAAAATATGCAAAGGACACTGAAGACAAAGTATGCAGAGTTTTTAAGCAGTCACCCCAACACTGCTACTGTTGTATTTGAGTATGAATCAGTGATTCACCACTGCTGAGGGCACCTATTTCCATGGAAGTAGACTTTAGGCAGCCCTTTAGGAGGCCCACCTGCAAGCATGGACTTTCATCTGCCATTTATATCGGAGGATCCTTTTGTCAACAACAGCTCTTACAGAAATGCGAGTTCTGGAAAAGCATTCAAGCATATGAGCACCAACACAAGTACCACAATGCAAAACCAAACCCTTTTGTACAGATTAACTGACTGATAGCTCAGTGTTGTCCTCCACAAGCTCATCAGTTGAGCTCTTCCATGCAAACACAGAGCAAGGATGACATTACAAGTTATAGCTGAGTCAAATGAAAAATTCAGTGCCACTGGGAGAGGTCCCATTCCCACCAGCATGTGCTCTGGCCCTCCCTCTTCCTCCAGCCAGTTCGACTCACAAAGCTCGCAGGAAATTATTCACTTTTTTTTCTGTATTACCTTTCTGCTGGGTTAGCAAGTCGATTGACTCAGCCCAGGGTGTGATGGGCAGCAGAGGTGGTGCAAAAGAACAGATGGTATAAAGATGGGTCTCCGATTTTAGCATCAGAAAGAAAGTAGATTGAGTCTAGCCATAATGTGCAACTTCACCATAAGATACAGTCTCCTCCTGTTAAGGCTAGATATGGGAAGTTAAACCACCTAATTCCAGCGGAAATCACCAGAAGCTAGCACTTATTTTTCTATATCTACCATGATGATGCCTGAATTTAGCAGGGTGAATCCTAACCTTTAGATGCCCATCCCAGAGTGTTACAGAGCATCCAGCCATACCCATGAGCAAAAGGACAACATGCAACCAGCTCTCCCCTGGCTGGTCTAATGTTTGTGAAGCCCTCTCACCTGAAGCACTTAAAAAAATTGTGAAGGAAATGAGGGGGAAGGTCAAAAAAAAGGAGAAATACTGCAATTTCTGAAAGCACATTTCCTCTCTTTAACCACAGAACTTCAACAAAATAAAGAAGGGTGGGGAAACTGGAAGACCACAATATGATGTCCTGAGAAAGATTTTCCATTGCTTTTTGTTTAAAATTTGAATAGCTGCTACGTACTGTAGAAGAGATCCAGAAAAAGAAAAGCTCAAATTTCCCAACCCATCAACCATGGGACACGGTCCAATCCGTAAGACCCAAAAAAGGCCTTCAAGCTGTACAACCATTCCCAATGCTCCCCTGGTAACATGGCTGTCCCCACCTCTACCAGTGATCAGTTGGAGGGCTGTAACAGTGAAGACAACCCATGGGGGCAAAGGAAAGCTCACCTGAATCAAACTGCTCCCTGTTGCCATTGGCCGGGCTCTGACCCTCCTCTGGGGAGAGATGCTGGGTCTCTTGCATGGCGGCGATGAAAGATGCCCTTGTCTCCATGGTTCAGAGGAAGAGGCCTTGCCTTCCTAATGCATCTTGCACCAGGGAGCACCTAGAAGACAAGCTAAAAGAAAAAAAACAATGAGTGATTTGTTCTACCTACACCAACCCATTCCCTCAGCCTTTCCTAATGGTTTTCAAGTTATCCCATGTTGATTGTAACCCTTCGATCCTGCTCCCTCCTCTAAGGTGAAGCTAGAGGTGGATGAGGAACCACAACGAAGGACCTTAGTGGCAATAATATCATAACAGCAGTAACAACAATAATAACAACAGAGAAGATAATGAGGTAATAAACAGCATCCACAGGATTTAGATCTCAAAGTTCAATCCAGCTCCCTGTACCACCAACACAGAGAGAAGCACCAGCCCATAAGGTGGCACAATCCATGCCAAAAAAAAAAGGCAGGAAAGGCCAACTCAACCATCCTCCAGCAAGTCCAGCTCTTGACTTCCAACTTTTTTATGGCTAACACTGTCTGAGATACATCTCCCTCCATAAATATTCAAACTTCCAAAGGGGGAGATGTGTGATAACGAAACAGAGGAAACACTGAAGGAAAAATACTTGGGAGGACTGTAATAACTCTAGAAAATAAAGTTCAGGTATCAAGTTCTGCATCAAAATGCAGATACCCTAATGAAATAGTGCTGGCTGCAACTGTTTTTTGAATGAAAACTGACCACCAACTGCACCAGTTAGTACCATGCAGGGTAGCAAATATTAACTCATGTGTAGATTGGGTTATGTTGGCAGAAGAGGTTCTTCTAGAAGGAATGACCATAGTAAATACAAAGTGGAATGAAAACACGCAGAGATGAAAAATGGTATGAGAAAAGGAATACAGACTGACTAGATCTTGAATCAGATGCCAAACTAAGCAAGAACTATACTTCTAGCTACAGTAAGCCACCAGACAAGCAATACCCAGAGACACACCTTTAGGAGTAGATTAAAAAGAACTCCAAAGTGAGCTTTTGAGGAAAACTCTCGGAGATGAATTATGAGGTGTCAAAGGAGGACTGCAAAAGAGAAGTGAAGAGCTCGGGTTATGGGCACAGAGGGAACCAGCTATTCATGCAAGATATGCTAAAGCAAAGACAGACAGCGGGGAAAGTGTGTGTCCAGAATATACAACGCGGAGGACTGGTCCTGCTTATTAGTGGATGCCTCTAAGACCTGCATGACAGAGAGCACTATGCTGGCAGCACAGACGCCAAATGCTCTGCAAGAAGCATGACTGGAAGTAAGAAAAAAGTTTACTGCCAGAGGCCAGGCAAAGCAGGAGGTAGTACAATTGTAAAAATATTATGGGATTTTTTCAACTTTTACTACTCAGGAGGCATATTCAGGAAGACCAGATATAGTGGTTATAAAATAGAAAGAGGGAGAGTGTTCTGTCATAGATTTTTCATTCCCAGTTTTGAAGGCTGTTCCAATGAAAATCGCGAGGAAGAAATGGACATGTGTGAACAGTTACAGGAGGAACTGGAAAAGACGAGGAGCATGTCAAGTGTAAGTGTGATATCCATTAACTGAACCATGGTGGGACTGTCCGCTGGAGCAATCACAACAGCATCGTGGCGACTGCAATTAAACCATGCTCAAAACATGGGTGTTTCACAAAGCATCACTGGTAAAAGCAAATTACCGAGGCAGGTGATACAGCCCCCAACTGAAGGCTGTTTGGACAAAGTTAGACCCCCATCAGCAATTTGTGTTCCCTACCCCAAAGGAACATGCTAATGAAAGGAAAAAAATATTTTTAAAAAAGGAGGCTGTAAACCAATTCAGAGCAATATGCTTGTTGGTCTCTTTGCAAAGTGCTCACTATACTTCGAGCACTCCATAAATAATAATGATCACTTCCCCACTGTGATGGCCACTACAGCACTTCATCTTTATTCTTTGTTGACATGAGACTTGCTAATGAATTAAGTGTATTATACGCTATGAGTATTTTGAGTGCAGCTAACCTCAGAACATATATATCACTCATCCCCGGTGTATATTAAGTTTCAATTAACTATGAAACTAGAAGCAATCAGTCTACTGAAAGTCAAAAAACACTTCTCCTTTGGTAGAGAATACATCCGTAAATATCATTAATAATTAATTGGTTAAGTATCAGGATTTTACATCAAGCTTGTTAAATGTGAGAGGAGGGGAGGTGTCAGCAGAAGCTAAATCTTGGGTGGATTCAGCTGTTTTCATTTTTGCCTCGGACCAGTCAATGATGGAAGGTAATCTTGGTCTATTAAAAAAAAATTCAAAGAACGGAGAGAAACAGAGAGATCAATTTAAACACAACAAATCAATCATCTTAAACGGAACTCAGGGGTAACGCTATAAATACCAAGAAGAAAGATAAGCTACTTGGTAGTGTAGTTAAATCTTGTGATGCTCCTATCATGCTGATAAGGCAAAGTTATGAGCTGATAAAAAGCTGAAGGTGTCTGATCAGACAACGACAGAATTTGCTGTTTCTTATGCAGTCAAGCCCCAAATCTGCCACCAGACCCATGAGAAAGGCCTGTTGCCCCTGGTCAGGGAATTTCTCATCAGAAATGGAAGATGGATGGGAAAACCAGCAGCAAGGTGTCCGAGGTGTCTGCAACACGGCTGGGATCCATCCTCGGTGGCCACGTCTGGGGCTGGTCTCAAGCCCACTTCAATTCAACGGGGACAACGCAGAATCTCTTAGCCAGATTCAGCAACATCATCAACATTTTTGTTTGTTTAACTCTATTTTAACGTATTTTTTGCTTAAGCTATGGTCAACTTACTGTTTTTGAAATGTCGTGTCAAGAGCATCCACATCCCAAGAAAACTGGATCTGTCGGAGGCTATAGCTTATCTTCTTATTCTGGGAATAACTAGTTTACCATTTATGGTAGGAGAGCATTTAAGTATTTCCCCAATACTATGTGACAAGACCAAACTTATGCAAACATAAGCTTCAAGATAGCTCTGAGCCTTGGTGTTGATATAACTAACTAGCAAAGAAAGCTGACATAGGGTATTAATTTTTCACTTCTTATTAATTGCTGCTAATTAACACTTCAAACAGAGTCCCCAGCCATACCGTTAAGAGTAACGTGCTGACTGGTCTGCAATCATCAACATTAAACAAGCAGCACACACCGCTGTACTCCGATTTCTCTGTCAGTCTGAAGAAACCTGTGGCCACTGGAAACCAAATGAAGGACCACAAGACACACTGCCAGCCTGTAAACCAGGGGATGGGGAACAACAGCAAAGAGGCTCAAGGTGACACTACACTAGGCAGGAACACAAGGAGAAATACTATGAAATACATCTGAAAGAGCAGGGAGGGGGGAAATTCCCTGGTTTCAGATCCCTTGTTCATTGTTTCTGCACAGTGGTGGTTCAAACGGATCCGATTCTTCCCCCACGCAGCTCCCATTCCCCTGGTATTTAATTCAGATCCAGACTCTTAATTCACAGGCAGAAAAATCCAGGCAATATAAAAAAGAATCTCTTATTTCCTTCTTCCCACGGCTGTCAGTCTCAGCCACACCATTATCTCAAACACGCTGCCTTGTCATCTCTATCAATATTGGCTCTTTGTGTAAGTGCCGGCGTTGGCTTCCTCACACCATTTTACATTTCTCATCTCCTGTCAACTCCACCCTGGTTTTCCTTCCTTTGGAGTAAGCCCCTGTAGGGAGAGGCCCCTTACCTACACACTCAAATCCAGCACCCTAGGGCTCTCGCTTGGAGTTATTCCTGAAAAACTTACTTTATCCCTCCAACGTATGCTTGGTTAATTGGGATCGATATAAAAAAGGCAGGCTACTGGAACAGAGGATGCAAAAAAGATCCTACATCCTTGAAACCTCCTGCCTGGAGAGTGCATCAGTTGTACCAATGTACTGCTGAGTCCTGAATGGGGGAGAAGTAGAAATCCCACTGCTTTCCCAAAGATATGGCCCTTGCCTCCAAGATTCAGTAACGTTCATTGACTTGCGGTGGTCCCACCTCTCAGCAAGGAGCCACTCGATGAGAACAGCAGGGCTGCAGTAAGGGCGGCCAGCATGACCCCGTGCCCTTGGTGAAGAACCCCTACCAGGGACATGGCCGGTGGGAGGGTGGGTCCACGGGCAGCTCCAGGGCTCACTGCATTTCCAGAGTTCAACCCTAGCTATTTTGGGATGTAAAGAATCCACATTTCTTTTTCCAGCCAAGTTGGAGGGAAGCTGAACAAGGGTGGCCCCAATAGACTTTCCTGGTGAATACATCTGCTGATTTCACCCAGCCCCATCAAAGCCAGGTGTGACTTCATGTGGCCTTTACCATCTTCAAGCTTTTGCAGTACCGTGAGTGAAAAAGCCACTGAAAAGTGATCAAGGAAACCATTCTGAAAAAATGAGACCAGATCCACCTGCCTGAACAATTAGGAAACTGGAGCGATTGGTGCTGAGGCTCTCAAGAAGCAGGACAGGACTGTGCTGAGACCTGCCCTGCCTCAACCCCATCCCAGAGCTGAGACAGTCATTCCAGTTGTCTCCTCTTCCATCCTACTTCCAGAACACATCATTTTTTTATGTCCTCAGGCATGCCCCCCACCTGGCCAAATGGCTTTACATCAGGTAAAATGGGGGCACCTAGGCCTGAGCAGATGGAGCAAAAGCCTAGGTAGGACACAGGTAATACCGGACCAGGTCCTGACTCCATTGTTGACTTCACCTTGGGTTTTCCAGCACAGCAAATCCCCATGAAACAGCACTACAAGAAATGATGCCCACCAATCCTACCCACCTGAGGTGGGATTTGCCTCACCTAGTCAATCATTTGCAGCTAAATAAGAGAAAGCATCTCCAAAGGACAATTTGTGTGGTCCAGGTCGGACACTCAAAATTCAGATGAGATGAACAACCCTCAAGGGGTACCTGTGCTTGCACAACATCTGCTAAGATTTTAGATTTAAGATTTGTTGGACTTGATGATCTTACAGGTCTTTTCCAACCTTAGTGATTCTGGGATTTTAGACACCCAAGTTTGCCAGGAAACAAACGGAAGACGTGAGATGCTTGGACACCTTATGGCACTGGCCCTATAAGTGGAGCATGGCGAACGGGGACTCAGCCCCCTGGGACTAGGTCTAGGATGCATGCGAGTTCCTCACCACCAGACTGATCTTGAATCGTGCTCTCAGGTGACCCACCAAGGCACCTTCTCCTGCACAGGACACAATATGAGACCAGGCATCACCCAAGACTCAGGGCAAAAAATACCAAGTTGATATCCTCAAGTGCCCACCCTCAAAGCACTCTTCTCCCCGGCGTCTCCTTTGAGACTCTGCCCTTCCTCAGGAGGGTCTGACCCACCACTGTGCTGCTACAGCCCTTCTGGTTGTCTCCATTGCCTGCTAGCCTGGAGATGCCAGTATCCCAGCGGATCCCAGCCCCAGTAAAGACTGAAATCAGTCTTACCAGTATCCACACTGCAAACCACAACACACACAACCTCTGATTTTTACAGCTCAGCTCAAGTCAACAATGTTCCCTTCTGGGTCTAGAAGTCTGGATCTCCGTTCCTTGCTTTAAGCAACGCAGGTGACCTTTTTCAATGCTCAGAGACCACCTCCAAGAGCATGCGGGCAACGTAAGGCAATAAATGCAGTCTCCAGCTCCCCAAAAAGCTAGTTCACGGGCAATGCTGCAAGTCATCCCATTGCATTTAACGTGCGGATGCACAGGACTAGCACTGTGGCTGAGAAGAAAGTCTGCTCCTCTAGGCAGAGGTCCCTAAATAAAACCATACTTCGGGTAGGATTGCTCGTGGCAGCCTGCCACAATATTTACACCCCCTGAGCATCTGCACAATGCACATGGAGGCTCATTTGGAAGGGCTATTGAACACATCAAGGAACAGCTTTCACCTCCTAGAGAAAGAGCCTGTCTCTCTTCTCAGACAAAGTACCAGTTGGAAACCTTTTAAGGATCACTTCTTCCAAATTCCTGTTCTTTTATTTATTATTATTATTTATCTGAGAGCTTCCCTCACCAAATGTTTTCACTTATATCAAGTGACAATTCCTCTTTCATATTGGGCACCCCACAGGATTTTATTAGGGGCAAATTACTGCATCGAACAGCACTGTGTTGGTTCAGATGTACTCTGGGGTGGAAGAAACCAATCCCATCTAATCTGGAGAACTAGGAATGTTCACAATATTCAAATATATAAAAAACAGCTGAATGGAGAAAGAGTATAATCTGTTTTCCATGTTCTTGGTGGATCAAACAGGAAGGCTTGGGTCTAAACTGCAGGAGGGGGCATTCGATTTGGGCATGAGAAAGAAAATAGCTCATATGTAATGAATCTGGTAAAGAAGTGGAATAGACTGTGGGAAGGGCACAGAGCCTCCATTTTTGGAAGGGTCAGGATGCTGATCTGTCCAGAAACAGATCTTGGTACAGTTAATCTTGCCCTAGGGTAAGAGGTGGTCTGTACAAGCCACGGAGGTCCCTTCCAGCCCTCCTGCTCCGGCCGCTCCGTAGGGCTGATCTTTCTGCTCTTGAAGTCAAGCATCAGTATCATTTGCACAGCAGCACAGAAAATAAATGACTAAGCCTGGAGGGAAAACATGCAAAAATGGGAAAGTAGAGGAACCACCAGAGCAGGGATGGTCTGGATTGTCCATATCAAAGGGGAAGAAGGTCAGGAACCAAACTTCTCTGAAGACACATGGTGGAGAAGGGATTAAGTGAGGTGGCAACAGTCCTCTGTAACTCAGCAGGTCCTTGCTCTCCTCTCTTCCCGCACTGGTGCTGAATGCCTCATGCTTTTTATGCCGACAGAGACAAACCTGTTTCACAAAGCAATTTTCTCATCCTGCCTACCTGGCACACCACGGAGTCCAGGATACGCACAGAGATAAATAGCAGTAAGATAAGATAACAGAAAGTAAAATAAACCTAATTAGTGAAACTAACTTGTTTACAGCAAAAAAGCCCTCCAGTATTAGGCAAAAAAAAAAAAGACAGATGACAGGCAGGCACACAGATGCCTGACTTAGGTACACATCCCACTCTTAGCTGCCCTATGTGTAAATACAACCTAAGGACCTAGAGCTGGACTTAAAGCAAAAACCTGCCACAAACTTCACTGAGGACTAGATCAAACCTCTAAAATTAAAAGCACTTTTTCATTAAATTTCCGTTCTCCCGACTGAGCTGGATGTTTTACAACCAAGGGTTACAAGGCTTTGCTGCCACACCTGTAACCCTGCCATCGCCCCTGCTAACCCCGGACATCCCCGCCTTGAGCGTCCCACCCAGCACATGCGCACGGCACGATCCTGTCCGCAGCACCCACATCAGCTGGCTGGGGAAGCCTCCCAGATTCGGATGCCAACAGCAAGATCTGGCCCCAAACCACCCCGCAGTGCTGCCACAAAGAGCCAGGCAAGGCGAGCCCGTGCCTCTCCCCTGCCCTGTGCTTGCATTACTGATGCTCGTTCCAAGCAGCTGTAAAATCCCCTCCTGTCACAGCACTGGTATTTTACATCCTCTTTGCATAGATATAAATGTCAGCATAAGGTGTCAGGCCAGGGAGAGGGACGTTGCCGTGTATTAACCTGTCTCGTTTCCAGCTGTTTTGTCCCCTCCTAGGTGGCTGTCACCTTCTCCATGATTCAACAGGCAATTTCCATGATGTAGCCCCGCTTTGGCAAAGCACTTCTACCTGTGCCAAGGATCCAACATACACCAACTACTTTGGGAATACGGCATACTTAAGACGAGGCATCTTCTAAAGCTATCAGCTGAATCAGGGCCATGAAGAAGACCGAATCAGTATCCCCAATGCCCTCTACAACAGACCAACAAACCTGCAGGGAAGAAGCACAGCGGCAACATCAACCATCTGCAACGCCCTGTCTTCTCCCGCCTCCGTGCTTGAAACAGAGCTGAAACAAAGAAGCCTTTTAGAAGGGTAACGTGAACATGCACAGCTGCTTATTATCCCAAAACATCTCATTTGATGCTTATCATCTCCAAACACCAGCCACGTGGATCAAAAAAAAAAAGAAAAAAAAAAAGAAAAAAATCAGTCAGACCCCCTGAACGGGACCCATCAGCTAAGCGAGAGAAGTCACCCAGTGGGAAACACAGAACACTGTTTTCATGGACTTAATTTAGGGCCCAATTCAGAAGTCACTCATCAGCCAAAACTCCCATCGCCCGGGGCAATCAGTTCTGCCTTCTATGTTGTGGGGCTTTGCAGCAGTCGCAGCCGTTTTCGAAAAAGAATACAAGATGCAAACAGGGATCCAGGAAACATCTGCCATCTGATTCCAACACTTTTTAGGAAAAATGACATTTTAGGTCTTGGCACTGTCTGGTTCATTTAAACAGCACAGCTGATCAGCATTTGGGTTTAGTCCTACGCGCGCTTACATCCCTCTCAGTACTTGACATCCAGAAGCAGCTTCACTGATTGGCAGGATTTGCCAAAAAAAAAAAAGATCCAGCCTTTGCAGCCGTCTCCTACCACTCCTTGGTACAACAGCAGGAAAAGGAGGTCCCTTCCCATCGCCAAGGGCATTGAGGGCAGCCAGCAGACCCCTGCCAAGGTCTATCCAGAACCAAATTCCACAAGACATTTCAACTCAGAGTCCCGCAAGACACATTTACGGGGCTAATTCCACCCCATTTCTCTAAGAAAAACCAAATTGGATTCTCTTACATTGCACAAGTGGCCTCTAAGAGATGCCACGGTGAATATGTGAGCTGCTCCAGGGCATCCAGGTTTAATGCCCCACCATCACCCATACAACGGTGCATCACGGAGCCTGGTCTTACACCTGCACCTTGCTCCCAAAACCTTCCAAGAAACAGTTAAATATTATTTTTTCTTGTCCCTTCTTTAAAGGGATATTTTGAATGCATCCAGGAAAGCTACTGCTTTCCACCCAAAAGTCTACGCAAGGGACTTACAGCTCCTTAGATTTTAAGGATCCTCAGCCCGTGGTCATCTTGTCTGACCTCCTACACTGCAAGGGCAAGGACAATGTCACCTCCTGGATTTTAGCGGAGGGAGTTCATCTTCCTTCCCAAGCAAATAAATTCAAAACTTTCCAACAACTTCTATTCAAACTGGGTCTCAGGACTTTACCCCGGAAAACAGGACTCCCTCGCACAAGCCACCCAGTGATGTTAAAAGTATTAATCGTGAAAGCAAGAATCACGAGTGAGAGTAAAAATAGCAAAGATTATGCACATACCTTTTTTTAAGCCTCACACCTACTCAGAAATGATCTCTCGGTCAGCTGTCAAGAACTGCTTGGATTGTTTTTTTTTTCTTTCTTTTTATTACAATTTAATTTTAGAGCAAACGTGTCTGATTCATAAAAATGGAGTAACTGTGAACACATTTTCCAAACCAGCCCTCTCAAGAATGCTTTGTTTAGGTCTTGCAAAAGGCCAATCTCAAAATAAACTTTTTAAGGAGTTTTTAAATGTCAGTGACAGAGTCTTTACTCATATTTCTGCATTCCCCTGTTTTGCAAACCAAACATTTTTAATAGCTGTAGGAGTCATACATGAGACACAGAAAATAAAGAGAAATCATAGAATCATAGAATCTTCTGGCAAAAACCCCGTAGGATGGATTTGACTGGTTTCATCAGAGATGACTGTCATGCAAAGATCAACAGTTTCAAATGATGAGTTTTAAATATTGACAAGGTACCATCGGCTACTCTAATCCTAAAAAACCACGCTCCGAGGGACCAGCACACTACCATGATAGAATAAACTCAGCATTTGCAAATAGCATCACTATTAACGACAGCGACAGCATTTCATTTTCAGCACTGAGGACTCTGTTGCACCAGCTGATACACCCTGTACGTGTCAATATTCGCAGTAATAAAATACGTCTGACACCTCCATCGCCTTCAGGTCATCTAAAACGTGGGTCGTGTGGTCACCACATTAATTTGCTCTGTGTGCCTTCAGAAACACGCCTCTGGCTCCGCTGCTTCAAGTTTTGGCTACTTGTCCCAAGTTTTGGAGCTTCCTACAACTCCTTTACTTTGTCACTTGGACACAGTCAGGGACCAGCCACCTCCTTCAACCACCACCACCACCCTTGAAAACCCTCTCGGCTGCTCTCCATACCTCTCCCTACCCCGCACCAACATGAGTTTAGCCAGCAAAAAGTCCCTGAAGAAACAAGTCGGCACCTTCTCTACCACGTCTGTCCTTCAGCAAGGTAATGTCACATCCCCTCACTGATGCCCTGCTATCAGGCCAGCATCCCCATGGCTGTGAAAACCCAGAAACAGTGACTCAAAATACACAGATGTATTTCATGGGCCATCAGCACAGCACAAGCCAAGGGTGGAGGAAAAGCATCCCCAGTCTAAAAAGTTGACGGTTGTGGTGTTTGTTCTATTTTTAGTAGCACTACCATAAAGTTTTAATAAATGCTTCATTAAAACATCAACTGTCTGTCCAGCCAGTCAATTATCACTCATAATCACAGCTACATAACTATATACTGTCTTCTACAGATGTTCTTACATCTGTGTGAAACTCTCTCCACCTCTGCAACGTCTTTGTAACATCTGTTGAATATTTGTAAATGTTTTCTCAATATATAAATGAAATGATACTGTCTTGCTTATAATGCATCTGCTGTTCCACTACCCCGTGCACCCCCTAAAATCAGTAAAAAGGTATTTCCTTGTTGTTTACAGTGTAACAGTCTCTTGATAGCTCTTTGCTGTATCTATTTAAATGGCTTTTAGATTTTCACTTAGTAACAGATTACACCAAGCCTCCATCTTATCAGAGGAGTTATTAGGACCTAATCCTTTATAAGCACTAAAGTTATTAGGCTTGTGAGAATATTTTCTTCGCTTCCATAAATAATCTGTTGGAGAGAAAAAAAGAAGGGAAAAAAAAAAAAAAGCCGCTTGCATCCCTGCTCACCCAGGCAACATTCCCAACCCCGGAGAGAAAACCTGCCTCGCCTGCTCCCCCTTTGCCCCCAGCATAGGAAA
Source organism: Gavia stellata (assembly GCF_030936135.1). NCBI lineage: Eukaryota > Metazoa > Chordata > Aves > Gaviiformes > Gaviidae > Gavia > Gavia stellata. The sequence continues at coordinate 5,064,198 of NC_082597.1, forward strand.
TCAAATTTGTACCTAGAGGCTTCTTGGGAGGAAAAGCAAATTGCACTAAATCCTGGCCAGCACCCCCCTGCCACTGCAGGAAAAAAGTCCTCGGAGGAGGTTTGCCTGCTGGAAGCAGAGCTAACCCTAACGCAGCCTCGCTGGCACTGCAGGAGGGGTGTGCACGGGCTTCGTGCAGCCACAGGACCCCCCCCTTTGAGGGAAACAGGAGCAAGGATGGGGGGAGCAAAGCGGTCCCATAAACACAGCCCCTTTGGCTGATGTGGGTATCCCCTGGCTGGCAAAGAGCCAAAGGCGGGCGGGTGGGGGGGTCACCCCATCTTGGGTGGGGTGTCGGTTGGAAGAGCCTGAAACAGGCAATGCTGACGCAGAGCAAGGTGTTCCCATCAGAAAGCGCAGTTTGCAAGGGAAGAGCCATTTTAGGCTGCTTTTCCCATTTTTAAGCTGATGTCTCCGAGGCAAAGAAAACAAAGCGAAGCGAGGGAAGAGGGGTGAGACCCCAAGTACAGAGGGATCTCCGGAGACCTTTGCAACCCCCCTCCATCCCCACGTCCACAGCACGCAACCAGGCGAAGCCGCTTCTCTGCTCCGACACCGGGTCGCTCTGCTACAACATTTTCTTCCCCTGAGGACCAGGGGCACAAACTGATGTTAAAAGCTGTTCTGTCCAAGAGGCAGCAAACTTGGGGATAGAGAGATGCGCGGGGGGGGGGACTGGTTTCCATTTTGCAACGGCTCCATCCCTTCCCACCCCACAGAAACCCCTGACACCACTCCACTGCAGCTCTTGGGCTCTGCCACCCATGTCCCACCACTGTTCGAGAGCTGCCTTCCAAGCTGCTCTGCTTATAATTAACGCTGTTTTCGGCTAGTTTGATAAGAAATCACAATCCTTCCCCGCACCCCCCCCAGTCTTCTCCTCTGCCCCCCTCCCCACCACCATGTCCGGCGAGGCGAGTTCGCTGGCTCCCTGAGCAGCAAAGCTTGGTGCTGGCAGGGGCTGGAGGTGGGGGGTAGAAATGGGGTGGGAAGACGGAGCAGAGCCCTTTTGGAAGGGGAAACCTCAACCTGCACAACAGCATCTCCAACCGCTCCCGCTAAATAAAAACAGGGCGGGTTTCTGGAGAGCATCTCCAAGAGGCGCAGGGAAATGGGAAGGCAGATCAGCTCTCTTCCCCTCCCCGGGATCCTCCCTGGCTCCTCCACCCCACCCGGGCACTGACAGCCTGTGATGCTGGAGCTTCCCATCGCCTCCCCCGGCTACAAAACACAGATACTCCAAAGTTACCATCTCGCAACCGCGGTGAAACAATCCCAGAACAGCGGCGATGAAGCGCTCCCTGCATGGGAGCAAGAAAGTTTCTCCTGCCTCTCAGGCAGCCTCGCTCCTTCACTCCCCTGGAAAATACAAAAGGCAGCTGGGAAGAGCACAAACAACTGCCTGCAAACTCCTGGCAAACTCTAATTTGCTTGCTCTGCGAAAGCTGTGATTCGCCTCCGTCGTCGTGGGCTTTTTAGGGTCTCTGCGAAAGAGACGCTTGTCGCGGCACGCGCTGGTGAAGTCCCTTGTTTGGCAGCCCAAATTTCCGTGCGTAGCGATTTCAGAGCGTTTTTGCTAAACAACAGAAAAAAACCAACCCAACCCACATCCCCGGTTGACTGCGCCGAGGCGAGCGGGGAAGGCTTGACAGCTCCAACAGGACATCTCATCCCACGACACGTCTACTGTTAATGCAAAATAAATCATCGCTGCGTCTCTCAGCGTTTTTTTTCTTTTCTCATGGCATGTCTGTAATTTTGGCATTCAAAGGCAAATCGGCCGGGCTCCGAAGCCCACATGCCCCTTCTCATGGTTTCTCCGCAGCACACACAAATGCCCTATACTTTTCCCACCAGTGAGTCCTGCGAGGGGGGGGGACTCCGAGGACGGATCCCATCCCCTTCCCTTCGCATATAATTCACCAGCGCACCTCTCCGAGCAACAAAAGAGAGTTGAACCAAACGTGTGGCACCTCGCCTTTCCTCTTTTTCTCCTCTCAAAATGTTTATTTTCAGTTTTTAAAGACACCTCAACCCGCCATGTTGAACTGACAAGCTTTATAAATATTCATTTACCGCAGTTCGGGAGCGCTACGGGAAAATATGTATAGATCAGGGCTGCACGTTTTGGCACAGCTGATTGCTTTCTTTCCTTTTTTTCTTTCTTTTTCTTTTCCTTTTTTTATTTTCTTTTTTCTTTTCTTTTCTTCCCCCCCGCCTTTTGCAGCAGCTTTTTTCTCTCCCCTCTCCCCTCCAGATTCAGAAGAAACCCACCCGCACACCCAAAATAACTCTTCCCGAGACGCGCCCAGTGAATTTGAAAGGGGGTCGCACAAGCCTGTATCAAGAAAGCACCAAAACGATAGATATTACTCTAAAAAATAAAAAAAAGGGGGGGGGGGGGGGGGGTAGAGAGAGAGAGACATGACAGCATCTAAAATGCGATACACTGAGGCAAAAAGAAGACCCCCGCACGCCTGCGATTAATTGCAGAGGCACTGCAAACGCTGCCCGTGACAACTCCGCCGTGCCCTGCCCAGGGACGGCAGCGCGGGGCAGCGGCACCCCCGGGGGAGCGGCACCCCCGGAGCCGAGCGCAGGTCCCGGCCCCCGCCGGGGGACCCCCCGCCGCCACTTCGCCACAACTCCACCGCCGTTCTCCCCTTCGGAAGGGAGGGGGGATAAAAACCAACCCACACCCAGCTTCCCCCGCTTAAAAAAAAAAAATTAAATTTTTTAAGAAGGTTTTTAATAGCTCTTGGAATGGGGAAAAGGCACTCTCCGCACCCCAGCGGTGCAAAAGCCAATAAATAAAATAAAGGGAAATGCCAGCCGGGAGGGCTGGGGGGGGCGGGGGGGCGGCTGCCGGGCGCGGTACCTTACCTGGGCAAGTTTGGCTTTTTGGGGGTGTTTTTTTCTTTTTTTTTTTTCCGCGCCTCAGCGGCGAGACCCCCGCGGTGCGCGGCGCTGCGCGGCGCGGAGCCGACCCGTCCCTCCGCCCGCACTCGCGGCAGACTCATTCCAATATGGCATCCGCGCAGTGCGCATGCCTGCCGCTCTTTTTAGGGCTTTTTTTTTTTTTTTTATTTAGCAGCCAACTCCTTCAGTGACCTTTTTCAGCAGTTTCAAAAAAAAAAAAAAAAAAAATCACATACACATCCCAAGCACCACCGCCCCGCTGCGCGCCCGCGGTGCCTCCGCGCCCCGAGCCGTGCCTCCGCCGCGGAAACGGACTAAACAACTCAGGGGAAGATTGAAATTCACTCGTGAAATTGATGCCGCGGTTCCGCCGCGCTCCGCGGTGCGGGGCAGCGCGCAGCGCTAAAGGCGGTCTCGCCGTCCGCGCGTTAAATGCCATAAAATACCATAAAGCATTTTATACCGCCAGCAAAGCGGGAGCTCTGCCTCCGGTCTTCCCCTCCCCACCGCTCTCCGCCACCTTTTATTTCGGTTTCTCCCCTTATTTCGTGTCGGGAAGAAACTTCCCGGGAGGGAGATGGGGAAAGGAGGGAAAGCAAAAATGCACCGCGTCCCCTCCAGCCCGCCCGTCCCCTCCGCCCCGCCGGGCTCCTGCATTACCTGCTTATTCCCTCTTGCAGAAAAGAGATAAAAAAATAATTAAAAAAAAAAAAAAGCAGGCGAAGGCACAAGGCACGCTGCAAAATCAACTGGTGCGCACCCCTCCGCCCCCCGGCGCGCAGGCACGCGCACAACTTTGTCCTTCCCTCGTTGGGGTATTTTATGGTTCTTTCTTTAGCGGTTGCAGGGGATTCGCGGCAGAATTGCGCTGAAAGTCGGCGTGTGCGGCGGTGCTGGGGAGGGGGGGTGGCACGTACAGCCACACTGCGGGATTTTTTCTGATTCTTTTATTTTTTATTTTTTTTTTTCCTCTCGAGAAAACCGGCCCCGCTGCGCGGCTGGAAGGGCCGGCCGGACCCCATCGCCCGTGCCCCCCCGCCCCGACCGTTCCTGCTCCCGGGGGTGCCGGAAAAATCCCCGGGGGTGGGGCGGGGGATAAAAAGCCCCCTCCGCAGCCGGGGTTAGTCGGGGTGCTCTGGCCGGTGGTGCCCGGCCGACTCCGGAGCTTCCCCTACCCGGGTTCGCTCGGCAGCGGGGCTGGGGGGGTATTTTGCAGGGATTTCCCTCCCTCTCTTGCATCCCTGCCCAGGGGCTGCACAATGCTTCTTGCTGGGGATTTTTGGAGCCCCAGTGCCCTTCTCCTTGCAGGCAGGCGGGGGCCGCATCCCTGCTAGGGCTGAGGATGCAAGGGGATGCTTTTGGAGCATCCTCAGGGATGGGGGCTGGCGCAGCACACGCGTGTTCAACAGGTCTGGAGGAGAGCGGAGGGAAGGGCCATCCTTCCTGCGGGGCAGCAACCAGTCCTGGGCTTTGTCCTTTCCACCGTGAAAGGACACCCCAAACATTCGCACACCCACGTTCACCCCAAACGCTGGTGTGCCTGCCCCCACGCCCGGGCTGTCGAATTTGGATCTCACCCCCACAAGCTCAGATGCAATCGTTGTCTCCACTTGCTTTTCTCCAGTCATTTCTGAGCCGAGGTTTGAGGTTTCCAGGTGATCTTGTGAGCATCCCTTCGTGCAGGAGCAGGGAGTGCTGCAGGGAGGGGTGGTCTCACGTCTCGGGACACGGCAGAGCGGTGGCACTGCTTTCCCACATCTGGCCCCAGCTCTCCTCTGCCTCACTGCAATCACCAGCACCCTTTGTACTGGTTCTTGCTGGGGATTCACCGCTGAACTTCCCCATCCCCTTTCTCTTCCACTCTCCCCGTACCCTTCCTTTTCCACCAGCCTCTCATAGACGCATTCGCACACCACAGGGTTTTTGTGCAACAAGACGAGTGAGGAGTGCAATAGAGATGAAGAAAGGTGTGATTTTTTTCTGCGATACATTCGTGGAGAAGGTACTGAACACTGGAGAAAACAGCAAATATTGCAGGCAGCGCATTTCTTCACCGCAATCCACCCTCTTGCCATTCACGGTCCATCTCTGAAAGGTCATGCAGATGGGTTCAGCCCCTCCTGTTTCAGCAGGATTCCTGTAAAACACACAAATCAAGCAGCTCGGGCTTTGGGTTGGATGGGATTTCAAAACAGGAAGGGAACACTGTCAGAACTTCAAAATAAGACCAAAAACCCAACAGATGCCAGGAAAGCGTTGAAGTCCCATTTCTCCAGCCGATCGTGGGAGCGGTTGACATTTTCAGCATGGTGACATTTCAGATTTTCAACATACTTTTGAAAGGAAGATGCTCTGCAAACACCATGTCTGTGTTCTCCCTCCTTTTAACCTGCTCTAAATTAGGTTACGCTGAGATTCCTCTTGCTGCAGCCTGTTTTGATCTAGAGCTGGCGGTGGGTGACACCACCCTCACCCAGCTTAGGGACACAACCACAGCGGCTCTCACAGCATGTCAGATATTTCTCCATCTCCTTTCCATTAACACCGGATGCCTTTGTGCTTTATTTCCATTCACACTGAAGTGCTCTTTGCAGGAGCTTTGGTTCTACTGACCTCTCTGGAATTTCTTCTTCCCTCTTGGCCTTGGTTTTCTCTGCCCTGCCCGCTTTTATTTTTATTTAGAGACTATTTCTGAAGCACCACCAGTGCATTTGGCCCTGTACATAGAGATGTAGAAGAAAGCATTATCCTTTCCCAAAGAGTTTGTGATCTAAATTAGCTCTGTGGAAGGTGTCCAATGAGGTGGATTAAAAAAAAAAGTAAAAATAATCAAGGCTGAGGAAGAAAATCCCTTTGGAATTTTTTTTAAGTGGCTGCTACAATAAGGCTTTCAGATACAATTGAAAAGGTGCAGATTTATATCAGGTCTGATCTGAAGATGACTGTAACGGCTCCTGTTGGCAGCAAAGACTTTGGATCTTGCTCGCAGCTGAGAATACAAATTGGTTTAGTGGACATGAACTGCAGTAATAGCTGAGAGATTTCGTTCTGATACTACCTTCTAGAGCATCACTGGGAAAAAAGAAAGCGCTTTGAGAAATACTAAATTGTCCCAGCATAGTATCCCGAGATCTAAAATGGATTTAATCCCTGGTGAGAAAACCCCACTGAGCCTGAGCTCCAGTTTTAGCCTCAGTGACACTGTTCTCCGGGATGGGTCTTCAACTCATTAAAAGCAACTTGGCTCCATTAATTTCACTGCTATCCATGCTGTTTAATGCCACATCTGTTGGCAGCTACATGACACCCAAACTTGCATTTCAAGCTGGGAATAGAAGTTTCACATCTGAAATTTTTTGTTGTTGTTTTTAACAAAAATATGCAAATAGCACTGATAAAAAATGAGGTTTACCTGAGCACCAAGTACCCACGTTGCGATGGTCGTCCACCTGCCCTTGCCTCTGATGATCACCCCCAAAGCATATAACTGTTCACACCCCAAGTTTTCCATAGCTGAACAAGAGAAAAACGTCCAACCCAGTGAAATTCAGCCAGTCCCATTACTTTAGACCAGATATCAGCGGTTTCTGATCTCCAGGATAGATTATCAACACACAAAACCTCTCCCATTTTTCAGGCTGCCGCCTTCAGCAGGTTCAGGTTTTTGCTCTCTACAATTACCTGAAAGGAGGTTGCCGAGACGTGGGTGTTGGTCTCTTCTCCCAAGTGATGAGTAATAGGACAAGAGGAAATGGCCTCAAGTTGCACCAGGGGAGGCTTAGACTGGATATTAGGAAAAATTTCTTTACTGAGAGAGTGGTGAAGCATTGTAATAAGCTGCCCAGGGAGGTGGTGGAGTCACCATCACTGGAGATGTTCAAGGAACATGTGGACAAGGCATTGTGGGACATGGTTTAGTGGGCATGGTGGTGTTAGTTGATGGTTGGACTTGATGATCTTAGAGGTCTTTTCCAACCTTAGTGATTTTGTGATTTGGAGGAGAGGTGGGGATGTAAAAAGATCCCTTACACAAAGAGTCATAAGCATGTACACGCACACAAATGTTATGGCATTAACACCCCCGATCTCTCTTTTCTCCTGGCTCAGGAAGATAAATGCCCTGGGGGACATTATAGGGTTTGTAGATGGATGTGGATTTGGGTATCCATTTCTGGCCCCAATTTAGCCAGGTTCCTGAAGGACTCAGAGTTCTCCACAAGCTTAACATGGTGCTGAGATGAGGTCTGTATTTGCACATAGCGTCTAGACGCATTCGTAAACACGAGTAAATGGCATTAGATAATGCAAATGGTAAGATCTGAGCCAAGCTTTCTATAGGTAAAATGGCAAAACTCGGGCTCTGGAGGTTCATTGGTGATAAACACTACCAGACTGGGCAGAAGTTATTTGGTAGCGGCCAGGTTTATATGCAAAGGAGCTCCACTTTGGGGAGATATTTGCCTGCTTTGGGATGCTGCCATCGAGTCGCACAGCACTGCAAAAAGGGGCAAGGCTGTGCAGCTGACACTGGTGAACTGTTTGGGGATGGTTAGAGTATCCAACCTGCGTGAGCTGAAGCAGGGACACTGTCTAACAGGAGCTTGGTGTCAGGGGGAAGACCGATGGGACATCATCTGGGGCCATCGCCATTGCCAAGTGCAGCTCCTATTACTTGTTCCTCTGCCATAGACATCTCCTCTCCGCGGGAGGGCTCCTGGGTTCATAGCGAAGCTACACTGCATTTTCTCCCCTCCACGCAAAAAAACGTGGCCTTCAGCTTCTAAGCCTTACAGTACTCAACCCACCTTCTACTCAATATTGACAAGAGGGAAAAGACACCATAAGGCCCTTATTTTATGCCAGCTTAGGCCGGCGTTGTGTCTCGGGGCCAGGGCTAGCACTTACTTACACCTTCGTCTTCTTTCTATTCATCAGCCCTCATTCAGAGAGAAGTTGGTCTCTGGAAGTTAGCACGGGTGTGCTGAAAGACTAGTTTCACAGTGCCATCTCCTGGAGAGGGATATCACATTTAGGCTGCATTTTGCAGATGATACCTTTTTTCATCCGATTTACCGTTGAGTGCCGGGCGCTTTGAAGGCAGGTGTTTAAGGCAAGATCTAAAGAAGAGATTAGCATAAGTGAAGTTAATCCAAAATTTAAACTCCCTCATAACGCTTCACAGTAAAAGTCCTGCTTCTTAAATGCCTTGAACAGCAATGAGATTACTGGCTTGGGATTCATAAAACACGCACGGGGTTATAGTCTCACACTGCTTTGCACCTCTTCCTTGACAGCACCAGTCCTGCGTGCAGTGGTTGCAGGGGTAAAACGCCTTGTACCCCTTCTCCTGCAGCAACTCCAGGGATGCCATGGCAAAGGGATCATCACCTCCCAAATAAAAGGTCTCAGGGCCAGCATCCCTGCAGCCTAAATCGCAGCTGCCCTGCAGACCTGTGTCCGGGACGCACACGGCACGTGGAGACCCACACATCAACTCCACAGCCCAAAGCAGTCTTCATTACAGCTTACTTACCAAATTTTATTTATTTTTATTGTCTGTTGACTAGAAATCGCTGCGTGGGAGTTGTAACTACTCAGCAGAGAGGCAATGACTGGCTTTAACATTAACTGGAAAATCTAAGCCAGTGCATCACGTCTGCAGCTTAAGAATGCCTGGAAAGCGTAGTCTCAGTGCTAAACAATAGCTCTTCCACCTTAGCCGTAAATGAAAAGGAAGCACATGTTATAACCAATAAATCACAGCACTGAGGTTCAATACTGAGGCTCATAGCTATGAGCCTTATTGATCATGCCTGCACTACGGAAGAGATCCTCTCCCCTATCAAGAACTTGCTCATCATTTCTACCATTTATTAACAGCTTCCTTATTTATTCTGAGTATTTACAGGCTTTTCCTCAGCAGGAAAACACCTCCCGGTTTGTTTAGCCTCTACGAGCTGGTGTTGGGAAGGGAGGCTGGGGAAACTGAGGCAGGAGGAGCTGAGCTCACACAGGCATGCAGTCCCAGGGAAAGGCTGCAGTAATGGAAATGGAGGTAGACCTCAGATGCACAGCAGCACGGCACAGTGGTTATAGCTTTCACTTAACAGGGGTGTTTCTGCTCAATTCTGTGATGCTATACAAGTAATTCCTCCATTTCTCTTCCCTTTAATACAGGAGTCTCCAGAATGGCAGAACAAGACCAAAACCTCTGACTGACAAGGATGACCAGGAGATCACATCTTACCAAAAAATGTAAATTGTGCCTCACATCTGCATTTCTCGTCATTGCTGCAGCACCCCGATGGGGGATCAGAGCAGTAGCTGCACGTTGAGTGAATTCTATATCATAGTATGCAAAACACTGAGTTGTTCTGGCTCTCCGTGTGCCCTGCTTGCACAGCGGACTCGAAAGCCAGCCCAGGCATTTCCATCGTTTTGGTAGTGAATCAGATTTATGAGCTGGTCAGTTGTGGGCAGAAATGCCCTGGCACATTCCCGCAACAGCCCAAAAGCCCATCCCTGACATGCTTTGTGCTCAAGTTTCTCTGGCAAACATCTCCCCTTGCAACAAAAACTCATCTTGCAATTATACACTTGACCTTCTTCTCCTTCCTTCCAGCCCACATTCACCACCACCCCCAAAATAACAGTGAAGAATTAAAGGGGCATATAAGTAAATTTTTTTCTTTGCAAAACAAAGATGAAAATGATGCATTTGGAAGCATCTCTCTGATGCCGCCTGTGAAACGGGCTTGTGGATGGCTTTTACTCTTTTAATGGCTCCTTCTGTATTAAGGAGGAAGATTAAGAATGAAATGCCACTAATTGCACATAAAGGCCCTGGCTTCCACAATAGTGTAAATGTACATTGTATTCAGCTTAATCTCCATCTGCCCCTAAGAGCATAATTGATTTTTTATTTTAATTTGAAGAAACTGACACTTCTATTTCTTCACTACCAGGTTGCTAAGCACATTTAATAAGAATGTGTATAAGTGGAGGAGTCTACAAGATGCCATTAAAGGTAATAGGTTACATATTTAAGGTCATAATGAGCTCAGGATGGAGTATCTCAGTCCAGGGATCAGGAGGGAAGTTATATAAATACTTCCCTTACTAGGACTCTGTTGAGCAAAACATGGCTGTGGGTTAATAAATAAAGAAGGAAATGGAGCTTTTTCTCATTAAGTAGATTTTTTTATCTCATTTTAGACCGTAACCCTTTGGTAGTTAATGTCCTGCCTACGGGTGACCTTGCTTTTACTATAGACTGATACCAGACCCTGGCTGACCTCTGACAAGTGATGGCCTCTGTGCCTCAGTTTCCCCATCTCTGAAATGGGAAGAGGAACAGTGCCCCGGCTTTATGAACTGCTTGGAGATTCACTGCTGAAAAATGATGGTAATTGAGCCTTGCCAACCCAGTGAGCCTTTCACCAAAGCAAATCCGGTGGCCCCTCTCCTGTTACATCCCTCTTCTCCACTCTCCAGAGCTGCAGCTATGCCACTCCCTCCTGAGATAATGAAAAATCTCTGAAATATTCCTAAAGCCACATCTTTTTCAAAAACATCATGTGCTCGTGTGTGTTGCCTGCACCTCCGATAATCCACAAGCCTTAAAAATACAGTTTCTTGAAAAGAAAGATTTTTAAAATTAATATTCCTGGACAACGTGCATGCACAGGTAATCCCCAGTTCCCACACGGTGATTTCTGCTCTACAGCTTTTTCCTCTTCCTCAGTCTCAGCTAAAATTTGCTGCTGGGCAGCTCACGGATGTGTGCAGGGCCGGGAAAGTCAGTGAGGGTGAGGAAGGTAGCAGTTACGATACCCACGACAGCTTTCAGCCCCTATAGATGGATTTATTTTTTTTTTAAACAGAAAATAAAGTACATCCCTGTTAAATGAGATGCTTTCTCATTCTCATTCGAAGCTAGAGGGTACACAGCAGCACGGGTGGCATCAGTGCAGGTCTTTACACACAGTTAGCAATTTGGGACTTCCCTTTCATCGTGCCCTGGAGCTCTCTCCGGGCTGCTGGGGAATCAAACTACACGGATTTAGTTTCAATGATAAATACAGTAAAAGACACTTCCAGCAAGACCCTGATTCTGCTCTGGTGCTGTTTGGATGGAGAGGACCCAGAGGAAGGAAAAATCCTTGCTTCCCCCAAAATCTTGCCTTTAGAAAGGAAGCACTGTACAGGTTGGAGGCTGAAACCTAGGCAAATTAAAAGCCAGGTCCATAGAGATGTATAAGAATTGAAATCCTTCTTTGATTTTCTTTTGTAAACAGTAAGTTTTAGGAATGTAGGAACATTTTTAAGAAACCCAAAAGGCTGTAACCAGCTGTGGACATGACCCTAGGATCTCACCTTCTAGGCAAGCATCTTTGCTCAAGGCAGTTCCTCAAAGTCCCTATTTTTAGTATGACATTGACACCCTTTTCGCCACGCTGGGACTCTCAATAAGCCTGCCCAGGACATGTCTGATTACGTTCAAGCACCCCCAGGCTTGTACAGAGCATTAGTAAGATTTGGTCCGATAGCAGCATCTGGTCTACTTGAAATTTGCACTTGCTCTGAAATCATGCAGAGAGACTCAGCTCCCACATCTGTCAGAAAGTTGCAGCCAAACCCAAAAAATTCAAGCTTGAAAAAAAATTGTAGCTGCTGCCACATGTAGAGTCAGGCAGCCAGAGAGGGTGACAATCCACAGCACCCATCCTGGCTGCCCAGAAATACCTGTAAAGGGGATGAGATACAATTTCAGCCCCAAACGCAGGACTCCTTCCTGTGTACCCCCCCAGTGAAAAGTGACTTGGGTATTGCTGGACCCCAGTGGGCACAAAAAAGGCTGCACATTCCCATAACCCACCCATAGACCCTGGAAAGGCCATGGGAAAAAAATGGAGTTTGGCTGTGCGTGGACATCCTCACCCAGAGCCCGTGGTCCCACCAGAAGATACCAGCAGTCGCCCAGCTGTGCTGTCCAAGTCAACCACTCTGATTTATACAGTGGCACTGATCTGATACCCTAAAACACAGCACAGGACGTGGTCAGCGAGAATTGGTGACATTTAATGAGACATAGATGTTGTGCAGTTCAACCATATTGCTACTTCCCTTTTGATTTCGTAAACTGGCATAGCTGAAGGCTAGGAATGACAATGGGATCTCTGGACAGTGCTGTTTGTCCAGCTGTTTTTCAGTTGGCCAGTGTGCACATCTGGCCATCTCCTAAATCCTGCCTTGAAGCCAAAGAGCAGGGCAGGAGCAGCTTCTGACATTCATGCTAGCCTACTTTTCCGTGGGCTCAGCTATACTGTGAAAAAAACTGCTTTCCCAGCTTGTTCCTGCTGCTCTTACACCATAACTATTGACTAGCTACACACCATAAATATTAATTCTCTCCCAGGTTTTCTTTTGGATTGAACCAACCAGTTCCCTGTGAGATGAAACCTGGGTGCGTTCAGGGGTCACTTGAAGGATTTCCCTTTGTAGGCAGTACGACCCATGCTAAATGTACCTCCCTCTGTCCTACACGGTTCTTCAGCACTATCCCAGCAAGCCTCAACCTCAAGTACACTTAGGACTGTCTGTCAAGATCCCATGGGAGGGATGTGCCACATGAGTGCCACTCTAGTGGGCTGCATTTTCAGGCATTTCACACTGAAAAGCAAATCTTATTTTAGAGCCAGAGAGATGCCATGTGAACCCCAGAGGAGACCATGGCCAAGTGCCAATGGAAGGTGGACATGGTCAGTGACCTTGGGAAGAGGCCAGCCATGATCTGGATGGACTTGACTTGGCCTGGAGGCCAGAGATCTCCCCTTACAGCAAACGACACAAGCAGGGTTGATACAGTTAATATTTCATTGGCACTGGACAGGTTTTTTGGGGTCTTCACCGGGGAAGGTGTGCTACCAACAGCTATGATGTTTCAACATGAAAAATTTCTTCTCCCTCCCAGCTTTTTGACCACCTCGCATTATAAATGTGAGGTGTAAATGTAAAACCTTCTTGCCATCGTGTTTCGAGAAAAGAATAGGTTTTAGTACTCTGAAAAAAGTTTTTGTCTAAAGGAACATGTCTCTTTACAGGGGTGGAATCACATTTTTCTTCGCTCAGCGCAAACAACTTCTGTTTTCTTGTTCACATCTACAATTTTGTATTGCAAAATGAGAGAAGGTTTTACCCTGATGAATCTTCTTAGCCCTCATCTCAATGTCCTTTAATTTGCCCCCTTACAAACAAAAGGATGTTGCCCAGTCCTGTCAAGAGGAACTGCTTGCTGAAAAGCATTGGATTTAAAGTAGTGTTTAGGTAAATAAATCATGCTCACAGTCTAGAATTAATTGATTACGTTACTGTCTATGAAATATCCTACTTATCTAGGATCCACAAAAGGCAGCTCATTACATTAACATAAACAAAGAGTGCAAAGCACAAGCCATGGCAAAGGGGAACTTGGGAAGAGACGCCAACGAGACAGGGCCAGGGCAAATATTTTCTGCCTGAAAAGAGAGAAGTTAGAAAAGTCAGGGATGAAAGCTCATGTGATAATGCCTTCTTAAACTGGCAAGTGTAATGTTACTGTCGTATAATTGGGATGTGTCAACGGATGTGCTTGAAAGGTTTATTTGGGTGGGTTGCACCTCCCTCCATCAGCACAACACAAGCTTCACAGCCAGTGCTCTTGACTCCTGTTTGGCTTTACAAGAAGCATATCTACAAACCCTGCCAGTGTTTGTAATGATGCCTTTTAACAAGGTTTCTCCGAGCATGATTCTGTGATAAGCAGCAAACAAGCTTCACATATTTATAACCAGGGAAGAAGGTTTTTTCTCTTAGCATGACCAGCCCCAATTGGCCTAGGAAAACCTAGGAGAGCAAAGCAGAGCAGGTAGTGAGGAAGGGGGGTGATGTTGGCTGTGGGCAGGTTACTCTGCATCGTCCGACTACCTCCATTGACTAGCTACAGAGTCTGGACAATTAGTCTGATGAGTTTCTTGAGATGCAGCTTTAGATTAGCATGCCTAAATCTAAGGTGTCTCCAATGTAGGCACCTCCATGTGGGTCAGGAGATGAATTCAAATGCCTCAATGGAGATGTCCAGTGCTATCTGATTTGTCTCATGGTGTCCCACCTGGTCTCCAGCTACTGCTCTGAAAGGGTTGTCTTCTGCCACATCTGTTAGAAAGTCTTTAAGGTCAGGTCACCAAAGACTATTCCAGGGATCCAGGCTCAAAGTCAATGCAGATCCAGCAGCCAGTTGGTCAGTGAGATCTGGAGAACAACAGAGCTGAGCAAACGCAGGTACCAAACTTAGAGGTGAGCTGAACTGCTCTCTGGACTTGACTGGCTACATAGACCAGGTATCTACCAAGTACAATGGGAGGTCAGGCATCCGGGTCATATGAAGACATCTCAGGGTGATTCTTCAGGTTAATCTCACCCCTTACATACTTCAATAACACCTTTGAGAGCTTCTGGGGTATCCAAGACTGCATCCCAGAAGCAGGAATTGGGATTTGGTTCTGGGGAAATGTCAGTAATTTGGGGAAATTGTCACAATTTATTAGAAGCACTGTGGAAAATCAGGAAACTGAAGTAGCTGGGGCCTTTGGTCTTACTGTTCTTATGTTCTTCTATTATTATAAAATTACTTGTGTCCAGGCCAGTGGTAGGTCAGGACTGGTGAGCTATGTCCAGGGAGACAGATCCAGATCCGACCAATGTGACAGCACAGGGCAGAGAATTCACGTTCCTCCTCTGCTGAGTCACAGCAGGAGCCAAGGTAGGGAAGGGATTTGATTTTCCTCATTACAAGCTTTAAATAGGACTTGATTTTCAGCTAAAATTTTCAAAAAATCGAGCCACTAGGAATAGCTTTCCTGGCAGAACAGGCTGCAAAGGCACTTCTCGAGCTCTTTCAGAGCACTCTGCTGCAGCAAAAAGGCAGAAAACGCAGCATGTAAAGTCATTCAAAGGCATTTCCACAGCAGAGGCAGAATTTTCAAAGGAGCCAGAGCAAATTCGGAGCCAGTGGGAGAGGGGCAACATTTCCTTTGGACTGCTTGGAAAATCCTCCCTGTGTGTGCGCTCAGAAAGGTGGCCCTTGTGAGGGCAAACCATGCACTCAGAGAACCATTTCCAAAAAAGATTAGCGCCAGCACTTGCACGTTGGAGGCACAGAAAGATGACTTTCCCATGTGACTGGTCACGGGCCAAGGATCCATCATGATGCCATTCTGCCTCCCCATTTTTCATCTCACCAGGTAGTTTTAATGCTAATCCGCTTAAATGCCTTTTTACAGCTGGTAGCTGGAGGCTAGTTGAGTTAAGAAACCTTTACAGTTGTACAGTCGTTTACAGGGCTGCTTTAAGACATGGCATATATTATGTATGAAGCTTTATAACAACCATCCATATCAGAGCTGATGGGGAACATGAAAGCAATACAGCAGCGCTGCTTCCAACAGCACTTTGTTACAGGTGACAAGAGATAGGAGATCCAAAGACTGAGTAAAAACAGTAGCAGGAAATTATTTTCCTAAGAGACTCCTAAAGAACATAATGATAAATAAGACTTTTAAAGTTACTGTGAAACAAAGGGCTCCTTTAATTAAAAAGAAATCTGATCCCATAAAATGTTTAAGGTTGCATTCATCTGTCTGAACTAGGATATATTGAGATGACTGCATCTGAAGTATTAATCCCCTTTGTAATTGGTGGAGAAAATCACTGTAGAGACCTGGATAGGAAACTCATATCACTCTAGGGTAAATAGCAAATATTATATCTATGCTTGAGACTTCCTAACTAACTCCGACGTTTGAGCATTCACTCCAGTCATGCCCTGTCCCAGTGTAAGGAAAAGTGGCTCCTGGAACCAAAGCAGCCTGTGAGGCTCCTTGGCCTGGACTTTAAGGTGAAAAAAGTCCCAAATCCAACCCAAGCCAAGAAGAAATCCCGGTCCCACAGACAGCAGGGAGCAGAGATTCCCCATAGGGTCACTACTCATCTGACAAAATAGTGCATGTGCTTATGAGTTTTGCTGCACTGGATCTACACTGCTTTGAACCTCTTTGAATTAAACTCTAAATGAGTGCTATAACTGTGAGGGGTTTTCCTCCCAGAATACAAACTAGAGTCTGCAAAACTACCTTAAATTCACTGTTGCTGTAATCCTTCCCAATGCATACAGAAGTTCAAATCAGCCTCCCTCCCAAAACAAAGCTATCAACTCCCATGTCCATTTTTCAAGGCTGATTCTAAACAGAAAGTCTTGCTTCTCCTGGAGTTTAAACAGTTTTGCTGTCATGCCAAAGAGGAGCACAAAAGTTGAGTTTCACTCTTAGTGATTTCAGCCATTTCCTCCCCAGAGAGCTCGAGAGCCAGCTCCTGTGACTAAAACCACTTCCCACCACTAAACACTTCTCATTTACACCCACAGAGCACCTGGGCCAGCTTTTCCAAGAAATGCATTTGTGTTCTTACTCCTTACCACCTGTCTACCTCCAGGTAAAACAAACTTGTATAAAGGCATTGTACGAAGTTCATGAGAAAGACATATGGTGTAATGAGACTAAATGAAAATACATGTAATGAAAGCTTGGAGGAAAAGCATTCTCTCCTAGGAGTGTTATCGCATTAGTGGCACACACTGGTTACGAAGAGGTAATGTCCACTTTAAGTGGTATCAAGAGCTGGAGCAATTGACAGATAATAAGAAGAAAATGAGTAATGAATCAATTTTATTATGTGCCATTGAGCAGTCCTCGCTGGAAGAGTGTGCGTTGATACTGCCCAGTAAAAGGGATGGATGAGAACTGACAGCAGCAGGGACAAGCGCTCCCACCGTTTCTGAAGAAATAAATGATTTTTGGAATGATTTTTGCCTTAGCCAATAGGATCCTGCTGAAAAAACAGGATGTTTTCTTGTGGAGTTCAGTATAGACACAGCAAGTTAATGGCATGCTCTTTATTGACGGAGAGAGAAAATACCAGCTTTATTGGAGAGACAAACTCACTTTGCACTTTTCTTGAAGGTGGCTGTGCTGGCTTCCTCAGGAAAGGCAACACTTGTGCCACTCAGTTCTCCCTGTGGGACTCGTCTCTGCCGCCCCATTTCCCTTTTTCATGAACTATGTCGCTGAGCCACCACTCTCCATTTCACCTCTTAGGTTTGGCACGGGTTCCCGGTTCATGCTTGCATCCACGCTGCACCCTGATGCAGACACACCTACCCAGAAACAATAAAGCTGCTGTAATACATTCCCTGTTGAAAACAGAGTTACTCTGAGCCCACACGGGCATTTCTTCCTACTACAGCAAGACTCGTTCCTGTAACCAAGCTGGCTTGGGTGTCTTCACTCTAGGCAGAATGGTGGAGACATGTTTGGCAGCCGTTGTCTTCCGAGATGACACTCAGATGCAAAGATGCCCTGATTAGTTAGGACCATTTCACACACAAGCTGGAAAGCCAAATTCACTGCTCCAGCCTTCCCTTCCTATATAATGGCCTGATCTAGGCTGCCTGGATGGCCATTAAGGAAAAACAGGCACCTCCAGAGAGTGATCCCAAGCACTTCTAGATATTTGTCCCACACAGGAGGAATTACATGCTGGAGGAAGGTATGCCTTGCCTGGAAGAGCAGTTCAGACAACAAGCTTAAGCCAGATGCCCAGCTTCTCCTGGCCAAGTCTCAGCAAGAGTCCCCTGGTGTCCTTGCAGAGCCTTTATGGTGAGGTTTGGTCTTGGGGTGGGCTCAAGCCCACCATCCCCATGCTGTAATCCTTCGTGGGGGATCTGTGAGTCCAAGATTGCCAAAACGGGTGGGTCAGGAGAAGAAAAGCCAATGCTATTCCAATTCCATTATGATGAACAAGTTCCTCTTCTTACTGTTTCCTATGTTTCAATTCTTTTCATCCTTGTTTAATTCTTCATCAAAGCAAAATTAATACCTAATTTCAGAAATCTGAGTCAGTTCTGAAGCTCGCTGACCGATATTATTTCTCCCCTGTGTTAACTTGCAAATACCTGTGATGGCAAGCAGATGTCTTCTGGCCTTTGGAAATCCCTGGGCATTCAGGTGTTTGTGTTTCAGTTGTAACATCCAACAGTGAAGAGGCGGGAGGACAAGAACATATGTTCTACGTCAGCATTAAGCTAACAGGTCGCCTGCTACAACAGCAGCCTTTTATCACGGCAAGGGAGAAAGTAGAAGAAACAGTAGAAGTAGAAGAAAGTAGAAACACCATTTAGGGTGAGTCTGAAATAAGCATTGAATTCAAGAATAAATCCTTATTGAATGGTATATAATAACAGACCTACTCCTCCCAGGCAAAGAGGAAAAATCTCAGTTTTGGGAGCCTACCTTGAGCTACGCCAAAAGCTAAGATCTCAGCAGAGGTCATGTGGGAACAGATGGCAAGAGTCACTAGGCACAGATCTCCTTGCAAAAAATTAGATTTTCAGCCTGTAGAGTTACTATTCTTGTGCAATGAGTAAAATTTAGGTCAGTTAAAGCCTCATTTTCAACTGCATGTACCACAGGAAGATGGTTGTAAAACTTTACCCCTTCACTGATGCAACACTGTCAGAAAATCTTTTTAAGAGTAGACCTGGTCTCAGACACGTACAGTGACTGGGGATTTGTAAATCATTCTGACAAACAGCAATTTTCTATCACTTTTTGTTATGGAAAGAACTTCTTGCTATGTTATGCTATGAAAACCATATTGAGGTTTATCCCTCTGAACCAACTATGGGAAAAAACACCTTGTGAGTGCTACTTGCATAGTTTACGAAAAGCCTGCGGGCATCTTTCCATGGGTGTGCATGTGCACGCTCACCTAATTACGTTCCTGAATGAACCACTCTGGCAATAAACCCTGATTTACCTACAGACACTTTTCAGCTTCCAACAACCATATATCAAATCAGACCCTAAACAGAATAACCTTTGCTCAGCTTCCCCAGGGAGCAAATACTGGATGAGAAAATCAATGTCTATTTGTCACCAATTGGCAGAGCCCAGAAGCGTTTGCTGGGGAGCTGTGAGTGTGCGTACAGAACCGCTTACCTATTGCATGGTTGTCTTCAAGCAAAGGTCCTTGGTGGCTTAGATAGGACATTAAGAAGACAATACTACATCTTCCTTGTCCAAATAGCAAGCAAATAAATAAATAAAAGAAATTCCCATTAGAAACACCTTGTCACATTGTAAAATAAGTGTTTCCCTTCCGTTAGAGGGAGGCTTCGTTTTTGTCCTTCTTTCACAAGGAAGGGAAAGATACCCTCTGCCTCAGGGTTTTACCCATCCCTTCTCGCCTCAGACAATTCAGCTATTCCTGGAAGCCATGTACAGCTCCAGGGACTGTATGACCAAGGCTCCCTCCAAAGCATAGAGGAGGCCACCACCCTTACTCTGAAAGTGTTGCTATTTCCCACACCGTGAGAGATCATGGCCATGTAATATTAGGCACCTCATTGTAGCAAAGAATGAAAAGCTGCTGAAGGAAGAGGAAGCAGATGAGATGCACAGATATATGAGCTGGACCAACAATACAAGCTGAAGTTGCAAAGTGGTTTAAGTCCTGTTTTTCAGAAGGTCAAACCTGGCAAAATACATCGGGGGCGGGGGGGGAGTCTGCAATGCAATCAGATAGGCAGCTGCTGGAAGGGGACGGATCGGGGTTTCTAGCCAAAGACAAAGCAGGGCAAAGGCTGTGGTTCTTCTCAACTAAATGTTGCTGGTTTAGGAGTAAGGTGTCTAGCTCCAGCGGAGGGAGATCACACTGAGAGCAATTCATCTCACTATTTCAGACACCAGTATTAAGAGGAGATGAATCTCCTTTAGAGTACTCTGTTTCCCTCTGTGGGCTCTGGAGGGAGCTCAGACAGCTGACTTAGACTAATGGACTAGCTTTGGACAGCTAAAATTGACTGAGACGAATCCCACCCCACTGATACTGGGGTCTGAGTGACAGAACAGTACTTAATGGTCTTGGACATCAAAAAAAAAACCAGACCAAAGGTGCTGCAACCTCCTTAGGGGCAACAAGTGAATGTGCTGAGCTTACAACCATCATCCTTCTTTATTATAACTGCCACCACCTTAGCTCTCCCTTCTCTTAATTGCATTTTTTCAGCTTTGCTTTGTCATCAAATTTTTCAGCAGAATCAACATTTTTTTATCATGATATATTCTTGGTGATAATACTCTTTTCATAGGGAAATTGGTCTTTCTTTAGCTATTTCTATACTTGGAGTTTAACTTCCTCTATGTAGATGTTATCGACATCCCTCCAGGGATGCCCTTATGTTGTTCCAACTCCCTCAGTGAAAATTAGGGTAGGATACAATCAATCAAATGCAGCTACCCAAGGATTATGTCTCTAATTTAAGGTTGGCATCCAGGCTCCCTCAGTAGTCAGTGGAGAGAGATGGACACTTACAGAGGGCAGCTGAGATCATGTCTGCCCCAGGGTAGGTGCATGGCATGGTGAGAGCGCTCCTTTCTCTCCTTGGAAGTCTAAGCTGGTTGTCCACAGGTAAGGTTACGTAAGATGGATTCTACCTCTCATATTTGTGCATTGTTGATCCAAATATAGGTATCCTATCACCTGCAGGACTTCCACTTCCCATGCTTCCTCATCTCCTCAGTGGTGTTGGTTTTTGGTCTTAAGTTACTCTTAGGTTGTTTTCCATCCAAAACTCATGGTCTTCCCTGGCTATGTTCTGCAGCCTAGCAAATTTTGATCATTTTTTCTAAGTTTAAATCAAGGTATTTTCACAAGCCCCTTCTGAAAGTGCCTGGTTTTTTGGAGAGCCCATTCTCCTTCATGGCTAGTCTCAAGTGAGGGATTACACAAGTCCTCTGAAACTGCACTTTTAACTCAGAAAACACAGTTTCTTCACACATTTCTCAAACATTCTCCCTGGCTCAGTATTCACTGATGCATGTGACATCTTTCAAAAACTCGTTCCTTGTAGAAGTGCCAAACCCTGCAGCACGGTTTGAAATTCAGTCCCAGCATCTGAAAGAGCCTCTTCCATTTAAAATCTTGAGCAGCAACATCAAATGCAAAAGGCTGGCGTGAACATTATAATGCCTGTAGCAGGGCTGCAGATCTGGAGTGGGTATTGAACTCACGAGCAACCACCCCAAAAAACATTCAGGGAAATACAGGAATTTGTACAGCTCCATCACAAAGATGCTTTTGCTGGGGTAAAGAACAATCTCTGTTTCTATTTGGGTTCTCCACATAGTGTTTTTTTACCATGATCTCAGTCTGGGTCCCAGGTTTGGGCATGCTGCTGTCATTAATAAAACACAGGCAGTATTGTGACCTGGCCATGCTCCCTAGAGAAAATCCTTAGATTTTCTGAGTGATCATCCTGACTACAACCACCAAGGCTTTGCAAGCCTCTCCCACTCATACTACAATTTCTCCTCGGTCTCACTGCCTGGAGGTGATGGCTCTGGGACCTACCTCAAGGCAAGCAGCAATGTAATGATACAGACTGCAGATGAGGCATCTTGTCTAAGCCATTCACCCAGGCTCTCCCTAAGGTCAGGAGGGTGACAAATTGCTACCCAAAGAGACCTCCCATTGACTGGATGAAGCCCAAGTGAGTACCTTAGATTAGACAAGGATTAGTTTGGATTAGATTCAACTTTTAGAGGGCCAAAGATAGGTCACCATGAGTGTCTTGCCCACTGCTGTGGGCCAGTGCTCAAAAGTAAACCCAGCCCTAGCTTTCATCAAGACACTGGGGTTTTTTTCAACTTATAAAGCCTGAACCATTGACTAAGGTTCAAGACTGTTGCAGCTATACCTTCTGCCCTTGCCTTGCTGACAAGGGAACAAGCTTGGTCCTGTTTGTTCTGGGAAACCTTTGCAGGAAAGGTCCTCACAGACGTTGTTAAAAAAATGATCATACATAATAAAAGAAATCAAAGCCTTAAAATATAATGAAATCTGCAGCTAACTCTGGAAAGTATTTCAGGCAGTTATGGAAAGCAAGAGCAGGACTGTAGGGTGGGATGGATTTGTATGATCATTGTAGCAGCCGCTGTCCTGCTCCTTCAAATAATTTTCTCTTCTCCTGCTAAAGATGGAAATACAGTAAAAAAACCTGACTCTTCTGGGATACAGGTTCTCTGGACAGCTGCCAGACATTTCGGATAGCTTTGCATCCACACACTGCAGAGCTCAGGAATCAGAGAAAGAAGTACAGCCCAGTCTGTGAGCCATGTTCACCTGGCTGAGCACTGGGGCTCCCCTGTAAATAGCTTCAAGGATCCTTTCATCCATTCCAGATGCTAAATTCAGACATGGGGTGAGGAGACACAATTTGAGAAACCCTGGAAAGCCAGCTTTGACTCTATGTCTACACATCAGAGACCTTAAGTTGTTCAAAAACAATATACCCAATGACCTGGAGTCACAGCCTCCCCCTCAGAATTGCAGGAGACAGTGAGCTCAGCATGTGTACATGTTTATATTATAATATTTCTGCACTAGGAGAAGTCATATGTTGTCTGTTTGTGGCATGGGTCCAGTGTTTGGGAACTAAAATGTGAAAACACATCTCCAATAAATAGACTCATTCAACTGAGATTGTTTTGTATCAGATCTCATCTAAGGATATGATTACAGATCTGATCTGATGCCAACTGGAGCAAGTAAAAAAGATTCCCCTTGAATTCAAAAACACAGGACTAACCTAAGCAACCTCATCGCTGTGTTCATTCCTTTGGAAAACCACTGGATATCATGATGATTGAAAAATAATAACAGTAAAGATATTATTTTAAACAAAGTTCATATTTTAAAGCAACTTGCTTTACTAACCACCACCAGATTTCAGGTTACCTGTCGCAGGAGAAACAAGCAATTCCCTCCTTGATATTTTCTTCATGACTTTTGTTTCTTGCATAAACAGAGGAAGTCACTAAGCAGGGATTGAACCCAAAATCGAGATCCCAGTATTCAGTCCTCCAGGAAGAACTGGCTTGGGCTAATCAGTTCTTCTGCATTTTGCACCACTTAGACACCCACAAGTCCATGGGACCAGATGGGACGCACCCAAGGGTACTGAGAGAGCTGGCTGAAGTGCTGACCAAGCCACTTCCCATCATCTACCAGCCATCCTGGCTAACCAGGGAGGTCCCAGTGGACTGGGGATTAGCAAATGTGATGCCCATCTTCAAGAAGGGCCAGAAGCAGGATGTGGGGAACTACAGGCCTGTCAGCCTGACCTCGGTGCCAGGGAAGATTACGGAGCAGATCATCCTGAATGCCATCACATGGCACGTATGGGACAACCAGGTGATCAGGCCCAGTCAGCATGGGTTTGTGAAAGGCAGGTCCTGCCTGACTAACCTGATCTCCTTCTATGACAAGGTGACCTGCCTAGTAGATGAGGGAAAGGCTGTGGATATAGTCTACCTAGACTTTAATGATGCTTTGACGCCGTTTCCCACAGCATTCTTCTGGAGAAGCTGACTGCTCATGGCTCGGATGGGTGCACTCTTCGCTGGATAAAAAACTGGCTGGATGGCAGGGCCCAAAGAGTTGTGGTGAATGGATTTAAATCCATTTGGGGGCTGGTCACTAGTGGTGTTCCCCAGGGCTCAGTACTGGGACCAGTTCTGTTTAATATCTTTACCAATGATCTAGATGAGGGAATTGAGTGCACCCTCAGTAAGTTTGCAGATGACACCAAGTTGGGCGGGAGTGTTGATCTGCTTGAGGGTGGGAAGGCTCTGCAGAGGGATCTGGACAGGCTGGATCGATGGGCTGAGGTCACAACAACCCCATGCAACGCTACAGGCTTGGGGAGGAGTGGCTGGAAAGCTGCCTGGCGGAAAAGGACCTGGGGGTGTTGGTCGACAGCCGGATGAATATGAGCCAGCAGTGAGCCCAGGTGGCCAAGAAGGCCAACGGCATCCTGGCCTGTATCAGAAACAGTGTGGCCAGCAGGAGTAGGGAGGTGATCGTGTCCCTGTACTCGGCGCTGGTGAGGCCGCACCTCGAATCCTGTGTTCAGTTTTGGGCCCCTCACTACAAGAAGGACATTGAGGTGCTGGAGCGTGTCCAGAGAAGGGCGACGAAGCTGGTGAGGGGTCTGGAGCACAAGTCTGATGAGGAGCGGCTGAGGGAACTGGGGTTGTTCAGTCTGGAGAAGGGGAGGCTGAGGGGAGACCTCATCGCTCTCTACAACTACCTGAAAGGGGGTTGTGGTGAGGTGGGTGTTGGTCTCTTCTCCCAAGTGACAAGCGATAGGACAAGGGGAAATAGCCTCAAGTTGTGCCAGGGGAGGTCTAGACTGGATATTAGGGAAAAGTTCTTCACTGAAAGGGTTGTCAGACACTGGAACAGGCTTCCCAGGGAGGTGGTGGAGTCACCATCCCTGGAGGTATTTAAAAGACATGTGGATGAGGCACTTGGGGACATGGTTTAGTGGTGGATTTGGCAGTGTTAGGTTTACGGTTGGGCTTGATGATATTAAAGATCTTTTCCAACCTAAATGATTCTATGATTCTGTGATTCTATGATTTGCCTTCTACAACACAAAGCCAATATTTGCATATTGGATGATGTACAGGGCTGGGACTCACACTGTCTGGTTTCCTGGGTAGGATCCTAATGGTCCTAAGAAAAATAACACAAGTCTCTGCTTTTATTCCTCCCTCCCATTTAATTTCCAGGGACATCATTATGGACTTTCTTGTGCTTCTCGTACGGCTACCAAGAACTCAGCAGTCTCTGCACTTGACTTTTACCCTGAAGAAAGGGTGTGCATGTTTCTCATCAGAGACCAGCTAGGAGAGTAACAAAAAACTTTTAAGACAGTTATGTTTTTTAGCAATGCCTGAGTAGAAACACTGTAGGTTAACACAGGGGTAGATTTTACTGAGGTTTCCAGGCTGAAGTCAGGCTCCTTCCTGAATCCTGAGAAGGCTTGCTGCAATATTCATTGCATCATTTCTAATCCCAACACCATTAACACCCCTTTTCCTGCACACCCAAGTGTTTTCCTGGAAGAAAACACCACCATTAATCCAAAGAGTGAAACTTAGCCAGAGGATCAAGCCCTCTTCTGAAAGCTTTTTTGTACCTGTAAGGTTACATCATGCTCCCAACATGTAGTTCTGCAGCTGAGATTGCACCGTAAATGTGAAACGGAGCCCTCAAGCAGGTTATTACTTAAAGTTAGGTAGCATTTGCTGTTTTGGAAACATCCCAGGAGAGGTAACTGAGGTCTCTTTCAGGATGACTGTCTGCAGCCTGAATCAAAATAATATCTCTACTGCAGCTGTAAAAAATGCATTAAAGGAAGCAGAAACGATGTCTTGGCTATAACATTTATAAAACATCAGGGATGGCTTGTGAAGGAACCTGTGGTTTTCAAGTGCTAACGGAAGAAAGGCTTGGGAGCAACGAATATTTGCCAGGTCTCAGCAAATTAGCATTTTATTTCAAGACTCTCAATGAGCAATAGAACTCAGGGGAAAACAATTATGGTCCTCTCTGGTTCATGCTACATGATTTTTGTGAGTATTTAACATTTCGCCAGTTGGGTGGGTGTCCGTTTCCTAACTGATTTTTTCACATAAATAGTTACCCAGGCAGTCAGTGCTCACATCCAGCAAAAGATCTGAAAAGACTCATCCAAACCCACGACTGTGCAGAGAAAAAGGCTCCCTTTTCCCCGGGGAAATCTCAGGTCTGCCAGAGAGACAGAAGAGCTGTAAAGACCAAAACTGCATTTGATTAGATTTTGTTCTCTTTACCTTTTTTTTTGCCTGAGGAGGGGTCTGATCCCCCTGAAGTGGAAAGGTTTGAGACAGGCAGACGGGCACACACGGCCACCTCAATGCGATCCCTGCCTGAAATCAATCCAGGTCGGCTCTGCCCTCGGAGGGGGGTGACAGGGTAGCGGTGTAACCACATGTCTCAGTGATCACCAGGGATCAACTGACAAGTCAAGATATTGTCAGTAGTGCCTCCGAGCAGGATTAGGAGTCAGATCTCCAAAAGCATAGGATTAGGACACTGCCTGTCTGTCCAATAAATAACGATGCATCACAGGGAGGGCCTGGAGATACAGGCTGGCTAAAAAGCATGGAAGCCCGGAAAATGCAGTTCATGGAGAACTTAGACCAACTCATCCATCTTAGAACTTAGGAGATCAACTCATCCATCCGCCCACCCCAGAGCAGAAATTACCTAGCTGTCCCTGAGAGAAGACGATCTAAAAAGACGGATATTCTTAAAACCCTCCAGTGGCAGAATTTCTCCCTCTGCCCCCAACAACTTACTGCATCTCTTAACTAGCATTATTCGTGGAAAAGGTGTCCTGATGCCAACCCAAATCCACTCTGTTGCAATTCAGACCTAGGGCATTCTGCCCAGGCCACAGTGGCCATAAATTCAAATATCATCTCATGCTTGAAGGAACTTGGGTCTGGCCATCCTGTTCTTACAAAAGATGGGCCCAAGCCACGAATCTGAATGTAGCATGCTCCCAAAGTTCAGCCTCATGCCAGGAGTTACAGAGAGCAAGCTGAAATTGTACTGTATTTTTTGTTTTAAGGTTTGAGAAGAAAGTTTAATTTTCAAGAAAGAAATTGATCTGAAAAGCAAATTTTGAGTCTTTCAGCCAGTTCTATTCTTATCTAAATAGTCACAGACCTGGGGATCATCTTACCACCACAAACACCATGTTTCATGTGTAAACTTCTGGCGTGATGACTGTCCCCCATGCACTTGCACAGCAACCACGAGGGAACTCTGACGTCAGGTGGGGTTTCCTGGTATTGCAGTGTTACAAATAATAATTAAATGTCCTAACAAAATGAACCCACTCAGGAAATCTAGAGCTGCCTTTGGGTACGCTTAGGTGGGTGCTTGCACTCCAGTCAGGCACTCCCTGTTTGACTTTCTCCTGTCATCTGTAAGAACACAGGTATATAGGATACCTCCATTTCAGTGGCAAAGTTGATTTAAGAAATCCCTGCCTTTTGCCCCAGTTCTGCAGTTCATCACCCTCATCAGTTGTGCCAGGTTAAAGTTTTTAGGAGTTTCCCTATACACAAGATCAGCAAAGTCATCTGAGTTACAGGTGCACCAAATCCTCTTGGTAATTACTTGCTGGGCTGCTGCCCGTTCTGGGCTAGCTGCAAGCTACTGCATTGCCAAATAAAATAAGGCCGTGCAAACCATCTGCTCTGGTGGTTCAAACAAGCTCATCTCACTTGCTGCTGTGGTGGACTAATTGTGATCCATGAGGTGTCCTCAAGACGTGAAGAATGGAAAGAATTGTGGTTGTCTTCCAGTTTACACAGAGAAAGAGGAAAATGCAGAATGATTTATTGGCTGGCCCAAGATAATGTACAAGTACCGTAGCAAAGCCAGCCACTGACACTGGAGTTTAAGTCCACTTGCTTAACCATTAAGCCATCCTTCCATTAAGCTGGAGTCCTACCAACAGTACATGAACTAGTTGGTCTAAGATGGGCTCTGCACTCCAGGGGACCAGCAAGGTAGAAAGGCAGTTTCTCAGCTGTCGTGAGCTCTGTGCAGGACTGAGGAGTGGGATCCGGCTTCCAATTCCCAGCACTGGTAAAGATGAGCTCCCCCACCATCACTGAAGTCTGTAGCTTCTGAAATGGTGTAGGACCATCATCTCTGTAGGGATGTAGGGTGATGCAGAACCATTATCCCTGTAGGGATGTAGGGTGATACATGACCATGAGAGGGTCAACCTTGATGCAGGACTGTCATCCCCGTAGGGATGGTGGGACCTGTGAGAGGTTCCTCTGTGCTATTGTAGGACCTTCCACTTTTCCCTCCTACCATAGGTGAAGGGATGACCATGCAGGGTGAGTGGGATGTGCTCAAAGGGACTGATTTGCACAGCTGAGGTGTTCTGAATGAGGGGAGGGAAAAAGGGAGTCTGAGACCTGCCTCTTTCCGCATAGCAATACAGCTTGGCACAGACCTTAAAGCCACTGTCACCTGCCCCGCTGGCTTACACGGCCAGGGGTGAGCTGGGCAAACAGTGTTTGAGAGCCTCAGCTCCAAGCCAAACACAGCATGCCAACAATGCCACAGACCCCGTAAGGTGTGAAGTGGTTCCCATTCATTCAGAGCAAGACACTGAACATCTCATAATAACACAGCTAAAGCGCTTATTGAAAATACAAAAGAACTATCTTGACAATTACTCCTTGGAGTATCCTACAACACAAAGTCTTGGCTGATATAAAAATTGGCATTGGCCTCTTGCTTATGAATATAACCTAAAACTGATTGTTAAATGTGCCAGGCCTTGTAAAAATGGGTAATTCAGCAAGAATAAGGTGCATCTACTATTTAATCAGCAGGGATCATTGCTGCTGGCAGCATGACTGAAGTCTGTTCTAAGTATCAGTTAAAGGAAGTTTTCTCACAAGACGTTTTCAGAAGCAATTTCTCCATCAGATGAGAAATAAAATCAGATGAATAATTCACATGAGCGTCATCCTGGAAAGGGCAGTTTCCTGTGCCCCCCTCCAACTTGCCGCGACAAGCATCTGCAGACCTGCCACTGCCGCCTCCTCATCCCTACCATCACACTGGGGACCTTGGGGGTACAAAACACCTGAGTGCTTATGGGGCAAGTGAATTGAAGAAAACAACGTTGTGTTGTTGTAAAAATCAGCACTCATGTTTTTGTGACTCTTTGCTGACCCGTGGGGCCATGGCTGGACTGCCTGCAGGTGGAGCAGACTTACTTCACATGAGAGCTGACAAGAATGGGTCAGAGGAAGATGTCCTTTAAGAGGCTATTTCTCTCCGCTGGCTATGAAAGGAGCCAAGAGACATCTCAACAGGAGACACCTAAAGCCAGGTGAGATGGATCCCACCCAAGAGTAGCTTGTACAAGGCAAGGACTGGCTTTTTTGTCCCGTGATTTACCCAGGACTGCTATAAGGGCATCACAGGCCATGGCAAGATTACAAACATGTAATAGACCTTAAAAAAAAAAACCACTGGGGCTTTGGAGGTGGAGAGGAATGCTGTTTCCTGCACTCTTATTTCCTTCTCAGCTCAGTGCAAAGAGCAGCAAATGCAAATAAGCTGGAGCCCCTGGCCCGGTGCCGAGTATCCCGCCTGATCCCGAGCCAGCAGCTTTTCAGAGCTATGTGCCCTTGAAGTGAGGAAGCCTTGAAAAACATGTCCTCCTCCCAGGTCTGTTTTGAAATCAAAGCCCAGCCACACCAAGGGCTCTGCGTGTAAGCTGGTACCTGCATTGCATGTCAGACATCCCAGCCAGCTGTGCACGGGAAGGGGTGACATGGGGACGGTTGTCATTAGCCATTGCAATGGGCTGGACAATTCCGAGTGCTCCAAGACACCCTTTTTTGTAACAAAAAAAAAGCTGATTTGCCTTTTTAAACAAGGACAAGGAACAAAGCCTATTATCCTCAGCAAATACAGGCAGCCCTTTGCAAAGGAAGATAAGTACTGAAGGTCAGGAAGAAAATGAACAGGGTCTCAACACTCATGGGGTAAAATAGAGCAGGATTACTGGGAAAAAAATGCACTCTAATCTAGCTCAGCGCCACGCACTTATTTTACATGTTTTCTGGCAACCGCCATGGCTGATTTCTCTAATCAGATCTGTTCAGTCCGAAACGCTTGCACTGATCTGTGCTGCTAAGTGCTACTCTTACTGCTGCTGCTGTTCACTGATGTGTTGAGCTCACACGCCATGCTCACACAACACGGGAATGGCACAGAAGATGTCCCAGTATCTCAGCTGCGACATCCATGGTCAAGGTTGAGTTTTAGTGGATAATGATATGTCCTTTCCTGCCCTGACTCCAGTGGTGATGGGCTCCACCACTGCTAAAACTCAAGTGAATGAAAAAGCTCTCTTTAAGTCCAAAATGAACATCTGATTTTCTCAGTCACTGTCTTCTCAGCCAGAAAATATGCATAAACTGCTCATAATGGTGCTGTCCTTTTGAGAAACCGACAGGCAGCTGTGAAGAACGACTCTTTCTAATAACTTTCTCTGTACTGGAATAGTTTTGCCACAAACCTTGTTCCTCCAATGACACTTCTTATGCCTGTGGGTTTTTCTGGGGGGAAAAAAAAATGATCTTGTTTCCTTTCTAATTCCTATTCTCTCAAATGTTTGTCATTCTTCTTGCCTTCCTCCAGACTTCAGCATGTACCCATCTTTGTGCGGTAGCAAAACTGAGCCAAACCCAGGCACTGAAGGCAATGGAGCAACTACCCAAAATTTTCCATAAAACACTCCCGATAACCTCCCAGAATGGGATGTGCTTTCCTCACAACACCTTTTTGTTATTGACTCACATTTTATCTGCAGGCCATTTACATCTCCTGATCCTCTTTCCAGCCAGGTATGCCACTTTCTGCCTCCCTCCCTCCCTATCACTCATTGAATTTCACTCTGTTGACTTTGGAACCATCCCTCCAGTTTAATGAAATAATTTCTAATTCTCACCCTAACCTCACAAATGTTTGCAGACTCTTCCAGCTTGATCATCGCCTAAGGGTGTAATTTACCTTCCCTAACTTTAGATACCTACCTCAGAGCCATTGCACCTCTTCTGATGCAGCAGCAAACAGCTTTTTGAGCAGTTGGTGGGGGTTTGTCTGGAGGTGGTGCTCCTGCAGAGCCCACGGGAGCCATATAGTCCCTGCTTATTTATGAGAAAGTCACTAGGGCAGCAAGAAAAGCCTTCCCCAAGTCAAGATATGGCCAGTTGTCCTCTCAGAGTACAAAATGAAACTGACTTGACATGATTTATTCTTGTCAAATCCACGTTGGCTGTTTTTTATTACCTTCTTATCCGCTAAGTGCTTATAAATTGATTGTTTGATAATTTTTAATAGTATCTTCCTGGCTACTGGAATAAAGCTGGCCAGTCTCCAATTCCCCAGACTCTCATTCTCCTCCTTCTCACAGACAGACACAGCGTTTGCCCTTCTCCAGTCCTCCGAAACCTCCTCGCCAAGTCCTCTGTGATAACCCCCAAGGAGCCAGGCTTTACTCTGCTCACTTCACAGCTCCCCGTGCATAGGTTTCTTCAGGCCCTCGAATACATCAGACTTGCCTCCTCTCGTCTTTTAACCTGTTCTTGCCCTGCACTATCTCTGCTCCCATTGTTTTAAATTAATTTTGCTTGGTAATCCATTTTTGAAGGGTGAAAAAGAAGGAGGTATTTTCTGTAGTTTCCATTATTTGGTTTTCCACTCTCTGAGAATTCATGAATTTACTCCATCCTTCATTTTCCTCTTGCTTTCATGCATGTACAGAATTGCCTGGATTGGTTCTTGCATCCCTTATTACTTCAAACTGCTTTGGTGTCTTGGCTTTTCTGATTTTATGATTATGCACATGACCTAATATTTAAATTCTGTTTTCTTGGGTCTTTTTTTTCTTTAATGACACCTTTATTAATTTCTATTTCTTAGGAAATGTCTTGCATAATGGCTTACTTGGTTTGCCTTTTCTTATTTTGCTGTTTTCCCAAATGTCATCAATATTTTTCATGGATGCTTCCGTAAGCTCACGAAGATCAATGGATAGATTGAAGTAAATCAGCATAAACTGACCAACACACCACGAGCTTCTCCAGACATTTGTCCAACCAAGGTTAAGGGAAAAGAGAAGGACCGCAGCACTTATCTTCTCTTTTCTGTCGTTATGCCACTCTTGGTGCTGAGATTGGCTGGAGAGTTCTGCCATCGCACAGCTTTGGAGGGCCTTACCCTGAACAGATAAGGGAGAACATTCGCTCTCTGAACTTTCCTGCTTGGAAAACAGCTTTGCATCAACTCAGGATAAAATCCACAGCCTCAAAGGAAAATTTCCCCAAGGAAAATAACTGGTTGAGCTGCGGCACCTGAGGGCACCACCCCACGATTTGGGTTTAGCTGCCCTGATGGTTGCGGCTCGAACTGGTTCACAACCAGGCGGACACACACTTTGGGATCGGTGCCGGGTATTACCAGGATCCAGTGCCTCCCTGTGCATCTGAGGAGAGATGGAAAACCCTGGGGAAAAAAGCAGGGAGACAGCTGTGGGGCATCCTAGTTGCCAAAATAATATAGAGCATTTAGTAGCCAGAGCTCCCAGACTCACCTCCTCGGATACAGCTGAGCCTTAAGGGCTTTTTGCATGGGTTCAGAAAATCCAGATATTTTGAAGTGCAAATCATGCTTTTGATAAATCAAAGCTGTGGTTTCACGATGGAGCATCGAGCAGCAATAGCCCCTGAAGGATACCTGCCTCCTCCTGCAACCAGGGGTGAAATCAAGGCGTTTTCTGTTTATTGCCCTCTTACAGCCTGAGTGTTTTCACACATGTGAGGTACTGTGCTCTCTTGTAAACATATCAGCGCTTGAAAATAAGGCCTCAGACAACTTTGCACAGCTGAATGCAGCAGCAGGGAGAAATCACCGTTAATTGGGCAAGGAAAGGGAGGAGGCACCACTGCTTCAGAGAGCACCTTAGGAAACCCGTCCCCTTGTGCATACATGTGCAATCCACTGACACATCGCAGATACCATCTCTGACACGTAATTTGCAGGTTATTCATAGAAAATAAAATTTTGTTTAAGAAATACCAATTTAGTTTAAATGTCTTTTTTCTCTGTGTGCTCACCAATTGCTATGCCGTACCTGGGCAAATAGAGTCTGGGGCAGGTGAAAAATTATCATCCAGCAACCAATTATTGAAAATAGTTCTTTAGCAGCAGCCTAGGAAAACTGAGAAAATGCAAAATGTTACAGCCTGAGTAAATCTGTGTGAAGACATGTATTTGCTTAATAGATGCACATATAGTGTGTTCAACTGGCTTATATAACAGTATCAACTTTAATACTTGATTTATAATCTAATACAAAGGCGAGCGACTGCAAAACACAATCAGATTTACCAGCTCAGGGGAATGAACCTTTTTATGAAACTAACAATTACACATATAAAATCAGCTGAAAATGAGTTAGCAAGATCAAACTTCCAGCTTGCTGACTGAACTCATGATTAAACCATGATTAAAGTCGGTGAGCTAAATGAACATCTATCAACCCAAAATTCAATTCACCCTTGCAAAAAGGAGGGACTGTTTCTGACAGGGGTTATTTCAGCGACATGGAGTCAGCACGTTGGTACCAGGGGATGTGCTGGCTCAGTTGAGGGGCTGGGGAAATCAGTGCAGGCAGCAACAGGCAGCTGGAGGAGGGACAAGCCTCCAGCCAGCCTGCCTGGCCAAGGCTAACCTCTGCCCAAGCTGCCTGGCACTAATGACCTCGCCAGGACAGGGGATTCCCAGGGCTGCGTATAACACAATTCCCTCCTGTGTTGTAAATGGGACTTCACTTGGGAAGCAGGCCAGCTCCCACGATTTTCTTGTCTCGTAACATTTGCCGCTGATTTTAAGGCCACTGCTCAGCGTCATATGATATGATGAGATTTGCAGCCTCTTTGGCTTCACAGCTGAACACAAGCTCCTACCTCTCAAAGTCAGGGAGGAAAACTCAAGCGCGTGACCTCAGTGCTCCCTAAAGATGGTCGCAAGTATGCTGAGAAGACAGAGAAAATGAAACCTACCCTCTAGGGAGGAGGCTGTAAAGGGGGGTGGGACCAGTATTACACAGAGTAGCAAAAAAACAGGTTTGAGGCTGCAGTTTGAGATCCAGACCCCATCAGCAGACCCTGCAATGCCTCAGATCATCTTGCCACGGACCAGAGGAATAGGAGCATAGGTTAATTCGGGTTGGAAAGGACCTGGGGAGGTGTCTGGTCCAATCTCCTACTTAAAGCAGCATCAGCTCTGAGATCAGACCAGGATGCTCAAGGTTTAATCCAGTCTTGAAAACTTCCAAGAACAGAGCCTGTTCAGCCTCTCTGGGCAGCTGTGCCACTGAAAAAGTTTTGCCTTACTGCCAGGCAGATCCTCTCTTGTTTCAGTTGATGCCCATTGCTCCTCGTCCTCCCACCACGCACCACTGGGAAGCACCTGGCTCTCTCTTCCTGAAGTCCTCCTCACAGGGATGAGCAGGCTGCTACGGGCTGTCCCCAAAGCTGTCTCATCTCCAGCTCCCTCAGCCTTTTTAACCAGAGCAAGTGCTCCAGCCCAAGCCCCCCCAGCCCAGCACCCCCAAGCCCCCCAGGGCTGACTCCATGCTCTCCCAGCCCAGCACCATCAAATCCCTGACTAGCACTGTCCGCCTCCTCTCCCAGCCCAGCATGCCCAACAAAGCCCTGCTGGGACAACCCGTATCTTCACCGCATGCCTGCACCCCTGACCCTGCTGCACCCAGACAAGCACCCCCAAAGCCCTGCTGGGGCTTTTCATGCCCCTTCCCCAGCCCCATACCCCCAGCTCCCCTGGCAACCCTCCTACCCTTCCCAGACTGTTACCCAAAACCCCACCAGAACTCCCCTCAACCCAGCGCTCTAAATCCTGCTGGGACCCTCTCCGACCCGGTCCCCCAAACTCTGCTGGGCCCTTCACCCACCCTCCCCAGCCTGGCACCTGAAACCCCGCCAGGACCCCTGCAACCCAGCACCACAAACCCTACTGGGACCTCCCAAACCCAGCACCCCAATCCCTGCCAGAGCCCCTGAACCCGCCACCCCAATCCCCACCAGGATCCCCATCCACTGTCCCCAGCCCAGCATCCCAGTTCCTGCCAGGATCCCCCCAACCCAGTCAACCAAACCTCACCATAACTTCCCCAGCCTGGCATCCCAAACCCTGCAAGGACTCCCACAGTCCAACATCCCAAACCCTGTCAGGACCCCCACCCACCCTCCCCAGCCTGCCAAC
The DNA here is from genome assembly GCF_030936135.1 of Gavia stellata. Lineage (NCBI taxonomy): Eukaryota > Metazoa > Chordata > Aves > Gaviiformes > Gaviidae > Gavia > Gavia stellata. The sequence goes on from NC_082597.1 coordinate 5,099,037, forward strand.
CCAAACCCAGCTGGGCCCCCCCCCAACCCTACACCCCAAACCCTGCCGGGACTCCCCCAACTCCCCCAGGACACCGCCAGCCCAGCATCCCAAACCTTGCCAGGACCTCTCCAGCCAGGGCACCCCAAACCCTGCCAGGACCTCCCCATCCTGGCACCCTAAACACCTCTGAGACTCCCTCGGCCCCACATCCCAAACCTCACCAGGACCCCTACCCACCCTCCCCAGCCCAGCACCCCTATCCCCACCGGGACTCCCCCAACCCAGCATCCCAAACCTTACCACGACTTCCCCAACCCGGCACACCACTCCCCGGCAGGACCCCACATCCTCACCTCATCCCATCCCCATCCCATCCCTACCTCATCCCATCCCCATCCCCATCCCCATCCCATCCCCATCCCCATCCCCACCTCATCCCATCCCCACCTCATCCCACGCCCACCTCATCCCCACCTCATCCCCATTCCCATCCCCATCCCCTCCCCACCTCATCCTCATCCCCACCTCATCCTCATCCCCATCCCCATCCCCATCCCCACCTCATCCCATCCCCATCCCCTCCCCACCTCATCCCCTCCCCACCTCATCTCATCCCCACTTCATCCTCATCCTCACCTCATCCTCATCCCCATCCCCATCTCATCCTATCCCCATCCCCTCCCCACCTCATCCCCTCCCCACCTCATCTCATCCCCACTTCATCCTCATCCTCATCCCCACCTCATCCCCATCCCCACCTCATCCCCATCCCCACCTCATCCCATCCCCATCCCCATTCCCACCTCATCCCATCCCCATCCCCATCCTCATCCTCATCCCCACCTCATCCCCATCCTCATCCCCACCTCATCCCATCCCCATCCCCACCTCACCTCATCCCATCCCCACCTCACCTCATCCCCATCCCCACCTCACCTCATCCCATCCCCATCCCCATCCCCACCTCATCCCATCCCCATCCCCTTCTCATCCCATGCCCACGTCATCCCCATTCCCATTCCCATCCCCATCCCCTCCCCACCTCATCCTCATCCTCATCCCCATCCCCTCCCCACCTCATCCCATCCCCACTTTATCCTCATCCCCACCCCCACCTCATCCTCATCCCCACTTCATTCCATCCCCACCTCATCCCATCCCCATCCCCATCCCCATCCCCATCCCCATCCCCATCCCATGCCCACCTCATCCCATCCCCATCCCCATCCCCACCCCAGCCGGGCCCACCCCCGCCCCGCCCGCCCCCGCCCCCGGGTGTGGCCGCCGGCGGGGTGTGGGGGGGGGCGGTGGCGGCCGGGGCCGCCTTTGTGCGCGGCGGGACCGCTCCGCTCCTCACCGCTCCGCTCCGCTCCCCACCGCACCGCCCCGCCATGGCCGCCCCCCGCCCGGCGCACGGCTGCGGCAGCGGCGCTCTGCTGGGCCGCTTCGGGGTGCTGCTGCAGGCGCTGCTGGCCCTCTGCGCCTTCAGCACCCTCATGCGTGAGTACCGGCGGTGCGCGGCCGTGGCCGGCGGGGACCGTCTTTACCTTGGCCGGCGCTGCGGGGGGGGGGGGGTCCCCCGTTTATTTATGAGCGCCCCGTTTTGCGCTACCTACCTGCGGGATTGAAAGCGGGGGGGAGCGCGGTGGTTGGCGGCTGGAGCGGCGCTGAGCCGGGCCAGATGCTGCTTCTTGAAACTCCCGTTTCCAGCCTTAATGGGACGAAGCACCGCGGAGTCGCAGCTCTCAGCTGTAAAGATTGGCTCCGCTCGTCTGAGCGATTACTCAGCCGCTTAGAAAATTTTAATGAAGGGTGAAAAGTAATGGTGTAACCCCATGATTTACGAGGAAGAGGCTAACAAAAATAGGGCGGGTGTCAGATACGGTGCTGCTTGATTCCAGTAATAGTGCCCTTAATTGCGTTGTGATGTTGTTTTGTTTAACTTTGCTTCAGCTGGAAAGTTGTAGGGCTCGAGAGGCTGGAGAAAGGGGGTTACGGGGGAATGGCCGATTACTGTGAGGGGTGGTAGTGAGGGAAGGCGACTGAGGAGTGAGAAAAGGTGGGGAACACTAACGCTGAAAGACCCGAGAAAATTCGCTGTCGCTTTGCGCTGCAGCTGCATTTTACTCGGAGCAACATGTGCATTGCTCCTCCTCTGGGTTAAGTGGTTTAACACAAGTTGAGTAACACGCCAGAACTCCGTCTGTTTTCCTTGTTTAAAAGCCTGTGGTGACGGTGAACTAAAACTGCCAAGTTTTCCCGCTAAGTAGCCGCAGATTTTGAGGCTTGCTTGCTCCACTCTGCCTTCTGGAAACCACTTTCAAAGGCTCCAGCGCTGCGGTGAACACCAAGCTGCCAGGGAAAACTGCGACAAGTTCTTCCTGCGATAACTGATAGCTTTTTTTCCAGCTGGAGTAGCCCAGCTGCAACACTTCACTGCTTGTGTTTCGCCAAATATTGACAATAAGAAGAGATTAAATTTGTGTGTCTGTTCCCTTTAGTGACGCTTGCGTAGGGGTTAATTGTCCCGTAAACTCCATGGGGTGTCCCATAAAATCAAGGACATTAGTTAATCATACCAAAATACTCCTGTGGATGAAGGCTCCGTAACCCCTGCTAGCAAATCATCAACTTTGGGCTAGCTGTTGTCCTCCCTCTGGTGCCAGGGCTAATACTTCCTTCAACATTAACAACCTCTTGGTTAACGAGGAGGAACTGGAAGCTGATCCTATGCAGTTTCATTGTGAATCTGCTCAGTGAGTAAAGCTGTGGAGGAAACTGCTGGCTGGGACCCCAAGGGCAGATGTGTTTACAGCCCTGGGATCTTAACTGCAGCATCTCCTCTGGCTGCAGCTGGGCTGGTGGTCCCTAATTCACCCCAGCTGGTTCTTATCTGTGCCCCGTTCGCACACCCAGCTGGAGGCTTTCTCAGATCTGCTGTTGGGACTGTTTGTATGCAGACTTCTAACCCGTGGTGGTTGTAGTGGGCTTACCAATGACTTTACGTTAGGTAATAACTTGCTTTGAAATAGCTTTTGGGCTATTCATGTGGCCATTTCAGTTAGCAGCCTGCTGGGGAGGGGAAGGTTCCAGCAGCTGGGAGGTATGGGAACCTCTTGGTGATGTGTGTGCAGAGTCAAAAAGGTTCCTGGGAACCTTGATTTGCATCTTCACTCCATCCAGCCCAGCACCAAGTTGGGCAGTCCCATCTGGATGACTACCTCATCTAGATCTTGGGACACTGCTGTCGTCGGAGTCAGCGTCAGCCCTTCTTTGATGCTTCTCCCTGCAGGACTGTCATGTTCCTGGGTGTGCATTTCTGTCGTTTCTATGTCTGTGATTTCTGCTTTAATGGGACGTTGCAGGCCAGCTTGCTCAGTCTTACAGGTCAATGAGTGGAAATTCAATTCCCATCTGAACCCAAGCCAATGCCTCTTGCATTCCTTCTACTTTAAAGCACCAGTTCAGCTTAGCTATAGGAGAACCTGAATTTAGAGAGATAAGATTTCCAAATTGTGCAGATACTGTTCAGAGCACTTGAAAACATCCAGAGGAACTCAGGCTAACAATTATGTGGTTGTTCTGCAAGATTTTGCAGCTGTGTGTGCATGGGATGTGCTCACAGAGTATATATGTCCACAACATGGGTCCCAAGTATGGCCCGCTGCAGGAAGGATAAGTTTATATGTTGTCATCAGAAGAGTTTGTGTCCTTGAATTCCTGTCTCTTGGAGCTGTGGAAAGATTGTCTCCTGCCAATCTGGTTCGAGAACCCAACGGAGGAGGAAGTCAGTCTTGCACGATTGTCTGAATTGATGCTCTGTGTCCAGTGCGTGTCTGGGTTGTAGGAAGCACAGGTCGTATGCAGTCCTGGGAGAGAATACAGTGGCAAAATGGAGCTGTCGCCTGTGGTTTCAAGTTTTATTGCAACAGCTCACTAGGCTGCTTAAGGCCAGTTTAGCCTGTTGCAAAGGCTACAAAAAAGGTCAACTTAGAGAAAAAGTTCTTGGGGACCAGAGGGAATACTTGTTTCTGTGTAATGGGATGAGCGGGATGGTTGCTCCCCATTGCCATGGGGTACGTGAAATTGGGTCCTGTTTTCACCACATGAAGGACCTGAAGTAAATGATGCCCGGCCTTGGTAGGGAATCAGGAAAGCTCTTCAGTGTGGTTGTATTAGTCGGGCCAACTACCATGAGTAATAGTGATGACAGAGTTCCTTTGAGCCTACAAATACTCTCTTACTTTTCCAGCAAGAAGGTCTTTAAAGTTGTAGTCAAGCCTAATTCTAGTGTGGTCCAGCGCTTGCTCTGGGTGCAACTCTACCCCATTTGGTAATCAGATGAAAATGGTCTGTTGGCCTTCCCCACCTGCCTGCAGTGGCTTTTGGAGGCATTTTGGCTGTAAGGACACTTGCTACAAGAGTTAAGATACTTCCTTCTACTCAAAAGAAGAGGCAGTAAAGCCTAGCAGCTGTGTGTGGGGGGGCAATCCAGTTTCCTGTGCAACAATTTGCCCTTAGGGGGGGTCACGACCTGGAGGAGCATGGATAATTGTGCAATCCCATCTGAAGTAGTTTTTAATGCTCTGTCTTGATCATCACTCAGCCGAGTGGAGAAAGTATGTTGCAGTTATCCCAGCTGCAGATGCTGGGTGTGATAGGGGGTTGGGTCCCTGCAGTTGCTGCTATTTGCTTAAACCTTTTTTTGAGGAAGGGGTTGTAGACTAGCAGAACTTGTCCAGGTTTTCACCCTGGACAGGAAGACCCTTTGAAATGAAGGGATACCTTGTGTAGAAATTGTGGCCGTAGCTGCCTTTGTGGATTAACTGGAGTGCGAGAGAAAGAGATTTTTGGGAGTTAAAGGATCTTTTTCTCCATTGTGAATGGAAAAAGCTTTCCTTGGAACCGGTATACTTGTTTTCTACCCCACCACAAGCAGCATGGAGGACATCTAAGAACATTATTTGTCTTCCTGAAACTGTCTTGGCAGCCCTCTGAGCTCCTGAATGAGGTTTAGTAGCACTTGTGCTGCAGGTGTCAAAATAGACTTACCTCTTGGAGAGAGTTCGTGCTGCCAGGCAAGGAGAGCTGGACTGGACTGCGCTCCGTAGCCCTCTTCACACAGTGAAACCTGGTTTTCAGCTTGACTTTTGAAAATGTCTTGATCCTGCCTAATGTGACAGCAGTGTCCCTTTATCTCCTCTCGCACATCGCTGCTGGATGCATTCTTCCAGCACATCCTCCCTTGAGCTTAGCCTAAGAAGGCAGAGCTGTTTGTGGTAAGGACCTTGGTGATGGAGGTGTGCTGTTAGCAAGCAGGGTGATATTTTATACTTTGGTCCGAGTGGCTTGGACCGTGGAACAGAAGTTTGCCAGAGTGACTGTAGGAAAAAGCAGTGGCTCTTGACTGTGTTGGAAAATCCCTGGTAAGGAATAAAAGTGTCACGCCATTGCTGGTGTTTTCCTGGTGCCCGTGGACTTACCAGCTGACCTTCTAGTGCATTTTTTCTCCAAGATGGTGGGCAATTTGTTAGTGAAAATGGGGAATGGCATGCTAGTGTATGGAAGTGTCTGAACTTTGAGAGGGATGGGTGGAAGCCGTCGTAGTCATCTCCATCATATAAATCAAATTTAAGCAACCTTTTGTAACTCTTTAGTAGGCCCTGTTGCAATAGAACAAGGGGTAATGGTTTTAAACTAAAGCAGGGTAGATTCAGACAAAATATAAGGAAGAAATTTTTTACAATGAGGGTGGTGAAACACTGGAAGAGGTTGCCCAGAGAGGTGGTAGATGCCCCATCCCTGGAAACATTTGAGGTCAGGTTGCTCAAAGCACCATCCAGCCTGATTTGGCCGAAGATGTCCCTGCTCATTGCAGGGCGGGTTGGACTAGATGACCTTTAAAGGTCCCTTCCAACCCACACCATTCTATGATCAGGGCTAAGTTCAGGCTTGTTGTTATACGTAGTTTGAATTACAGTACTGTTTCAGAGCTTCAGAATTATCCTGAGTGCTTTGACTCAGGATAATTGAAAGTTGTGTTTTGACTTTTACACTGGAAGTCTCTCATAAGGGTGGGTGGAAGTGTGAGTCCGTGTCAGGGAAGAGAAGAAATAAATGGTAGAGCACTCGATCTGTCCAGACTTCCACTCTGTTTTGAAACAAATTTGCCCAGGGCACGAGAGCACTGCAGGCTTACTGTGCCCAAGACAGGCTCCACTGACTTTGCGTTTGTGTTAGAGGAAGCGTAACTCTGTTTGATTTTGATTATTCACACACGTGTACATTTAAATGGGAACTTCACTACTGCAAATGCTTTTACCTCTAGGGGAAAACAAAACCACAAAGGTTAACTGTGTCTCTGGAGGTGCAAAGCACGGGGCTTTGTGGACTGTGGTAGTCAATTTACATGTAAGTTTGAGGGTTAAGCAAAAAGCTGCATATGGCAGGACTCTTAAGATGTCTTTCTTCTGCTTCAGTACATCTGAAAACTGGCTAAGCTTGAAAATGCACATTGCACTTCGTAAGCTGGAAGGTCTGTGCAGCACTTGATGCGCTTCATTAAGCTGAACGCAGCTTTCTCCAAAGCTTTTGAATTTCAGCTGTTGATTATGTTGACCCCTTCTGGAAGTCACCTTTTGAAAAGCTCAACTGCGTGCTAAGTGAAGATTGTGAGGTTCCTGGTTTCTGAAGGAACAAATGGGTTGGGTGAGCTGAGAAATGAGCTGGCAAACTAGAGCTGCATGAGAAGTTATCGGTAACCCAAGGGCTGCGAATCTTGCTGAATTGGTTCTGCATCACGTGGTGAACAGTTGATACTGTAGGTGACTTCTAACTGTACAAGAAACTTTACAGGGAAACTAGTCTTCTGTAATCAAGGGATGGAGCAAGTAAAGTTTTTTGGGAGGAGTCTGTTAAACTTCCAGCTGTCTCTTTTTTTAACAGCATTTATGAGAAAACTGTATGGCAGACAGACTTGAACAATAACTACCAGCCCAGTTGCATCACTTCATTCTTCATGTGTTGTCCTCTTAATGATCTCAAATCTTATGGTCTTAAGATACAGTGTTCCCTGTTAAAACCCATTTTTCCAGGGAGTGACCTGAAATGTAGTGCTGCTTTATATGGAGTCACTACTGCCTCCCCCAGGACAGAGTTAAATAAAACACTCTGTGTTTGAGCTGGAGCCCAGTCCGGGTCTCCTATAAGACCTATTGTGTCATCAAATAATATGCCCCGTTCTCAATGTGCAAACCATGACTAATGCTTGTTATCTCAAAGCTATGGTTTATGACCACCTGGCACTTGGCTGTAATGACAGCTGTAAAAATCTGCATAGAAATAAGACGGACAGGGCAGAGCTTAAAACTGAGAACCATACCAAATTATTGCGTGGCATTTGCTTGGGCAGTTTATGTGCCCAGATAGGATGAGTGCCCCAGCTGAGACTCTTGGTATGTCTCTGTAGGGTGGATGATGGGGAGGTGATGCTGCTCTGTGGGTTCCAGAGCTTTCCCTGCATTGGACCTGCAGATGACTCTCTGCATTTGTGTGGGGAATAGGAAAAGATGGGCTAAACAACATCGGCAACTACAGAAGAAAGGGGAGAGGAGCAGCTGTTAGGTGGGATCTCGGGGAGGAAAGATGTCCAAGTCTCCTCCTCTTTTTTTTTAATTAGGAAAAAGCAGAACTATTGCTGCTTCTTGTGTTCCACCTGCATCAGCCTGGGAGCTCCAGTGTGCAGCACCATGCAGGACTTTGCACAGGGCCATCGCTCCAGCAGCAGCTTCCTGAGTGCCTGCTGTCCGTGCACACTCCTCTTGCAAGTCAGAGCACCCTAACCCAGAATAAACTTTTCTTATCTGAAAGATGCTGTAGAGTAGCCCAGCAATAGTTGGATATCTTCAGTAGGAGCTAGTTCAATATATATACTTCCCTGCTGCCTTATGTCTTGCAGACCCAGAGATAACCTAGAACATATCTTCCATTCCTATTACTTCCTTAAAGTGTCCCCTCTGCCAGTTTTGCTACAGGCGCTTATGTTCTTGAAGCATTGGTACAAGGGTATTTGGGAAGGAATGACTAAATACATCCTCTAGCCTGCAGTGGATGTAAGTCAGTAGCAATCTGTCTCCGTAAACCACTGATAGGACTTTTGCTGCTCCCTGAACCGATGGAGGGTATATGCTTTGAGCCTTTCCAGCTCGGGCCCATGCTTATCTCGCAAGCAGCGTGTTGGCTGCTCTCTGCAAACAGTGGCTGCTGCTTCCTCCCATTGTGTCTCGGGTCGAGCTCTCTGAGTAGCTGCATGCTCAGGCTAAGAATAGTGCAGACCCCAGGGTTTTGGCCTCCGTATCCTGCGTGTTGGCTTCTTTCCTGCCAGGGGCTTGGAAAAAGCCTGGGAAAGGGTGTGCCTTTCAAAATAGGTTGAAATGTGTTATTGGAGACTATACTGCCTATAAATAACACGGAGGTTGGGCAGGGGGAGAGCTTCTGTTTCCTCCCTGGTACAGTACTTCTGAGTCCTCTTCGGCAAAGGCCAGAAATAAAATCCTGACCCTCTTGCTAGTGCAATGTTGCCCCAGAGATGGCCCCTTCTCTTAAAAGCAGGTGACAGCGTAACCAGTTATGGGCATTGCAGCCTTTACTTTTGGTGGACCGCTCACAATTTAAGTGTATTAACGCTGCAGCACTTTCTCTGAGTGCTTCTAATATCAGGTTCATCTTCAGTATTCATCCTCCAGGGCCTGTTGCTGAGCTCGGTGGGGTCGGTAAATCAAGTGTCTCCAGTAAATCAAATCCTAAAAGCTTTCTCTGTTGAGTTGACATCTCCCTTCCAAACCTCAACTTTTGAATCCTTTGGTTGATTGCAGTAAGATTTGTCAAGGGGATGGTCTGACTCTCAGCCAAGCATACCTAATCTTCTCCTAGGGAAATGTTTTCCCCCCTCTAATTTTGCCCAAACCTGACTTAGTAGTCTGTTTTGCTAATCAGCAGCTAGTTGCTACCGCAGCTAATTCTGCCTAAATTAGGGGTTTTATTTCCAAGAGGGGTAAAAGGCGCCTGTGCTGATGCACACATCTGCAGCAGAGCTGTCTGAATGCAGTGTGGGGTCAATGGGGGATGTGGGGAGGACAGTACACGCAGGAGTGCCCCACCATGAATGGAGTGAGGAACAGCACGAAGGGCCTGGGGGGTTGCTGCTGTCCTTGTCTTACTTGATTATCATAATCAGAGAATTTGTTTAAAAACAAAAGTAGACTGTGGGACAGCATTGCTGCAGACTCGAGTAACTTCAGGGAGCTGTATGTGTCTAGGGCAGGCAAAGCTGTCCCCTTTCTACTGCATCAGGAAAACACTGTAATGAATGTCTACCTCTTCTTGCTCTGAAAAAAAGAGTGAGGATAGCTGTCATTGAGCTTTTATCTTCCAGTTTTCTGACTATTTACAGATCTATAATGAAAGACTCTCTTCCAAAACATTTTTTTTACGTTTCACAGGTTCTTATTCAGATGTCCAACTTCCACCTAGCCTGGTGGCCCTCAGGGATTTTCAAGTGTATATAATCCTTATTGTCCTTGACTGAAGAGGAAGGGCCTGGGAGTATTTTGTTTCCTGCCCTGCCCTTTCTCAGGCATGGGCAGGGTATGTCTCTCAAATTGTCACTCATCTTCCTTCCCTTTTGTTTAACTTCATGGCTTTTTGTCTGCAGTAACTGGAGCCAAGCAGGGAGAGAGTGGTAACTTATGAGGACACCAACTCAAGAATGCAGGCTGTCATCTCAGTGATGCTTTATGCCTATTTAATGGGATAGACCTGGGCCCCCTTCTCATGACTCTTCTAGGAGCATCTTCCCATCTGCCCAGCCTTTTCCTGAGATGCTTTGGACCATGTGGCAAGCCTAAATGGTCACACAGCACTTCACCTCCACACTGCCGCAGGGCTGTGCGCCTTGGAGCAGCCTGTATGCCTCAGGTTGGGACTCCATGATGCTTCCTTTTGTTGTTCTTGAGGACTGTCCTTGCATTGCCTTCAGAAAGGCTTCATTTCTACAGTGTGAACTATTTTTACTGTTGACATCCACCTACTTTACTGTAAATTGAAATGGGATAATTCAGGATCAGATGGAAATAGGTGCAGTGCAGGGTTGGGTCCTGCAGGAAGACTCTGGACAAGCAGTCTCCATCTTCTTCCGTTTAGCAGCTTGTTTTTTCATGGTGGTTGTTGTAGCGTCCTGCTCTGTTACAGGGACCCTCAGCCACGAACGTGGTGTGTTCAGCTTTATTTCACCCATCATCTCCTATCAACCTGTGGTGTCTCTGCAGCAGCAGTATGCACCGCTGGGTGGTTTTGTGCTGTCAGAGAGGTGGTTGACTTGACACAACTCCCAAATTTGCTGCTCTTCAAAGCACAAGTAGCTCTGCTCTGTGATAAAAGGGGCAACTCGGTAGGCCATCGAGACTAGCTAGGACTCACCTTAAACAAGCTGCAAACATCCAGACTTTACACCACCGGTCGAAATGTGAGTTGAGGCTGATTTCTCAAGCTTCCCTGCTTGAAGTCAACCCTGGAGCAATTGTTCCCAACCTGCATTCAGCTTTGAGGTTCATTGCTTTCTTTTAGACTTCAAAGATTTGTCTGAAAGCTTGCCTGTTTCCACTGGTGTTTTCTTCCCCTTAGAAAGATTTGGGAGGAGGGGAGGAATCTAAAGGTTCATGCGAATTTTCCTTGCTTCACACGTTACTAGGACTAGTTTCTTGTTTAGCGATGACATGAAGAGGCACAAAGTGAGATCGGGAGTCCTTACTGTGTGTGTATAGCATGTTTGCAAAGACTTAAAAAAGCAGTGACTAGCATGTGGGTCTGTGAGGAACCAGCATGCCAGACAGCTGGGGGACCTGTGCTTTCCTGGCCTGGGGTGTTGTCCAGACTGCTGCCCTGACTAGGCTTGCAGGTATCTGACAGTTTGGGAAGATCACTTGGCTATAGAGATGTGTGGTAACATTGCTTCCTTGCAAGAGCCAGCTCGCTTTACAAATGGACAAAGCTGAGAAGGGAAGCAGAGTTAAAATAATCAATGCAGTGGCTGGTAGCACTGTTGGGAAGACAAATGTCTATTGTCTTCTGCTGTAGGCCCAACACACGCTAGTCTCATTTTTAATCTAGTTGGGGGCTCTCTCCCATCTTGTGCAGCTCTGTGTGCACTAAACTAGATTTTTAATTGGTTATAGGTGCTAGAACTTAAATATCACATTTCTTGTTTGCTTGATGCATACATAAGCATGCACAACTTTTCTTGAAGTAGATTTTAATGGTGGACTGATCTGTCTGAGCCATGGTAGCAAACCCATGGCTACAGCCGGTGGAAAAATGGGTTGACCCCAGTGAGTGGAGACCCATTATGATAATAGCAAAGGAGACTTTAGCCCTTCTCCAACTCCTGCCAGCTGAGCCTGTTGCTGTGCATGCCATGGCTTGGCTTTCTGCAGGGCTTGGAAGAGGAGAGGGACACTTTGCAGCTGCTACTCAGCCTGTTGCTTCAGAGCCCTACTGTGCTCCCAAAACACAAAAGAAGCAGTGCTGCTTCAAAGAGGACTTCATCAGCTCCTTGAGTTTTCAAAGACCTTGGCGCTTCTTTTATGTGGATTTAGCATTGCCCCTAACCTCTGGGTCACAGCTACCAAACAACTCTGCTGCCTGTTTAAGCTCTGGTAATCTTGGCTGGATTTCTGGTTTAATTTGGAGACAGCCGGCTGCAGCTCAGCACAGTAAATGCCCTATTAAGCAGTTAATTATTTCTCTATAATACTAGCTTTTATCTTTAATACAACAGTTTTACTGTCTCTGATAATTACACAGTCTCAGATAACTCTCTTAAATCTAATGAGGCATGACAAGCTGTGTTCAACAAGGCACCACACCATTAACTTCTTACCTCTTACTTGTCATCTTATCACACTGAATTACTGTATTTCTAGCCTGAGTGGCTGTGGATACATAACGTGTCACTTCACATTAAGACAATAATGAAAATCATCCCTGGCGCTCTCGTGGTCAGGCTAGTGGTCAGCTGGCTGGCCTGGTGGCCTGCAGACCCCTCCAACAGCTTCTCTGCAGCGTCGTGCTCTTTGCCCCATGAGCTGAGCAAGCATATTAGGTTTGGTTTGAACACTTCTGGCCACTCGAACAGCTTGGTTGGTCCATGGGTCCCTTGCTTGTAGGTGGGTGAAATGCAAATGGCCCTTTGAAGGGCATCAGTGATGATAGACCTTGTTTGTGCTGATGGAAGTCATTGCTGCAGGGATGTCTCGTGGTGGGATTCAGCTGGATAAGGGAAACCAGGCATTTTTTTGGGGACAAGGATAGGACACAAACTGCTGCAGCAATGCCTGGCATAACTTGACATGACTGCTGCTTCGTTACTCGTTAATGGCGATAGCGGATCAGGTCACTGGAGTGCTGGTTTTCTGTGGATTTGAGTGGCACTGAAAACCCTGCACATGCCTGACCGAAGTCCTGGGGTTGGGGGGGATCATCTTTTCATATATCGCCCCGTCACCTTGCCAGTAAAAGAAGTACAAAGTGGTACTTCCGAGATGTCAAGGCTCCTGGCAGGGAAGTTCCTGCATCCTTCCAGGCTGGACCAGGAAGGCATTTCCCAGGGGGATGAGCCCAGGCTGTCCCTTGGGGCAGATGGTAGGGCTCCAGCTGGCAGGCTGAGTGCTCAAGTACAGCTGGACCGAGCAGATCAGTTATTTACTGTCTAGATGCAGAGCAGCAAAGAGCCCTTTCTTTGGAAATCGGCTGTATCCAGCTAATGTTTTGGTGCTTCTTCCCCGCCTTTACTGAGCCTGCTGCTGACTCTGCTTTTGGAGGTGGGTTTGCCTTCTGGTCCGTGGAGCTTGTGCGACTTGTGCTGTCAAACCTGTCTATTTCCCCACCGAGCAGGGGAGGAAAAAGCCTTCTTTCAGCTTATAACCTGAGTCATTCAGATTCCCTGTGGGTATTTTACAGGATGCCCATGGGACCAGCTACTGTGGTGTGCCTGGATCAGATCAGTTCCTGGCTCCGAAAGGGCAGTTTTTACCTGGACACAAGCTGTTAGCTTCTCTGCAGTTTCATTAACTGACAGACTAACCAGTGGGTGGAATGGAAATCTTCATGTCCCCAAGTTGCCCTGTGAAGCATCCTCATGTGCCAAGATCTCTCAGCAGTGAGAAAAGTCCCTTTGGTTGTAAATTTGAAGGCAGGGGCTGATTACATGTAGCTGGGGGGTATGAAGAAATGATAGCTGTGACCAGTGGGATGGTGCGTGTCTGTTCTGGCTTTTGGTTGCTTTTTAAAGGAGCAGAGTAGGCTACAGGGCTCCCAAGGGTGAAGACTTAGTGATGATAAAATAGATTAACTGATGGTCTGGTTTGGGCTTCTGCAGTCTGCGTACACTTCAGTACTCATTGCAGTGATCTACATGGTATCAGGCACACCTGGAAGGCGCAGAAGGATTTGGTGATTGACACTTAATATACACGCTTGGGATGGTTTCTCTAACAGGATTGTACATTGCATACTCGCATGTCCTACTGCTTTCAGGCTCCTGGTTTCACTAGATGGCACTACCAAGCAGCCGCTCCGGGCTGTCAGGAGTTAGAGAGGATGCACTGAATTATTATTTTTTCCATTTCCCTCAAAAAAATGTCACAGCTCATTATTTTTTAACTCTGAATCCTGTTCAAGCTGGCAGCGTGTTTGGGAGCCGATTGTGGCAAACTTAACCTCCCGTCCATCTTGAGCTCATTAGCACTGGTGAGGAGGAGAATGGTTCCAAAAGCCGAGGCGAGGTCGGGGATCTGCACCCTCTGTGTCTGCCTGAGGTTTCAAGGCAGTGTACTTGGGGCAGCAGCTCAAATAATGATGCTTCTAGCTCTAGATGTAGCTGTTAGCAACTGTGCCACAAAGCAAGAGATTGCCACTGAATGCCCTTTGCTTTTGTGACTGGGTTTTTTTTTCTTCTAATTTATAAATCTAATGTAGTGGAAAAGCCTCTTCCAGGTCTGCTTGTTGCAGCGCATTGGTACCTGTGGGTTTAAAGGGAGAAGAGCTGACCTGGTAGCTGGTACTTTCTAAAATGGGCTCCTAGCTGGAGTGACAGCAAAACAGTCAAAAATGACTTGTGTGGGATGTACTTTTTCATTAGCAGCTCCTATTCACCCATGTAAAAGTTGGTTGAACCCAAGGAGAGCATCAAATCTCTGACAAACTAATTGGGACCCTTTGAGATGCTTCTGCAATGCTCAGATCCGCCTCTGAGCAAAACTAGGTAAAAATCCAAATTGCTGTTGTCTTCAGGCTGTCACAGGAGAGAGCTCAGAGCAGCAACTGCGACAGGCCGCACTGGAAGGCTCCTTAGCGGAAGGAGAGACCTGAAGGGCTGCAAGGAACAAACTCATCCATGGCCAGAGGGACTTTAAATAAAGAATCATAGAATAGTTTGGATTGGAAAGGACCTTTTAAAGGTCATCTAGTCAAACCCTCCTGTGATGAACAGGGACATCTTCAAGTAATTAGATTGCTCAGAGCCCCGACCAACCTGACCATGAATGTTTTCAAGGAAGGAAGAGTTCCTTCAAATATCCTTTTCAGGGCATGTGGTCGGTGGTACTGAAACCATGTGTCTCAGACTACTGCTCCACAGCGGTAGCCAGTGGGCATACAAAATGTTGTGTGATGAAATAATGTTTTAATACTAGCTGGCACAAGCTTGGAGCTGTACCAGCTCACAGGGGTTTGGGGCTTGGCACTGGTACCTTTATGCTGGAGATGTGTGCAAGGTCTTGCTTCCTCGAAGGTCCTCTGGTCCTGTTAGCTGCAAGGAGGAGGTGGCTTTATTGCGCTGCTGTGACTCAAAAGCTTAATGGAGTCTTGGGCCATATTGTTTCACTGTCGCTACCATAATTTCAGTTTGCCTGGAAGACTTACCACAGCTGGAAGGTAGTGGTGAACCCTCCTTAGCTTCCCTCAGGTCACTTCTCATGGCATGAAAATGCTGCTGCTGAAGGATGCCAGAAGCACCCCCCTACCTCCCAAACACCTCTGCTGTTCATCCTTCTGACCTGTGGGTGCACGCGTTGCCTCTGGCGGGTCCTTTGGCTTTGCTCAGCTTTAGACTGGCAAATGCTGAGGGTCCTCCAGATTTATTTGACTGCTTTTGCATTGAAGATCAGCACAGACTGCACACGTGTATCAGTTAACAGAACCTCTCTATTTTTTTGCAGTAAAACGATTTAAGGAACCAAAGGAAGAGAGGCGTCCCTGGAGGATATGGTGAGACTTCTAATTTGGAGCTTGAAAAGACCATGTATATGTAATATTACTTTCTCTTATACTAACAATCTTCTAGGTCCTCTGAAAATCCCGCATGGTGTTTAGTCATTAAATGAAATGCTCTGCTGCCGCTTCCCAAAGAAACTTCCATAAAGTAGCTGGTGCTCCCTAGAAGTAAAATGCCCTGCCTAGCTCCTCTAGAAAAGCTTGTTTTTACTGTAGGTGACTGAACCAAGAGGTTATGGTCCTCTCCGATCTGCTGGCTTACCTGCACGTGGGCTGTCTCCCAGGCAGGGTCAAGTTTAGTTCTTAAATTCAATTAATCTCTTTGGTGTCCCCTGAGCCAGCTCAGGCATAGACCAGGCAACGCGTTTAGTGGTGTGTTGATGTAAGGTAGCTGGGTATTGCTGTCAGCTTCAGACACCTCTACAAAGCATCTCCGTATTGTAGGATTTACTGGCTGCCAAGAGGTGGGCGTATGGGTGGGCTCGGCAGCACAGCGCTACCAGCCAACCTTAGTGATGAAAAGCCTGCCAGTCTCCTCAGTTTGGCTCTTCCTTTAAAATAATTTGGGAATTCAATACAATTCCCTGTGGATGGGTGCAAAAATTGTAAGTAGCTGAATACCTTCCCTGCACCAACTGCTGGTTGGAGAAACTGAGGCTGGGCTGGGCACTGGAGGGTGCAGCTAAAACTCAGCAGCAGATCTGCAAGACTGTGCTGCTATGTGCTGAAGTGCGTTTTGGGGTTTTTTAAGTATTTGGAGTTGGCCAAACTGCCCTTTTTCACCACGTATAACTTCTTGAGCATCAGGAATGCATCTGGGAGGAAAGCAGATCCACGCAGCGCCTTCACTTAGGTAACTGCTGGGCTGCTGGTGCTCCAGGGCACAGATCTTTATGCCTTTTTTTCTCCAGGTTTTATGATACCTCCAAGCAAGCAATAGGTGCCCTCTTCATCCACTTTGCCAATATTTTTCTGTCGGATCTCACTGAAGAGGACCCTTGCTCTCTGTAAGTACACAAGGTGCTTGTATTCATGTCCTACGCTACAAAAGGATGAAGCAAGCCTGTTGGAAAACGTCATGTGCGGTGGAAACTGATCCATACTAGGTGGGAATAAACCATGCTGAGCTTATTTTCAGGGTCTGAGTGTTCTTCTGGTCTTTGCAGTCTGATGGAGATGAGGCAGTGCAACTGTGCTTTTCTGAGGATTAAAAGCACCTTGAAATACACTGGCAAAAAGCTGTAGTAAACACCGCAGCGGTGCCCCATGCAATTGCAACTGTTAAATGTGCCATTTGTTTGCACGCCAGACTTTGCAATTTGGCTGGTCTCAGAGCAGTACTGAGAATGCTTTCCTAACTGTGTGGGTGAAGGCCTTTGTCCAATGTAAGGATGGTTTTTTGGGTATTCAGTTGCACCTACTACGTGTATTCCTTTAGTCCTGTCTGGGGGCTTTCTAAGCTAGACTTCAGACTTAAGTAAAGGTGGCACTTCTACGTTCAGACCAGTCACTTTGCAGCTACAAATTTGGCTTCAGAATCAACTTTATCCTGTTTTGCGAAACTCCTCTAGGCTTCAAAATGCTGCTGAAAACCTTCTGGCCCATCTCCTTTAATATGTAAAAAGTGCTGCACCTTGATATGTTTCTTTAAACAGCCACAAGTTTGGCTGGGGCTAAATATAATGTCTAGAATGATTCATTGTTGTTGTTTTTTTTAAACAGACGCTGTTTTAAAATAAGCCCTTTCATGCTTATGCTGAGCCCTTCAGTTTTCTCTTAACGTATGTTTTACGTTTCCCTGTGCTGCCTGACTTGTCATCCTGAACCAGGCAGCTTAAAACTCTAAAGCCCCGTCCCTGGGCTTCAAGGCTCATATGCTACATGTCCTGCCCAGTATAAACCACCAGAGCCTCAATTTTGTGTCGGAGTACTCTGGCTTCAGCAGCTGGAAAGTGTAATAAGCTAGTCTGAGCCTTTGGATGTAGAAGAACTTAATGTCGTGTTTTCAAAATGGATATCAAAAGCAGATTGTTACTTTCAGTGTCTTTTATTCAGAGGCAGTATCAAGTTCTGGAAAAGGAAATGTTCATTCCTGTAGCTCTGTGCTTGGTATTTTCTCCACTCTGTAGAAATCTGGCAGAAAAATATTCCAGTAATGGAAAACTGGCCAGAAAACATTAGTCTGAGTGATATTTTTCTCTGGAGTTCATTAAAATACCAAGCTCTGGATTAGAGCTTGGACCCTGCAATCCCCAGAAGGTCCCTGCAGGTCTCCTGCTTCTGGCACTCTGTCCAGTGAGGCTTAAACATCCAAAGCTGCAGAGCAAACCCATTGGGCCCAAATCTCCTGGTGGGGATGGGTTCAGCTCCTGGATCTGCAGTGGGGACCCTGAACTGGAGGCTTTTGAGGACCGCAGGATGCCTCCTGTTGAGCTGGGGCTTGTTGCCTCTCCCAAGATCTTCTGCTTTTCAGCCTGTGTCTCTGCTCGTAGGAGCCACTTGCAGCTGCTCAGTGAAATGGACTTTCTGCCTCTTCTACTGCACAGTTTTCAGAGCAGCTGCGATGTCCAAGAGGCTTCCATTTTCTTGTACAAAATTCCAAAAAGGTTTGGTTCTGTTTCCCTGGAACTTGGGATTTCATCCTGTAAGAACAAAAGATGCTGCGAGTGGAAAGCCTCCCTTTTTGGAGTAACTCTTAAGCAAGGCTAGCCCAGGAAGTATTTAAAGCTGTATGAATAAATGAGCAATGCCACAGAGTTGGTGCAGCCTGCTCCCTTCTCTGCTGAACAGGCTTTTAAACTAAGAAGTTGCTGGTAAGGCTATAGGTAAATCCGATAAAAGAGGAAGGAGGTGAGCTTGGACTATTAAGTGGGGATTTTTGAAATCTTGGGGATTTTTTTATGGATTCCCATAATGAAATAAAAGATTTTGAATATGACTTAAGAACACAACTGAAACCTGACTTTTCCTCTGCTCTTAGCTACCTTATTAATTTCATCCTTGATGCCACACTGGGGATGCTGCTGATCTGGCTTGGCGTGAAGGTTGTCTCCTGGATCGTGCAGCACAAGAAGTACACGTACCTGGTCTTCGGAGAATATGGTAGGTGTCAACTGCTCTGCACAAAGGTGGCTTGTTTGCTGTCAGCTATGAATAAGGAGAAGAAAAGGGCAGAAACTACAGTTTGGGGATAAAACATGTGAGCAGCCTACTTCTGTTATCCCTTCTCCAAGGAGCTCACAGAGCATGGTAGTGATCAGCGTGTTAAATGCTGGGACATCACTAGGTCGCAGGTAACCCTGCCTGCTGCCTTGCTGAGGCTACTTGGGCATAGCAGGTTAGTGATGAAAGGTTGAACATTTCCTTGGGCGGATTTATACCCCAGGACATGCGTGTGATAAACTAAAGTGTTTGGGTGTGGTGGTGGTGATTTTTACGGGGTTCTTTTGGGTTTTTTTCCTAGCCTCTCAGTTCAAAACATGGAGTTGTTATTGTATTTGCCTTGAGCTGTAGTAGGCATCAGCAGGACACAGCCTGGCCCCAAAACTGAGTTCTCAAGTGACTTGTGGGGTTGGGTTTTTTGCCAGCTGATTTAAAAAAAAAAACCAAAAAAAACCCCAAAAACCAAAACAACCAAAACCACCTTAAGTATGCCCGAGTCTGGCCTCTCTGCTTTGATTCCTGCCTTGAGATGGAGAAAAAGTTTCAGAAAAGCTTTTCTCAGCCAGCCCCACTAGAGGGTAGCACTTCTCTTCAGAAAGAGCAGAGCCAGCTTCCAGGAGAGCAGTGCTTCTCCTTGGCTGTAGGCAAGGGAAATGTTAACCCTTTGCCTCTTTTATCTCATATCTAATATAAAGACGAATTCAGTCTTACTTCAGAAAATACATCCTGTTCATACCAATCACATTCCCACCTTTAAGACCTTAATCGTTAAGTTTATTCTGAAGGTAGTCTCACTCCTGTGTACTTTTAGTAGTTGGTCTGATATCTGAGGTGGTAAAACTTGGACCAAACTGGGATTAGTGTGGAGACCCCACTGCTTGTGAGCTCTTACACAGGCTCACGTTCAGCATGTCTAAATGGGTCATGGCACAGGATGAAGGGGATGGTTGGGTTTGTGAGACAGAAGAAGTGGCCTCAGACTGGGAATGAGAGAACAACAGATGGGTTGAAATGATGGGACGTGGCAGGGCTGGCTCTTCTCAAACTTGAGAGTAGCTTTAAAGGCTGCAGTGGTCTCCAGAGCAGGTTCAGCATCCTGACAGCATGCATTTGGTGGGGACTACCTTTTTTCCCCTAATGGCTCCTTTTCAAATTGCTGAGGAGCCAAGCACAGAGTGCTAAAGTAATACAGATGAGACAGTGGAGGAATCCAGATGTTCTTGGTTCAGGGACTCGCATTGTTCCCCTTTTGGGGACTCGAAGCCCAACCGCAGCCATCCCAGGGCACAGCTTCACGCGCCACGTCTGCAGTTGAGCAGAAGCAAGGAAGTGTTAAAGTGTATTGACAGCTTGCTTTAACTTTGCAGAGCAGTAATGAATGTCTGAGAGCAGTAATAAATGTCTGTTGAGCTGTGGCTGGCTTAGAATACAGAAACAGGTCATTCCTCTGAGGAAATCTTGCTTTCATTAATAAAAAAAAAAGTTTCTGCTGTTGCTTGAATTTAGCTCTTGACTTGAGGATTAAATATCTCATCCACCCAGCACTGCTCTTGGTGCAAGTCTCTGGCCAGAGTGACCACAATGGAAAAGTTAGGTAGGAGTCCAGTGGCATGTCCAATGCAATCCTGCTGCAGGGCTAGGGAAGCAAAACACTGCTACCTTCATCTCGGGTCTTAAGTAACTTCCAAAACAGCTTGGAAGATGCTACGAAACTTTGTACAGTTTGATACAGGCTCCAGAAATATGATTCATTTTCTGGTCTAATTGCTATACCAGACTTCATGTTGCTTTCCGCAATTCTCCTGAGGAGCAAAAGCATCTCTTGCAGTCCTGCGGAGGAGGAAGGGCAGGAAAGCACCAAATCCATATTGCAGACAGTGGTGAGTGCCATTGCTCCAACCATCAGGAAAGAACAGTTGTGTTTTTGTCCAGTGTAGACAGCACCCATCTACCTGCATGGTCTGTTGTAACTGTTTTCTTTCTGACCCTACAACTCCTGGTTGCATCCCTGCAAGTGATACAAACCACTGCAGTTATCCTCTGTATTGGGCTCCAGCAGTCCCTCCTGCTCTGCTGTTGGTATGCCTGTCTTCTCCCTGTGTGACTGCAATAGCTGCATTAATGGAGAAGCAAAGAAAAGGGAAGGGAAAGCACCTAAATTGATGCTGCTATGCTATGCATCCAGCTGTCCAGAACTGTTTAGAAAAATCAGTTACTTCTGTATTTCAAAAAAAAACAGGAGACACCCATTCTGAGATCAGCCTCTTTATGCCTGAGCTCTTAGCCAAAGTCTGCCACAGCCAGGAATGACCTGGTTTTTTAGCTGGTGGAAAGTCAAAGGCTCCTATATATGTTCCTCCATCTTTGCCCAACAGCTCTTGATTACTCTTTGGACTGCCTCTAAGCACAGGAAACTGCATTTTAAAAGGCTGCTGTCTCTTCTAAAGATGCTTGGCTCCTAAGATCAAAGATTGGAGGGGTTTATTCTTCATCTTGGTTCAAGTAGGCTTTGGAGAATGATGGTTGCCTTACACATACTCAAAGCTAACAAACTCCAACTGCTCTGTGCACCATTGCTCTAGCAGGGTGGCAGCAGGCCATGTCTATAGGTGCTTTCCCTGTAGGAGACTTCTGCAGGGAGGAGAACAAAGCAGAGTTTAAGCTGCAAAGGACTTGGGAGGTGGATACCCAAGGTCTTGGAGGTGCTGCTGGGTCTGTACAGACCGAGCAGGGGGGATGCTGGCTGGAGTCAGAGCAGGCAGGTGAAGCCTGGTTCAGCTTTATGCCCCCCCCTCCAAACTGCTCCAGCCCTCTTCTCCCTTCCCCATTCCCATGGCAATAAGCAGCTCCCTGGAGGGAACCTCTGGATGGCTGCAGTGTCCTGGAATTGTAGTTGTGTCTAATAACTCAAGTATTATTTTTAGAAATACTGGAATATTTCTTTTAGGTAAGCAGATGCTATGAATTTGCATTAAGAGATGCTTTCTGCAGTGTGCAAGTAAAATGCTGAAGAGGAGCATTAAGAAATGATGGGGAGAAAAAGAGGGTGTTCTTGCTTGAAAATGCCTCTCTGGACGCACATCTAGATGCTGACTTGTGTATGACTGTGGTTGTGGTCACTGCCTAGTCTAAGCTTGATGCTTTGTGCTCATTCACTGTCTGGAAATGGAAAGGCATGTTGCTTGGAGGCCTTTAAAGTCTGTTTAGTGGCCTGTTGAACTCTGCTGGTCAAATTTAGTTATAGGAGAATATGCTCTGTGCCAGCTGCTGAGTTTAACTGAGGACCTGTGTAGGCTGCTCTTGGCCCTGTTGTGGTATTGTACAAAATTTCCATAACAAATATTCCCACGTCCTAAAGCAGCCAAGGGAGCTGGCTGCTAATGCTTGAGGAAATACTGCTGAAAATAACTCTAACCTGAGGGGCTGTCCTGTCCTGAGCATGCTTGGCCTTTCCACCTCCAGGATCAGGGAGAAAAAGTAAGGAGAAGACTGAAGATCATCCTCAAATAGTGAAGTGTGTGGTCAGGTCCCCTGCTCTGAGCAGGGGTGCAAACCTTTGAACCCTCCTGGATCTGGCTGATAGCAGCAGTGTTTACCCCACTGCCATAGCATCACCTCCAGGGACCGAAGACCCAGACCAGTGGTGTGACACTGCAAACTGGGGACTGATTCCAGCTTGCTGGAACCAGTAAGTATTATTAAATATAAAAATATTATTAAATATATTTAAAGTACACTTTTAGTTCAGATTCCGAACATGGCAGAGAGGGTCTGGGATGTCCACTGGACCCACCTGGCTGCTCTGATGGGTCAGGTCCCAATCTCTGAAAACCTGTTCTTACCCTCAAAGTGAGCACTTCTGTGCATTCAGATGCTTTGCTAATATTTCTTGCCCTCCTCTGTACTTGGCACTGATAATTAGATCCATTGGGTTTGGAGGTACCATTTGAGTATCTCTTAAGAGGTTTTCATTGACTTTCTCTATCCCCACCATGTCACCTAGTACAACTTTCGGTGCTTTCAAATATTTGCTTCTCCTCAACCCCCTTGAACCGCTTTGGCTGTGGTTAAGCTTTTTTTTCCTACCTGCTCAGTGCGCACGCAGTCCCCAGAAGCCTGTGAATAAAGCTGTCTGGCAGTAACACGTGGGCTATGCTGACAGCTTGCTACATTAGACAGCCTGGATTAGAACTAATCCTGTTGTGTGGTAACAACTCAAATACCTCAAGCAGTGCTGCTTTTGCTCTGCGAGCAGTTGGGCTCCCATGCACAAGTGAAATATGTGAGATGTGTTTGTGCGAGGTTGCTGCAGGCACTAGTGCCCCTAGGTCTGCACCAAGGAAGTTTTGCTGATGGTGGGGATCACCGGCAATGCTGCTGGAGGAGAACAGTCCAAATGCAGCGTATGCATCCTTTGGCATGAAGGAGAATATTTATTTCTATCAGGGTGGGAGATGGCTATAAGAAGGTTTGAGCAAAGGGTGTTCATTAAGCTAAAAGGAGAGGTTGGTGGTAGAGTCTCTATGTAGACCTGAGATGTCCTGGCTTACCTTCCAGCTAGGACCAGGGACAAGAAACTGGAGGTGTTCAGAGGGAGCATGGTATGTGTAATCTCCTTACAGGTGTGATGTGGAGGCTGCAAAGATCCTTTGGACCTGTTCCCTATGCTCCTACAAGGAAAGGGAAGCTCTGAACACAGTAAAGAGGAGGGCATTTATTTTTTTTATTATTATTTTTTAGCTACCAGGTAGCAGATTGTTTGTTTTTTGCTGGCTGGCAATCTTGTGTGGCAGAAGCAGTCTCGTAGGCACTCACCTAGATTTACATAATGGAAACACTTCATAGAAGAATCCTCTCCCATCTGTGGAGCTGGGCAGCATTTGATCCCTTAAAGACATGAAGTTGCATCTGAGGATGCATCTGACCATCTTGCTGTAGGAAGCCAGCACCTAAATGAGGCGTGTGGTTAGCTGGGATCAGGTCAAGTTTTCCAGCCTTGTTTCCTAACTGTGGAAGGAGGAGATGTGGCCAATCTGCCCTATGGGCTTGTCCAGGGACCACACCAAAGGCTCCCTCTTCCCTGATGAGGTGCCCATAGATGGTGACTTGAATGTCACTGGCATCAGTCAAGAGTTAGATGAATTAGTGGTGAGTGAGACTTGGATGATGGCCACTCTGAGGTGGATTGGTGGTCCTTGGGTGACTTCAAACCTGCTGAGGTAAGTAGCAGCCAGCTGAGCTCCTTGATGAAGAGGAAACGAGCCACTGGCTATTTATAGGTGAAGTCATCCTTGCAGCCCTGTGGGCCATGCTGCTGTTCCATTTTCATCTTTGTCCTGAGTTATTTTGGTACAGAGCAGCCTCCTGTCCTTGGGAGACCAAGATGAAGTAAAAAGTAACTGTGGAAACACCCTCTGATCTTCCTGTCAGGGGATGGAAATTAAGTCCTGTCTAATTCTGTGCTCCAGGATGAAATCCTGTACAGAACCATCTCACCCCATAGTCTGAAAACAAAGCTCCGAATGGAAAAGGAGGAGGAAGAAGTTGCAAAACAATAGCAATTTTGAGCTGCTTAAGGTGATAGAGCAGATGGCCAAATCTGGCCTCTGCATAGGTCTGCAAGTCCGTTTCCATATCCTTCCACTGTCTACCTTGGACATGTAAGAAGTGCTGATGTCCCTCTAACTGTGGAGGAGATGCACAGCATCTTCTGTAGGTGACACAGAAAAGACCAGAGCGAGAAATATGAGTATTTGAAGATCCATGCTGTGATGGAGGCACCTTTGACAAGGTGGGATGTGCTGTGTAGTAAGGGGTGCGGGTCTGTCCTGCTTGGAAGTGCAGGCTTGCTGGACCGCTTGCATGTGCCCTGTACACTTGGCCAGTGAAGCTGGCCTAACTGGGACAGACCTCTGGTCTCAGAAGTGGGATTCCCTAGGTGGGATCTTGCAGTTGCACAGTAAAAACTGTTCTCTAGCAAAGGGAGAAAAGGTTTTCCTTTTCCGAAGGTTGTCAAACCTCAAGAAAGCCATCAAATTGCTCTTGAGTTTTCTTGCGAACTGAAAGTGAAGGGAAAATTTTTTGGGTGAGGAGCTGTTAACCTTGGAGATGTGGGCAAGTCCATGCCTAGGGTGGGTTAAGAAACAGGTTGTCTCTTGCAGTGTCTGTGTGTCAACCTGGTTAGCCGAAACCTGGCTAGGGCTGTCTAGTGTACCGTATGCAAAACTAAGAACCATAGCCCGCTGCTTGTGATGATAAACGGTAGTTGACCTCCTATCCCCAAAAGGGTGTGAGGGGCCAGGTGTTTGGGAGATATCTCAAACTTGCTGCTGCTTTTTGGGCAAGCTGAGATAACAGAGGGAAGTTCCACAAATGCCATCGTGACTTCGGCGCGGAAGAGCCGACTTGCAAAGGGTGCTGTGGCTGTTAGTCCTGCCTCCCCACGGGGGACGGAGCACAGCTGACAACACAGAGCAAAAGGGAAAGAGTTCAAATGCAGGAAGGACATGATGATATGTTTGTTTTCCTGTTTTGTTTGTACTCGGAGCTCTGATAGGTGACGGTAACCTGGGGTTTGTAGGAGAATTGGTCAGTCTTGGGGTATGGGGCAAAAAGCCCCACTATACTTAACCTGTGCCAAAGACAACTAGGCACCCAAGGCTATCGGGAGAGGCTGTCCATGCTTCAGGAGGATCAAAGCCTCTCTGACACTGGCCTTTAGTTGCCAGCTGCCTATAACACTGCTCCAGTCTCCTCCACAGACCACCCATTAAGCTGTTGCCTGCCAGGGAGCGAAGACGTGGGCTTTCTGAAATTCTCTGCAGGCTCTGCTGCTTTTGCACTCACATGTAACCTTCCTGGCTCCCTGTTCCTTCCCCCCCATGCAGTTGCCTGCCGGTCTGGTGCTCTCTGCTTGCTGTCCTCCCAGCTCAGCAGCCTCTCTGCACCCCTGCCCTCCCAGTCCTTCCCTCTCCCCTCCTTTGCTTCCTTCTCTATCATGGCTTGAGCAATTAAAAAGCTGGGGTGCAAGGTGATCACTCTGAGGTCTCTGGCATGGAGACACTAGCTGGATGCCTCTGCTTAGCCGTAGCTTTGCAATGAGGCAAATGTTTTGGTACTTTGCTAACAAATGACAGAATAAGGACAAATATATATGCAAACCTGTTTTGCCCTAGAGCTGGGCTTGGTTGGAACCAGCTCTTACCAAATCCTGGTATGTGCTGCTGGTCTCTGTGGTTGGAGGTTTCCATAGCGGTTTGGATAAATGTGCTTTTGCAAACTGCTGGTGTTGTCTTCCCTTGCACGTCTCGACAGTGTTGTGCTGAGAAAAGTGGGGCAGAGCTCCCAGTCTGCTGCCATCCAACGTGTTGAGCATCAGCATCTCGCATTGCTTGGGTTCTTTTGCACAGATGCAATTCCAAATTCCGGCCCGATTATGCTGGAAACAAGTGTTGCCAGGGGTTATCTTTATATTCAGGTGGTAAGAGGAAATGCTGCAGCTTTCCTAAGTCAGATACTGTAGCTCAGTTTTGCAGAGCTGAGGTATTCTGATGAGCCTGGGAAGTTGATAACCAGCTGGCAGGGTGCTTACAGAGGGCTGAAGTAAGCACATGTAATAGATATGGTACCATTATCGTTGTTAACAATACAAATATGCTTTTACTTATTACATGGTGAGTACCCCATTGGAAACATTCATATTTAATTGGCATTGATTCTTTTTGAATGAATTGCTCTAAAACCTGGGGCAATGGAGCCCCTATCTCTTGCTCAGACAGCGAGTATCACATAACCAGCTGTTCATCAGCGAAAAAATTAATTCTGTTTAGGACTGAAAATTTATGCTTCTTGTATTGCAAACGGTGAGCAGAAGCTTTCAGATTATTGCTAACAACTGGGTGGGTAAGGTTTGATGGGGAGCAAATTGCAATGTCTTTAATGATGAATTTATTTTTATTTTTTTATAGAGGAGTGTGCAGGATACTGTGCAGGTCCTTATATAGAGGAGGGTCAGTCCAGCAGTATCTTGTCTTGGGGATTGCTGTTGGGATTAGCTTTAATTCAGAAGGGATTATCAGTCTGCCATTCTGGTCAAAATGCTCCTGGATTTTGTGAGCTACTCCTACAAGGCTCCTATCCACTGGAAGGGTGAGGGAAAAGTCAGGGGGACGCATCTCTGCAGACTTTTCAAGGTTTACGGAGGTGAAGAGAAATTAAATCTCTGGTACCTTGAGAAAAGGGTACCAGAGAAGGGGCAAACCAAATCACTGATGCCCCAAAGCAACACATGCTTGTAAGGAACCATTTGAGTAGGATGCTGAGATTTCTGAGCTTTTAAGCTTTCCCTATGTAAAGGATTTTAGTGGTCTGTGCTTTGAGGAGATGGGATGCTTGCCCCCTTGCACAAGCGGGACTTCCTCCCCTCAAATCCATCTCAAAGTAGCTCAATACCATGGGGAGGATACTGGCAGTGCCCATCAGCGGCTGAAGGAGAGGATAAACATGCAATCGCCAAGGCTGTGTATCTTTTGCCCCAAGTGGAGGAAAGCATATTTGTTACCCAAACCAAGATTCATAAAAGTTGATCCAGACTCCTTAGAGCTATCAAGAATGGCTTTGCCGTTAAGCACTTGTGATACTACTGGGCTGTGGCCCTTGAGAGGTCAGGATTGTGTGCGGCTGCTGGATAAACATGGGGCATTTCAGCTCTTCAGGCAGAGTCAGAGCTCTATCTCCCCCCTTTTACAGAGGCTGACTGCCTGCCTTGTAGGACTTTTGCTCCAGCAAAGCCGTTGATTTCAGAAGGACAGGCAATGGGGGAAGAGATGCAAGGCAAGAAGTTTTTTGGTGGTGGTTTTCTCCTCTTGGTGGATTTCGGAGGTGGATTGGTGGAATGGAGAGCAGGACAGCAGGCAGATAAATAGACGTAGTGGTGGCATCTGCAAGGTAGGTAGGGCTTTTTGAGTTGTGTCTGAAATCTGTTACTTGCTAATTGATTGTTAATTGCCATCTCCATTTCAGAATCAGCCCTAAAAGGCGTAGAAAAAGAGAATCAGCTTCTAGAACAAAAGGCCAGTGGTGGTAGTGGTGTATGTCATGTCTCATGAGGGAGAGCTCTCTTGCTTACAGCCAAGTTTAATTCAAAAGCACAACTGCAGTATGAAAGACAGATAGCTGCCCTGATAAAGGGAGTGTGCACAAATGGAAGTGGGGTGCTTTCTTTGCCTTTCTGCGCTTATTTCTCTACATCGGTTTGCAAAGATACAAAATGAGCTGCAACTGGTAAGGGATGCAAGTCTGCTAAACTTTCTCTAATACAAGTCGGATCTATTTTTATTTTTTCTAAAAGTAAAAAGATTTGAGCTTAGATCATGGTATGTTTTGATCCTCAATGGAGTAATGATTTGTAGACCCAGCAGGGACACCAAACCTTTATACCCTAGGCATGTGCTCCTACAAGTAGAGACAGAAAATCTCTCCACTAATTTTAAGTTTGGTATTGAGTATTTCTCTCGCTGCAAAACTCGCAATATGGAAACACTTCCCTGTCCCTCTAGTCAGCTCAGGTATCAAGCATGAGGCAATTTTTCTGCAAGGCTGTCTCCTCCTGCTCTGTCTCAGATTTAATATGCTGTTTTCCCAGGTGACCCTCCACAAGCTGCTGCCTGGATTGGCCAGTGTATCCTCTACTTGCTGATAATGGTTTTTGAGAAGATTGTGATTAGCCTTGTCCTGCTTATCCCTGGTTGGACAAAGGTAAGCTCCTGAGCTGTGTTTTTCTAGCCGCAGCCGTTGTGGTTTGTTTCTTGTCAGCTTTGCCTTATTAGTGGTCCCCATCATCGTAGGTCTTTAATCCTTACAACTTGTTGACATCTTTCTGTAATCATTAGCTATTACTTAAGTCTGGGGAAACATGACTTTCATAAGTTTGGCTTTTGGCCCATTCTCTTGCTAGTCAAAAGCTAGTGGAATAAGATGGTTCTTTAATTTTCTTTTCTGTCCTTGGAAGGATAAAATGCACTGGGCTGGCAGCTGAGCTACTTCAGTTCTGCCAGAGGATTTCTACATTATCTTGTCAAGTCAGTTCATGTTGGTGTTTCGTGATCCCATGCCTAAACTAGGGGGACTCTCAGAGATTAATTTGGAAAGATTTATCCAAGTATATGTTGTCCTTCCCCGCCCCCACTGCTTCTGTATGGTAGTTCACCCAATGGTAACTGTGTTGATCAAGAGTTTCTCTCTTTAAAAAAATAAAAATAATAAAGCTGTGGCAGTTGTAGACATATACCTGGTGGCAGGTAGATGTGATGGGCATAAAAACCAAGTCTGGGTGTTAATGGGTAACTCCAGTATTGAGTGTATTTACACGTAGAGCCTAGTACCTCACAGAATGATGTGACTTGACTGAGGAGTTATTTACAGCAACCTGGGAGCGCTTATCTGTTCCTGTTCAGGGCTTATTCTTCAAACTCAGTAGCCTACAGTGCTCAGACTTGGACGTGAATATGTTGTTCAGCAGCACGCACTGCTAGATCCAGAGATGCTGCTGGATTCCTCTCCGTGCTTATCGCGCATGGCTGGTGTCCTTATTTTGCAGCAAGGTTCCGAGGAGCCAAAGGAAGTCCCACCAATTGTTGTCATGGGTAGTTACACTGAAAGACTAACAGTGCTTATTTCTTGCTCTGTGCAAAATCATGTGTTTGGTAGCTGGGCTAGAGGGATAACCTGTGTAATCTTTCTAAGAGCTGGGCTAAAGTAAAGGCTGCAGAGCCCTACCTAGGAGACTGCTGGCATAAGAAGGCAACCAGCTTGCAGCAAAGACCTCACAACAAAGCTGGTCAAATAATGCTTCTAAATGCTTTCTCCCCTGCAGCTTCAGCAGATCCTCCTGGGTTACATCCCGAACCCCCAGCTGGAGCTTGTCCTGGTCATGCTTGTTGTGCCTTTTATAGTCAATGTAAGTGATGCCTCTGCAAGCACTGGGTGGGGTGGTTTGGAAATCATGGTCCCCCCTCAGTGGGGAGCATGTACAGGAACTGGCTTGGAGCAGCCTTGAGTAATTGAAGTGGCTGGGACAGGGTGAACCAAATAGATTTGTTGCCACAAACACACACATGTCACTACTGCCCTGTCATGGTCTCTGTTCCTAATTCCTGCTCCCTTGTCCAAGCTGCTGGGTGGCTGACTCTTTGAAGAAAGCTGAGGCTTATTAGGTGAGGGCTGCATCTTGGCAGCAAGCTACAGGCACGAGGATGCCCCAAAGCCCTTTAAGTTCCTATAGGATGGCTTGTCATGGTGACCTTTGGCATCCTGCTAAACTAGCCATTTAGCTAGACTTCAAATTACAGCAAGGCAAGGTGTTCAGGTTACCCAGAACTATTGATCTCCTTCAAAACTAGTTTGGCAAAACCTCTTGAAGGCTTAGCTGTTTTCCTGGTGCCTCTGATTCTGGGTAGTCTTTCCTACTGCTCAGTTCCTGCTAAGATGGGAAGTGAGAGCGAGGTGGTAACATTCGGATGCCCCCTGGACAAGGATTGAGTTGAACTCTTTTCAACTCATACCATGAGCATTGGAATGGATTCAGCATTGGCAAAATTGGGTTTACCTGCCTCTGCTACCAGCCTCTCCCCACCACCCCAGGCTGTATTTCCTTATTTGAAAGCAAACTCTGGTTCTCAAAGAACTGACCAGGTACTGGTGCAGACAGAGCAGATGAATCTTGGATGGCGTTTATTTCCTGTCCTATTGTGGTCTTTTTTTTTCCCTCTGGGTCTTCAACAACTACAGAATCAATGGGATGAGGAGGGACCTCAGGAATTTGCCTCATCAAATCCCCGTGGACACACCTGATGTAGGGTTAATTTAGATAATAAATTAGGTTGGTCAAGGCTGGATGTCTGAAGAAACCAAAAGGAGTAGAAATAGCTGTGATTGCAGAGACCAAAATACAAAGTTATTCAATCTATTAATGTAATTTCTTTCTCCCTAAGGCCATTATGTTCTGGGTTGTGGACAGCTTGATCATGAGGAAATATAAGCAGAAAGACACCCTGGACATCAATGGATCCATAGAAACTCCTCGGGCTAGGCGGACGGAGGAATCTCAGGTAAGACCAAGGATGTCCTGTGTTTGAGACCAAACTGCAAGCTTATGGTATGGTCTGTGTGCTTTACCACAACCATGCAACATACCATCGCATTGCCTAGACCTAGGGTGATGCTTCATGAATGTGGATGATGATCCTGCTAAGTCTAACTTTCCACGCTTGCAGCTGAGGTCAATAGAGGGATGTTTCCTGGCAGGATCTGGCCCTGTCTAACAATGACCAACGTTGCAGCCTACAAAGTGTTGCTGAAATATTGCCCTAAACAATGACAGTATCTTGTGGGGTATGAGCTAGCTTTTGCAGCAACCTGTGTGGGCTTGTTGGAGTGGCAGGCTGAAGTTGGTGGGTACCTCTGCACCCTCTCTCTCAATATCCCCTTTTTTAATTGTAATTAATCTTGGCTTGGAAGAGCTTGCTTTCCTTACTGTAATTGGTAGCATCCTTTTAGAGGACAAGGCCTAGCTGGCAATCCTATTTTTTTCAATGTTTTGTATTTTTTCAGCCAGATGATGGTCCCTTAGCTGTAGGAAGCTGTATTTTGTGTAGTCTGAGTTTGACACTTAAAAGTTTTGGGGGGGGGGACGGGAATGCTCCAGTGCTGGCAGACTTTGTTCTTGTTAATGATGTGTGGTTTGCTGGGCAGGTGGCGTCTGTTCTTCTCATCTGCTTTGGGGTAGAGACCACAACCTGAGTCACTGGTTTGAATTCCCTTCCTTCCCCTGGCACACAGACCTGGTTTCAAAGTGCTCTGTGTACAACTGCTGATATCCTGCAGTTCACTGGCGAGACTTGTTGAGATAAGACAGCTTCTGGCAGTCGCAGGCTGGCTCCTGGAGTAGCTTCTGCTGAGGAATTTAGGATGAACAGAAATAGCTCTTGCTCTCTGAGAGATCTCTTATAAAGAGTAACTTAGCTCTTGTGCTGATGGGTGGGATGGCCAACTACTGGTGACATTGCAATGCACACAGAGGTAATAGTGTTTAACAGTGTGCTTGGCAGTCTGCACAGCAGTCGTGGCTTCCATGGCTCAAGGGTGCAGCGGAGAAGTGGCCGCTGCTCATGAGGATGCAGTGTCAGAGGAATGCTCCCTCTGTCAGATGGGAGCAGCAGTTGAGACAAGTGAGTCACTCCTCCTGGCCCTGTCTCCAGATTGTAGCTTGGCAAGGTCACTAGAAACATGTGAACACTGTGCCCCAGGGAGTTTCCCAAGTGGTGGGTGTGGTGGGGCATCCTCGAAGTCTTTATTGTTTTGGAGAGAGGAGGGAAAATATGCCTGAGCTGGGCAGTACCAGTATGTGTTGATAGTTATGCATTGGAGCTAAGAACTCGTACCTAGGATGTGAAGGTGGATTAACTCTGGGCATGAACTTGTCCATGGTTATGGCATGCTCGTGGTGAGGTGACTGATATTCAAGAGTGGTACTTAAAAGAGCAAGGTTGGAGGTCTGCTCAAAGTGTAAAGTTGGTGGTAAAGATCTGCCTTAGTGACTAGATATGCTGGTGTGTTCCTGAAGGTTTAAGATCAATTAAAATTACACCAGCTCAGAAGCAAAGGTAAGGAGGTGACATCTCTAGTTAAGACACCAATGTCCTTTCCAGCCTTTTGAAACTGAACTTGCAGCATCTTGTTCCATAGATGGTGGCTGCCGTGGATACGCAGATAGTGTCCCAGTTACTGGTCCTCTCTGGAAATGGAGCTGGCCATCTGCTTTACTGCACTGAAGGGGGGGACACAAGTGTTTTGTGGCCTCTAGCTCAGTTTTGGATAATCTGAAGGGAAGATATCTGTTAGTCTCCAGAAGCTGGGAAAGACTCTTCTGGTAGCTCAACCTGGGCAGGTTGTTCCTACCACTTGAAACAGCTCCCACAGTCTGACTCTTGCTGTCAAGGCTTCTCCCATCTTCCAAGTACTTGACTCCTTTTCTCAGACAAATTTTTGCTAAGACCTTCAACATGCAGGTCAGCTGTCTATCTTGAAACCCTCTGATCCATCACTGCCGTGGAGCTACCAAGGGGACTGGTTTGTACCTGGAGCAGTCTATGGGAACTGCCTCCTTTCTGCTCAGATATGTTCCTGTGCCTCTAGCCCAACAAATAGTTTGGGCAGAGAAGGAAGGTAATGAAGAAATACCGAAGTGGGTGACTTGCTTTTCCAATTCTGCTTCTTGGCACTGGGCCTCAAGGTATACCATAGGCTCCTGCTTCATGTGTCAACATTTTAGGCTATGAATTAAAGATCATGTTGGCTGGCTGGGCCCTACAGCTGGAATGGCTGGAACTTAGGCTCAAAAGCAGAAAATGAGGGTTTGTTGGACTTGTTGCTGCTAATAACCTGTTCAAGAGGGGGAATTTCTTCCCTCCCTTGCTGCCCAACGGAGGAGGAAGGAGGGGGGCTGAGAAGCATCTGTACGGGGCAGAGCTGGCTGAGGCTAATGTGTCCTGCAGTTTATCAGGGTTCATCAGGGCTGTCTAGCAGCAGGCGCCAACAGCTCCCTGTCATGCTGCCTTCTTGAATTTCAACCCTCTGCCTATCTTGCCAGCGGAGAGTGTCATTATTTTCACTTGAACTAGCAGTTTGTGTTTGGAAAAGGACAGGGAGAGAGGAAGGAGAATGGAAAGAGGGGGCTGAAGTTAACCTGTTTAAAAACCCACACTCAGTATTTTCTGTAGGGATAGCAGGAAAACTCAGCTTTGTCCTTGGCTTGGTAGACCAGCTGGGTAGCAAGAAGAAACCCAGCAATCCTGCCTCTGGTGTCACTTAGTGACTCCGTGGCTGCAGTGTGGACCAAAGAACTGGCAGTCTCTTGTGGGTTTTAAGGCTCTTCTGGTGAGCCATAGATGGGCTCTTGCTTATAATGGAGCAAATGCTGAACTTTTGTTTATACTGAAACCCTGAAAGGGACAAACTCACTCTTATGGCTGGAAGAATTTCATCATTCCTTCCAAGTCAGTCTTAAAATTTTCTATTGTTTCAGAATTGTGCCTTGCCTTGGTAAATCTTCATGCAGTTGGTTTTGCCTTCTCTCATGGGATGGAAAGAGATCTCTCAAGAGTGCCAGTCTGAATCCAGTGCTGTTCAGGCTGGGGAAACACATTCATCTGCATGGCCCTTATTTCTGCTTTGCATGTGTCCTGCCCTTGACCTGAGTCTCTTTTCCCTTGCCCTTGGAAGTGCCAATAAACTTTAGATCCTATCAGTGATTTCTTTGTTTCCTCCACTCAGGAAAACAAGTCAGTTTTAATAGTGTTTTTATTTGATCTTTTTTGAACTTGTTTTTGCTTTGTTTTTGTTTTGGTTTGGTTTTTTCCCAAGGGAGGTGAGCGAGTTTCTGCTCCTTTTCTGAAGGCTTACGTTTTCAGAGACGAGCCTTAAAGTAAAATTCGGTCTAATAACAGTGGTACTTGTGAGAACCATTAGGGTGAAGCTAGAGGCTAGTTTAAGGTTGGGAGGAAAGCTAATATACTACATGGGGACCTGCCTTTGGTCAGCATGGAGTTCAGCATCTATCCCAATTCCCTTCACAGGAGCGGTGACTTTTGGCAAATCCCTAGACTGAAGATGCTGATGAATGCCAATACCTATGCTGCTTGCTTTTAAGTATGGAAGAATACTCCAAAAGCAAGTTTGACTTGCTCATTGCTTAACTGAGCTGATTTTTAAATAGCTCAAGGTGAACTAAGGTGCTGGGTCCTTAGGGGAACACTAAATGAAGGTGGGCATAGAGGTGCCTCTGGAAGGAGACTCTCCCACCTGTCAGCTGTACTGACTCATGGGAACTCATCTAAGCTCAGATGCAGGAGGATGGTGGGATGGTTCTTACCTCCTACACCAGGCTGGGGGAGCTTTAGGCAAATGGGTTTCCATGGCTAGCAGGGAAATATCGCCAGAGCTTCTTTGTTTTATAACCTGTGTCATAGATTGCACAGACAGATGAGAACTCCTTCTCTGCTAATGGGATGTCTTGGTTATCTGAAGGGTCTGCTTGGATGGAGCACCAAATCAGTAGGCAGCCGCTTCCCCCAGACAGGAGGGGTTGGTAGAGCACGTGGGCAGCCCTGTTTTGGTAGCGTGACCCGCCTTGTTTTGCAAGCTGCTGGCCTCCTGGTGCAGGGAGGAATGCACGAAGTATTTGAGGACTGCTGAGTGAGACAGTAGCACATTGTCCTGGGACTGGGAAAACGTGGTCCATTCCCAGCTGTGCCACTGACCCGCTGTGATCCTAACCTGGATGCGTCTGCAGGGGAAGTGCCTTGTCCAAGTTGTGCTGTAAACTCCCAAACTGGAATTTGGCTTGCAAACCGTATCTGAGGGTATGTCCCATGACTGTCATAGCAATGAGGTGCCGTCTCGTGATGAAGCTCCCTGAGGAATTGTGGAAAGGTTTCTGGGGGACTGTTGGCTCAAGTGGGTTCATACAAGTTGTAGGGGGGCAGGTAGCAGCCTGAGTGGGTCTGGATGCACAATGCTTAGTGCCTGCTCAGTCAGCTATGCTTGGCTGCAAGGGGATTTGAGCTTGCAGCTGAAACCCACTGAAATTACCAAAATTAGCCTGTTGCAGCCTGTCAGAGTTCAGTGAGTTTATAATGCTGCGTGTGACTAATTATCCACCCATTTTTTCAGGTTCAACAGGATCACAATATTAATATGATAAACAGAGGAAATCCTCACTTGGAAGAGAAGGAAACTTTCCAGTGCGTGTCTTGAACCAAAAAAAAATTCCTTGAGACCAATGGGGGGGACACAAGAGAGCTTAATCTGATCTAC
The DNA here is from genome assembly GCF_030936135.1 of Gavia stellata. Classification (NCBI taxonomy): domain Eukaryota; kingdom Metazoa; phylum Chordata; class Aves; order Gaviiformes; family Gaviidae; genus Gavia; species Gavia stellata. The sequence goes on from NC_082597.1 coordinate 5,134,380, forward strand.
TGCTATCCTTTGAGTGTCTGACGTGCTGCTGTGAAGATAACATCAGATGGAGGGGCTGGAGTGTGCATGAGGGTGGGGAGGAAATCTTCCCCTGCGGCTCTTCTGCTCCTTTGAAGTCATTGACTCATTGCAGTTTGTTTTTCCTGTTTAGTTGTTTTGTTGCTGTGGTGACTGGCCCCGTGGCACTGCCTAAGTGCGAACAAGTGGCGGGCATGTTAATTCACAACTGTGCCTGGAGATAGCCACAGATAAGACTAATTCCCCCATGCTCCTGGTTTTTCCCAAGCTCCAGGATGGGCCAAGCTGTTGGAGATGCTCAGTGGGTGAACGGGCTTGGCTGAAAGCCCATGCACCATCCCTTGACTTGTGCCTTTGAGCTGTAAGGCTGCTGCGAGTCAGGCACAGGGAGGCTTCCTAGTGCATTGGCTCTGTCTTTGGAGCAAAGTGGGGTCAGATGGGGCTGAGGTTTGGGTGGGAAGTCTACACTGCCTTGCTGGAGGAAGCTATGTTTGTGGGGGTGGCTGTAGTACCTGCCCCCTGTCCCTGCATCAGCCATGAACTAATGATGCTATTTGGGTTCTGTGATGGGCAAGTGGAGGAGGGGGAAAGGGCTGCTGGCATTGCTCATCTAAGGAAATAAAACTGGAGGCCCTTGACTGTGCTGTTAGGCTTGTGCCCCTCTGTAGAGCTGGGGGCTAAGGTGCCTCAGACCTGGCCAGGCTTCCAAAGTGGATGACTAGTGTTTACCAGAAATCCCATGATTCGACTGAGATGCTGAGTACTGCTGGGTATGACGCAAGCTGTAGTACAAGGGTTGACTGCACTTCAGCTGTGCTTAGAGGTAGCTACTGTCAGGGATAATGACAGTAGGGCTTCTCTTGCCCAAAGCTGGATGCTTGAGGTAAGAAGGGGTAGGGTGGGGTTGAGCAAACAGCCTATCAAGCCATGAATATTACCCATGCAAACTGCTCATCCATCCAGCCTGCTGGCTGGCATTGAGTTTCAGCTCTTCTGCAGTCGGTGCAGCCATAGCCCGAGTAAAATCCGGCCTTTTTCCTCTTCCAGATGATGTGGCTGGAGGATGCCCCACGCATGGCTCCGTCTGCATCGTGCAAATGCTCCAGGCCGGTGGCAGCCAGTTAGCTCAAAACAGCCTGTTGGTAGCTTCAAGTCTGAAGTTAGCTACTGAGAGCGTAGGTGTTCCTGGAGGCAATGGGCAGCCTTTTGATCATGCAGCAAAGCTGTGGGCTTTCTTACCCGGAGAGGTACTGGTGAGAGGCGTCAGTGCTCTATTTTGGCTCCCACAATTCGGACTGAGCCAGGAGCTGCTGTGCTGGGTAGAAATAAGATGCTACTGGGCTAGGACACTACTCCTGAGCTTGCTGGCCGTGGCTGAAGCTAACTCCGTAGCTCTGCTTGCTCTCCTGACTGAGCTCTGGAGATAGCAAGCAGCTGGGGGCCTGGGAAAAGGTCTACATTTGGCACAGCTGTTTACAAAATATGTGGCCTAGCTTTTGTAAATCTCCACTGAGGCTGCAGCCTGGCCTCCACATTCATGTGTGAGTCCTGTCCGATGGTGAACAGAGCTTTTATCTGCCTGTTCTCCTCATGAGGAGCAGGGCCGGGGGGTATTGTGACACCAGATCATCACTGTGTCTGTGCCCAAATCTGTCTGGCTGTCATGGGAGAGATGGTCAAGGTGACCTTGAGACCTTACCCAACTGCCAGAGAGGATTAGATCTTGCAGCAGACCCCTCTAGGGGTGTTTGGCCCCTTTAGCAAGCAGTATCAAGAAGAGCTGAGAACTGTCACTCCATCAGCATCTGTCTGTTCTCCTTTCTAGGTGCTACTCTCTCCAGACATGGATTTTGATCAGTCTGAAAGTGACCAGGATATTTCAGGACTCCAGGGAACGAACCAGAAGATGAAGCAGCCCAGCTATCAAGTGGTCATCTGACAACACAGAGACAAGGGAGGTGGAGGAATGGAAAGCAACACTGTGATCCTTGAGCTGGCCGAGGAAGGGCAGGGTGGGGAATGCTAGTTGATCCCTATGGATCTGCAGAGATCCTTTTGCCCACCGCATCTAGATCTATCCTTCTGCCGTTGTCTCTTTGGGATGGTGTCTGTGCATCCTATACAGGCTTGAGCAGTATCTGCTTTACCTGTTGGACCCTAACCTGCACACATGTAGGCACGTTGAGGTTGGGGGTATGGATATGTACTTCCCCTGGCTGGCCAGCTGGGTGTAACTTTGTCAGGGCTAGAGACTGAAATCAAAAGATTGTCTGCTTTTTTTAATAGAAAAGAAAAAAAAATCTATTCTGTACTACCTGAACTGTGACACTTTTTTATATGCACAATACTCAAAAGAATTGGTTTGCAGTATGTATTTAAATGTCTTAAATTGGGAAGATTGTCTCAGTGGATCTGACACTTTTTACTGTTTTATAAGGAATGCAATAAATATTTGAGCTAAAACTGCTTCATAAATGAAATGCCTTCACGTACTTCATGTTTTGCAAAACTCTAATGCTGTAAAGGGGAGGAAGGGGATCTGTTAAAAACTTTTCCTGACCAGTTCCTCACAAGGCAGATTATCTTTCTGCAGCAGGGCTGTCCTAGTAAACCTGCAGAAGAAGAGCTGAGCCACAATGCTCAGTTTCTGTAGATGGGTTGTATGAGCCACTTCAGTGCAAAGACCTGATGCCGCAGCATTGGCCTGTGCTGGACTCCAGACCAGAACAGACTCGAAGATCGATCCCAGCTGCCACCTTACGAGTGAGTGTTTACCGGAAACGGGAAGCTGACTACTTTCCTTTTACTTAGTTTAGAACAAACATGTAAAATCTCTGCAGAACCTGATTCAAAAAACTAGATCTGAAGAGTCAACTGAAGCCCCGTTAACGAGCCCTGATCTTCTGGGGGTGAGGGAATGGCCTCGGGTAGGACTGCTGCAGGAGAAGACCCCTGGATCATCCCAGTTCTAGCACCTTTTGCTCCAAGTGTGAGGTGCGGGGCTTTGCCCTTGCTCTCTTGTTAACATACTGTATTCATCTATAAACACACAAAAATGCAAAACACTTTGCAGGTCTCCTGGGGACAGAGCAGCTGCGTAATGCACTCCCAGGCTGGGTGCAGATACACAGCTGTGGCGAGACCCATACAGAGTCCAAATGGTGGATAGTCCTCAGAGCAGAGTCTGATCCAGGACCCACTGAACTCAAGCAATAGACCCGGTTGAGCCATAGACAGGCTTTGCTTATTGCAAGACAGTCCCCAGAGGTGTCAGGCAGGAATTATCTTTTGTTTTCGCTCCCTCCCTTGTATTTTCCCAAGAAAACACTCCTTATTAAGGAGTAGAAAATAAAGAATTTGGATTTTCTAACTTAGATGGATTTAGACTTTTAAAAGCTGAGCTGAAAGCGTGTGAGTTTTTTTGTTTTGTAGGTTTTTTGGTTTGTTTTTTTTTTTCCTAACTTCAAAGTAGTTTAGCAGCATTAGATGCAAATCAAAGTCTTGCATGCCCCTTAGTGAACTAGACACGCTTGGCTACACTTGCAGCTGTGTAGCCTTATACTGTATTTCTGGAAATTAAGTCCTTTTTTTTGTTTCTTCCTTACTTAATGAAGGGTCAAAATCCTACTTGTGCTGGCATGTCAAATGGCTTTTGGAACACATGGCGCACAGCTCTCTGAATAGTTCATTTATACAGCTTAGTGAAACCAGTTTCACAATGCAACTTTTCCTTGTCTGGCGGAGTTCTGCACTGGTAAGGACTGGACTAACTCCTGTGCTGTTTAAGGTCTTGACTGAAAATAGATTAAAACAGCTTCCCTATTAGAAACTTGCTCCCTGTTTTGAGGTGTACTGGTATTTTGGCTTTTGTTCTTACTATAGGGCTGCACAGTGCAATGCTGCAGTATGTGAAGAGTGCAGATTCAGCCACAGCAAAGTCCTTGTCCTAAAATGGAAGGTGGGTGATGCTATCTTCATCTTAGCCCTTAGTTGAGGCTGGCTGAGAAGGCTGGCAGAAGGCAATAGCAGGACAAGTACGATGTGGGGGAAGGTTGTCCCTCTCGAGTATTGCGTAGGGTTGCTGAAACAGCACTGGCTAAATTCAGGAGTTCTGTTCCCTTGTCTGAAACGGCGATGTGCAATTGTTTCCATTGGGCTCCAAAGTGATTGCTCAGCCCTCATTCCTGAGCTATCTGAGCAGCTTGCAATCTTTAACCATATCACGGCAAAACAAAGTGCTCTGTGACACTCTTGGAGATGAGAATAAATGTGTGCTTGTACATGCAGTTGTTGCAGTGCGCTTCCTGGGAGCTCTCTGTGCTACAATAAGGGGCTGTGAGGACCAAGCCTGGACAGGTTCTCCTCCTGAGGGAGGGAAGTGGTGTGATGCCCCCTTTATAGATGGGGAAAGCTGAAATTTACAGTCCATGACCTGCCTTTGCTCTTTACTGCTTTTGGGGCAGCAGGAGCACAAACTCTGGTTTCCTATGTCCTGTACTACTGCATTTAAAGGTTGGATCACTCTTCTCTATGTGGTTAAATTCTCAGGTTAGTGTGGGAGTAGACTCCTGGGGTCTGTTCACATAACGTGCTTCTTGCTTCCTACCAAGTGCATAGAGGCTGAAGAACATCATTGACCTTTAATTTTCTGCTGAAATTACTTTAGTTCCCAACCTATTGTTATCATGTGAGTGGTTCTTTCAGCCATCTTGTAATATGAGCTTGTCCAGCAGCATAAAACATACATAACCTTAGCTTCAAAGCTTGTTTTATCTTCACCAAATGAAAGCTTCACTGCAGTGTTCACTATAAAATATTTATTGTGAAATGGATAACTAGAGCCTTAATGAGAACTTGAGTATATTGCTCCAGGTGCTTCACATGGCTGGGAAGTTGGACTTGGTCATTGTTCTTTTCAGGCCCTGAAAGAAATATGTTTCCTTGGCTGGAGGAGGAGGAAGATGAGTAATAATGCACCTGAAGCATTAGCAATATGTGTGTGTGTGTGTATATATATATACACATATCTATATACAGGAGAGATGGGACAGGGGAGTGCCTAAGCCAATCGCTCCCCTTAGCAATACACTTGAACAGCAAAATGTGGGAGGAGAGTGAAGATTTCAAAGAAATCCCTTTTCAGTAAGGACAGTATGGAGAAGACACCTGCTGAACCCTGGCCTGTCTAGAAGTTCACTGCCCATATTCCTGTTCACCCTGTGCTAGTGAAAAGGGAGGTGATTTAGAAATGGGCTGGGTGAGCCTCCTAATGTCTGCTTGGGTGGAGAAGTCAACTTCACAGATGCTTTTTCTCATCTTATTCCCGGCCCATGAGCATTAGCATCTTAGGTTATTGCATGCTCAGGCCTGTGCTGAAGGTCTTGCCTTCAGTTCTCTGTTGCAGGAGAGCTATTTCTCAAGATAGCTGGGCTCAAAGCAGTAGGCTTGTCTTTATATTTTGTTCCAAAGCATGAGCCTTGGCATGAGTTTTGTACTAACTGAGCTCTCTGTAAGGGTCTTCCAAACTACAATTAAATCTTGCTGGTTGCTTTCAGCTGTTTCCCCTCTTTCCCCACAGCACATGGTGTGAATAAGCAACCATACTCGCTGCCTGCTCTGCTGCCACAGTGCTAGCAGTACTAACCAGATGATCAAGCAACTGGAAAACCACCACCCCACCCCCAGCAGCTGGAGCTCCTACAGCAACAGTATGATTTACTTTTTAAATATGCAAAAAATCAGTCAAGATTGAACCTATTTCTGTAGGTCTCTGGCAACTCTCTTTTCTCCTAACACATGGATATCATTTAGCTCCTGGAGATGCTTCCACACCCACCCTCCTTCCTTTCAGTTCTGGAAAGGCAGAGTATACATGATCTCAATTTGGCCTTGCCATGTAAATGTCTTTGGAGTTGTCAAAGTCCTCTTTGGCCAGATTCTCTACTAAGCAAACTCCTCTGTGGCTGATCTATAGCGTTATTCAGTGATGCCTCACTTTAAAATAGACGACAGCCTTGCAGTTCGGGTTTGGAGGTTTCTTTGCAAAGCAGCACCACCTGCAGTGGGGGTGGCTGGCGGACCCTTCTGTAACCTCCTGCTGCCAAATTCCTACTGCGTACAAATTCCTGCTGTGTACAAATTCCTGCAGCGTAAGGAAGGAGAAAGAGCCAGGGAAATTGGGATGAAAAATTTTTGACAATTTGGAGTAAATAAACACTTCCTCCCTGATTAGAAAAGCAGCTAGAAATGTCTAGTCTAAATTCAAGAGGCTGCTTTGTAGGGTTATAAGCTATCATGGGTGCTGGTTCATCATCCTTTAGAGAATTTAAATCTCTGCTAAGCAGAAGCGATGCTCTGCTCAAGGAGGTGGCAGGTCTGTCGGAAGCTCAGGGTGGAGCTTTGTTTCTCTCTGAGGGAGTCAAGACTCAAGAAATTACTAAACCTATGTTATTTAAATGAAATGCTTCATGGAAGGGGAGCCTGCACCACTGCTGTTGCTGCTGAAGACCAGAGGTGCTTCTTAAGCATGCAGCCTATACACTGAGGCAGCAATAAACCACATGAAGGTTTTCACCACTGCTTTAAGGGTCTGTAGTGGTTCAGGGAACATCATGCTAAGCGGCAAATCCAGACCCCATCCCAATAACCAAGAAAGCAATACCCTCTTGTGGCCTGTTGTTTTAAGGTTTTGATTTCTCTGTTACCTCTTTGATTCTAATGGGTCACTGCGGATGAATATCCACCCACGTCTTTCCACACGGACCATGGTTGGAGCAGGTGCTCCAAGTCACTTCTTTGCAAGGCGTGTCACCCAAGGGTGTCTGTCCAGATAGACACTGTGCCCTATGATCTGTGCCTCTCACTGGGTGACTCATCAGCCCCTGGGGGTATTGCACAGATCCCTGAATGGGTTTATTTTAAGGCCAGCAGCTCTCTGCACTGTTCGATATGAGTGCTGGCCCATTTCTCCATCCCTTCCCACTGAGAGAGCACCAATCATGTCTTTAACCATGTCCGCAACCCTCCCCCCCAACCACCTTGTCTTCAGGAATTTGATGAACAGTGTTCATCTAGCATGAAAGAGAGACAGCTGATTTCCAGGGGCAAAAAGCCTTGGTTTCTTTGGCACCAAAAAAGTAAAGAAATATTCATAAGTTGCCTAGCTCTAGAGGCTTCAGAAGGGAACCGCTGTCACGCATGCTGCTGTAATGCATTGCTATGATTGGTCTTAAAGGATGTTAATCGTCCCAATGCCGGTCCCTGTGTCAAAAGGATGAGAAGCCAAATAGTCTTTATAGCTCCCATCGATCAGTTTGTCCGCATTGTTTTTGGCAAACCAGCAGTCAACTTCCTGCTGGCCATTGTAGATCCTCCTCTGCTTCCACACAACAGGAACGAGCCGTCCCTTCACTTTCAGGGTATTTGTAGGGTTTAATGCTTCAGTTTCGTTCTGACCAACCTCCTGACGACTTGTGTTTAGAGATTCCTGAAGAAGTTTAACTTCATGGTTCAAGAACTGACCTGCAAGGCAAGATAAAACAGAGTCCATGACTGTCTGTTTTGTACCTGTTTATAAGTTGGTTGTGTGAGGGTTTTTTTTAATAGGCTGTGTTTTGAGGATTCTTAGCGTATGGGGTTGTAAAGGGCTTCTCTGCAACAGCAGGGTGGATCTAGGTCCTGCAATTCTTTTCTAAATCTCACAAACATAGAGATAAAAATAAAACCCTATTTCTTCTTTTTCACTCGTCAAGATACATTAGCTGAGCTAAAGAACTTTTTGAGCTGCTAGTAGTTAAGTTCCATTCTGTAGGCCACAGTTACTAGAGGATAATAACCCATACAATGCCCATCAGCAAGCACAAAGAAGATCTAGGCCTGAAGCTCCAAGTTCTCTTCCCTTGCGTTCTTGGGGGCAAGATCTTTTAGGCCAAACCTAAATGTGGATTTAGAGGTTTGTGCATGCATGTAGCCTGAATCCACAAACCCCAGTCCTGAGGGATCATCTCCTGCTTAACCTGGGGGTGCCTGAATGTCATGGAAACTATGGCTTCAGTCTTAGAGTTCTGCACCTGTACATGGCCATAAACATCACTACTTCTCGTTGGCTGAAAGAACCCAACCATCTAAACATTCTCTGAGCCTACCTAAAGCCTAGTTGCTCTCAAAATGTGGGGATGGCTCTCCTTTCACTTCACGTTTTGAAAGAAAGGGGCCACAAAAAGTACCAGCATTTCTTGATCTCAGTCAGGCTCAGGTGTAAACAGCTCAGTCCTCAGTCCCTCTGGACATGTGCAAGTGCAGTACTTGAAGGCTAAGTCAATCATCTCTGGCAATGTGCTCAATCTATGACTAGAGCTCTCTTTCAGAATCTGCAAGGCCCCCATTGACTGTCCTCTCTGCCTAGAGGGATTCAGACCCTACTTTGCTATGTCCCTGAGAGCACGTTAGCAGCTGGGCTATTCAGAATTAGGACTACTGTTAGACAATCTCTTACTGGTGGCTTATTCGGGGTTCTTGTACAATATTTGGTTTCTGTCTCTGTACTGGGAGCATCGAGCATGTGTATTCTATTGACAATTGTATTAAACAATCATGAAAAGAGTGGAAATGTGAAAAACAGGCACAGCCACATAGCTAGGACAGTGGGAGATAGCTCGTACAGAAAAAGATGGAAGAGGAGTTGGGGATACTAGCCATAGAGAAGTTGTTTGAGAGTGGATGTAAAAGTCTCACCCGGGAACTTAATTCCCCACTTGCTTTGTTCATTACCTCCTGTCTCTGTCCCTTAAAACTATTTGGAAGGATCATTTTTGTCTGGTTTACAGCTCTGAACCTAAGAACCTGTTACCTACCCAGTAGCCCATGCGAGTCAGAAGAGAGGCCTTTGCTGTTGGAGATGTAGAACCCCAGGTGATTCCTCTGATATGGGGCCGGCTTCTTGTAATGGTGGATGAGGATGACAAAGCTGATTGTGTCTCTTATCGTCACGGTGATGTTGGAATTGGCAGAGATGGACACCTCGAGGCTGCTGCTTCGCACAACAGCACTCCGATCACAGGACAGAAGAAGTCTTTCCCCATCATCCAGGATAATTCTTTTGGGTGTGATCTCTAGGTAAGACCTCTCTGGCTTATTGCTGATGATAGTGATGGTGCTGAAGTAAGTCCGATGCTTCTTGTGGCCATTGGGTGGTGCAGGAGCTCCAATTAATTGCCCATTCACAGTTACACCTTGCAGGAAAATAATCAATAAATGAAAGCTGGAACCAAGAATAGGTCTATTGTCTCAGAGATACAAGCCTTGCAACTGAGGACATGCAGATTCACCACCTCGTGCTCGATTATTTCACCTAGCAGTATTCAAAAAAGTATAACCAGTCTGTTATAGAATTATTACCTTATTCAGAGCACCTAAATTTACCCAAGCTCAGAAATACTGGCCTTCCTTGGAGACAGGTGCCCCCAGCCCCATTAGTCCTAACATTGTGTACACAGTGCTACAGGATAGGATCAGCTGCTCCTCAGCACCACCACTTCCTAAGCTCCAGCCAACCTTAGACCTACCTGTGATCGAGACAATGATGTGCAGGGATTTTGAGCCACATAAGACAAATATTTATTTTCCTGACTGCTATAGCCTGACCAACCATGGTATGATTTACCCAGACTACCTATTTGTTGATGCGTAACTCAAACCTGGGCAAACATACCAGATCTTGGAGGACTAAGAAAAGCTGCTGGCAGGCCTGCTTTTCCTCATATCACCAACTGGCATAGGGACTGAACTCCTAGGAAGAGGACCTGGGTGTATTTGAATGCTGCTGTCCCAGAGAATCTTAGGGCAGTAGACAGTTGCGGTTTGAAGTCCCTCTCTACCTGACTCCTAAGAAGAGAATTAGCCTGGGAAGCCACAGAGTAAGGGTTACTACCTTGGCCGACACACTACAGACTGAGCAGGACCTGTAGAGGGAATACGCTGACCTGCAACAGTCTGAGACGAAGTGCTGAACCTCCTCAGGTGGCAGTGTAAGAAATTCAGTTTCTCTTTGTGTCGCTGCAGAAGAGGACCCTGAACTCTGCACTCCCATTGTGTTATTTCCAGCTTCACCAGTGCTGCCTTTTCCACTTCCCTCAGTTTTGCCCCAAAAGAACCACTTTTGAGTAGTCTAAGATGCAGATTCCACTGAGTCAAATAAAGCCTAGATGTCCACAGTAAGATTCCCAATAATTTTAATGATTTTTGTGACTTGCTGTCCACAAGACAGTGTCTCACTTCCCACAGCCCTCTGAACAGCTACTAGACAGTTACAATAAAGGAGGAGGCTTGTTGCTAACCCAAGCTAGAACCAAGCCATCAACACTGAGAAGAAATATCTCCATATTCCATCATTCCCGAGGGGATCTCTCATTTCTGTCTTCATAGACTCAACTTGTTAGTGCTACAGAGTCTGTTTTCCCCAAGCTCATTCTGCATTTGAGCCACAGAATCATTCAAGCAGTAGCACAAACACAGTCTGTGAAAGAAGTTTAAGGGAAACATTGCCAGGAGCTGGATCTTACTCACTAAGGCAGGCATGAACACAGAAATACGAAGGCTAGACCACTACCACATAGAACAGAATTCTTATAACTTTATTGTGGGGTTGTTTATCTTCTTTGTAAAACAAGTCTGTGCATTGTTTCTGGTTTTGACACCCCTTCCTCCCACTGCTTCCCTGCTCAGGACATAATCTGCTTATAAACTGCCCTGCTTAGAATTCCAGATCAGATCAGACCACAGTTTGGGCCCCTGGGGATCAGACCAGCTTGGGTAAAGCAGATCCTGAATTGTGGGGGTTTTCTCAAGGCTGTCATGACTTGGTAACCAGTTTGGTGGTCCCTTCAGTGAAACAGCCTCAGTGCTTGGTTAGCCTGTTTGGATAACGTGCTCTGTCCTGAAGCAAACAGCACTGTAAGTAAAAAGTGAAGTTCCAATAACAGAGCCATTTTGGTGAGTCCAAATCTTTTATTTGCTTGTTGTGACTTTGTAACTAAGAGAGCTGATGAAGTTGCACCATCAAAGAAATGCACTGCCTCTGCACCAGAAAGCTGAATCCCCTGTGTAATCTCTCGGCGCAGAGGTGGCTGCATGACTTATACAAACACTACCTGCGGTATGCGAAATGCCTGTGGCTGTTCATTTAGCTGTGGCTGTTGTAGCACTGGTCAAGTGCAACCCCCAGACCATACTGGGACTGATGATCAGGAACTGAGCTCTCCAATCTAGCTGGACTGAAGGGGTGCTATAGGTCCTCATGCACTCAAGTGGCTCTCTTGGCTGTTTACATGTAATAAGGTGTAAATATAACCCCATGCATCAGTACAGGTTAGGGGCTGACCTGCTGGAGAGCAGCTCTGTGGAAAGGGACGTGGGAGTCCTGGGGGACAAGAGGATGACCATGAGCCAGCAATGTGCCCTTGGGGCCAAGAAGGCCAAAGGCATCCTGGGGTGCATCGAGAAGAGTGTGGCTAGCAGGTCGATGGAAGTTATCCTCCCCCTCTACTCTGCCCTGGTGAGGCCAAATGTGGAGCACTGTGTCCAGTTCTGGGCTCCCCGGTTCAAGAAGGACAGGGAGCTGCTGGAGAGGGTACAGCAAATGGCTAGAGATGATTAGGGGACTGGAACATCTTTCTTATGAGGAAAGGCTGATGGACTTGGGTCTTTTTAGCCTGCAGAAGAGAAGACTGAGGGGGGATCTTATCAATGCTTATAAATACTTAAGGGGTGGGTGCCAGGAGGATGGGGCCAGTCTTTTTTCAGTGGTGCCCAGTGACAGGACGAGAGGTAATGGGCACAAACTTGGTCATAGGAAGTTCCATCTAAACATGAGGAGGAACTTCTTTACTTTGAGGGTGGCAGAGCACTGGAACAAGCTGCCCAGAGAGGCTGTGGAGTCTCCTTCTCTGGAGATACTCAAAACTCGCCTGGACGCATTCCTGTGCAACCTGTTCTAGGTCAACCTGCTCTGGCAGGGGGGTTGAACTAGATGGTCTCCAGAGGTCCCTTCCAACCCCTATCATCCTGTGATTCTGTGATTGCTGCTCCCTTGATTCCAGTCAATGAAGACCTGAACTAGGAAGTTTGGATACACATAAAGGCCAGTTCTCTCTATGATTAGGTCTACTCTGTTGACAAACACTTCCGTAGAGGAACTGTGTATGTAATAGTGGCCAGGCCTTCTCTTTGCTTAGGCTTGCTGTGAATTTACCCATAAGCCATGATGAAGTTGGAGGTCAGTAAGTGCAAGTGAACAGTTTACCTCCTCTTCTAATCAGGTGATTAGAGCCAGAAAACTGGTGTGCACCAATTTTCCATCGCCTGGCCAGAAAAGCAACTTTTTCTACTTATCTTTCACTTTCTTGCCTATGAAGCACCTTGGTGCTTAGTCTTATTGCTAGAGAGCTGGCCTTGCACTTCAGCTTTCTTCCACAAGCAACTGCTTTGCTTGGCTACTCACCAGATTCCTTGTGATCAGAGACCAGTCGGAGAATGTCCCCTGGTTCTCCGTCAATATTGAAGCAGACAGAGAACTTGCTGGAGGGAAAATCAATGACAAAGTGAGGGTCTCCATCCGCTGAGAAGACATGGAAAAAAAGAGACAAATGTAAGAGACTGACAGAAAACTGCAGTGTCCAAGAATGTAACAAAACTGCTTTTCAAAGTGTGTTTGTCCCTGTTTTTTCTAAGACCTCCTGATTTGTTGTTTTAGAGGGTCGGATGGAGTTTGCCAGGAAATGCCAAGTTTTGCTTTGTTTTTCACAAAGAGTGTTTTATTTTCGTTTTGTTTTCTCACAGAAGAGGTTGGGTTTTCAATGAAAACTTAAAACCCAAAGCAGTCCAGGTGAAAATCAGGATATTTTCTTCCTGGAATATCATTTCAGTGATTGATGGGAATTGTCATGCAGGTGTTTTATAATCTTCTTCTCCATACTCTGTTGGCAGGCTACATCCCCCACAGCACACAAAAACGTATCCTCTAACCAAGGACTGCTGCATGGGCACACCTCACACTGAGCCTTCCTGGTCCTCAATATCAGATTGGAGCAGTCAACAGCAGATATTAAACAATCCTGCAATCTTAATTTTTCAACAACCCTTGACCTATCATCAACTGCCAGATAGCTGTCATTAATAATAAGACAAGCCAAAACCCTAGTTTTTAAGGTAAATTTGACCTTATCCAGTGAAATTCAAGTCTAAATTCTTGATCTGGGCTCATTCTTCAGTGTTTAATGTATGAAAAGGATGTTAAGTAGAGGTGCAGAACCAACAGGAAAATAGTAAAACACTATGGAATTGTATTTTTTTTTCCCTTCGACAGCACTGTTTATGCTTCAGCAACATTACTTTAGAAAATGTTTTTTGACTCGCTCTAGTACAGAGAGGACATGTTTCCTGTTCTCCCCTAATCTACAAAAGTCTCAAACATGAGAATCAAGTGTTGTAAATCATCTGCCTTGCTATGTTTCCTCACACTTCTCATTATTGATCTTCTCTGTATTTTGTTTTTGTTTTCACTTACCTCTCTACTCTGCAAATCGAGTAAATAGGATTTTGGCTGATCCGTCAGGATGGTTATACCACAGTGGCATGCAGCTGAGTTTTCCATAAATCAATCACTATTATTTTGGATTATTAAAGGCATGAAAACAGGCACTGACCTGAAGTTTTGGAGATTTTAATTCTTTGTTTATCTTGCTGTCTGCGTACACCTAGAAGTGTGGAAGGAAGGCTGTTACAATTACTTATTGAGCAGCAGAAAGAGCCATAGTATAACAATGTTCCCAAAATATTATTCAGCAAGATTATGGGACATATTCCTGCAGCTACTTTAAGCTTCATTTAGAATACCAATTTTTCTTCAACAGTTTCTACAGAGCAGTAAGTCCTTCCAGGGGATGAGTCAGATGCCTAAAAGTTTTGCTCAAGGTCACCCACCCCACAATTAGCAAGATCAATATGAAAATCTCAGCTTTCTGTTTACCACCCCTCGGTTCATTGACTACGTCATCCCTGTTGATAAAGTCAGCCATGAGACATTACCTATGCAAAAAGATTTCTTACAGCACATGGTTATTTTTCTCTCGTACCTGGTGGTGCCTTGTGTCCCTGCAAGCTCTGCAACTTCTCACCAATGCCATCAGTAGAAGGGCTGATAAACTCCTCTTGAGGTGGTTCTGAATGGAGCCCAGCCTCTCTCATCTTCAGAACGGTGAAGGGAGTAACAAAATTGTAAGTAAGGGCCATTGACTTGGCTTTCTCCATCAAAGCATCTCTTTCCTGATTGTCATCACTCTTCAACCGGGACTTAAGCAATTCTTTGATGGTGAGATAACTCCATGCTCTCTCAATGTAATTTTTATCACCTTTGCCATCTTCCAGGCCTGGGACACCTCTAATGTCATTCCTGCTTGGCAGGTCAATAGCCACATCTGTTTTGAGGAGGATGTACTTCTTGGAGTTGCTAGCAGTCACCTCCACGTGGAGACTCTCTGAGGTGCGGTTGATGAGTTTGCCAGCTATTATAATTTCAGAGCCATTAAAGTAGTTAGGGAAAAAGTTCTGGGTGACTTGCTCCACATTGTCTTCAGGGTAATCAACACGGATGTCAGAGAGAAGGGGTGTTCCTATTTCATCATAGAACCTTAAACAAAGACACACTTCTCACCATTAGTATTGTTCGTCTAAGCGTATGCACACACTCTTGCACTTATGCATGGCCAAGGATACAGTCAGACTAGCTAATATGGTTCCTAAGACATTCAGGAGCAGTTAGAGCTACCAGGCCGCAAATTTAACTACTGCATCCACTGTAACTGGGCCCAGAGAGATGCGGGAGTCTCTACCCTTAGAGATTTTCAAAACTTGAGTGGACAAGGCCCTGAGGAACCTCACCTAAATTTGAAGGTACCTCTTCTCTGAGCAGAAGGCTGGATTACATGACCTCCTGGGGTGCCTTTCACCCAAAATTATTCTCTGCCTCATTTTAGTTTTCAGTGTTTCTTAGGCATCTAAACAGAGTCTCTTAAGTATGTTCAGAAGCATCCCAGAACGGCCTGGCAGTCCCCTGTCTTCCACTATGATTCCAGAGCTCTGCAAGGAGATATTTGTGATTGCTTAAGTCTGCCTAAGAGAACCTGCCCATTAAAAGTAAATTCTTGGCCTCTCAGGCTCACAGAAAGCACCCTAGTTATTTAAAAATGTACTTAGAAGAGATGCTGTTACCCACAGTTTTCTAGTGGCATTATGCATGGTATTCGGGAGCCAGAAACTGTAAGACCAAGATGCTAGGACCCCCAAAGCTGGAGAATAACTGAACCAAAGCTTCTGTATTACTGCAAGAGCCCTAGATACTACCGTTTGGGATGGTCAGCGTAGGACAGCCAGGAATACAGTTTTCTGAGGGCCAAAGGAGAAAGAAAATCAAGAAGTAATTTCACTATACCCCCATAAATGAGGACGTTTCCAAGGAATGGAGGAATCCTAACTACTAAATACAGGCGGCCTGGCAGAAGACGACTCGCTGCTACCTTATTGCTGATTTTCTGTTGGAGCAAGAGAGAACCAGAGAGTGGAACCAGAGAGCTTAATGCTATAGTGCCTTGTTAACGTGACCTACCGTACTTCTGAAAATACCTCGCACTGGACAGGCCAGAAAGCCTTTACAAGGGGTCAAGGCCTAAGTTTACAGTACTGTAGTAGTGTTTTCCCTGCAGCAATGTGCTTGTGATGGATCTTTCCAAGCTGCTCCAAGAATGCCATATTTCCCATTTAAATGCCAGACTCCTCATCTCTTGGCAAGTCATTTGAGTCTAATTTGGTAAATAAACAAAGAATTGGCCTCAACCCTTTTTTAGTTCAAGCTGCATTTATTTTTCACATCTGCTTAAACAGATTGTCTGGAAGCTAGAGTCACGCTTTCTGTTTTATTCTCTCTCCAAGGAAACCCAAAGCCTGAATTGGTTGACTTTCTTTTAAAGTCTCTCTGAGCACTCAGTGTCTTTGATGCAGAGAGCTCGTCACATTTTAAAACATGAGTGAATTAAACCTGAGAACTCTCTGTGAAGTAAGTCCTGGGTTGTAACAAACGGTGGAGTGGGAGATACAGTCTGTCTTATAGTACAATGCAAGGAAGTATCTGTGTAAAAATACAAGCCACTGACCACAAAAATCAGAAATTACATTGGCACCCACGCAGATTTTCACTCCAACAGTTATTTGAATTGGCCTCCAGCAAGTGATTGTGCTTCTCTGTATAAATTTGGCATCAGATGCCAAATGGGTCTGCCATCTCTGAGCTTGATTCATAGTAAGCTGTTTATCACATAGAGATGTTTGAACAAGTACTTGCAGTGCTGGGTTCCTGTGGCCCAATCAATCAGCACATCCTTCATTTGCCAGGGAATGCTATTTGCTATCCAAAATGCATGTTCTGAGAAGCAAATGACAGATTCTGAGGGGCAGAATGGCAGATGGATCTACAAAATCTGGTTTAAAAGGAAGACACTTGTGTCCATGTATAAACACCACAGAAAGAAAAGCTCTAGTGGAACGTGCATGGTTTCATTGCTCCAGATGAGTTAGACGCTAGCTAGGTGAGAGGTCTCTGCTCAGTGACTCTTTTTGGTTTCTGGGGTTCAAAACATTTACATTTTGGGACTGAAAGCCAAACATTTTTGCTTGGAAATACTGACACACTGCCTGACATTTTACACAGAGCTGTGGTTCAGACAGATATCTTTTTGCTGTTCCTCACTAGGGTCTCCCTTTGGACTACAGCTCCCTCATCACAGAAGAGGAGTGTAATCTCTGGTCCTACTGAATGATGAGGATTACAGGAAACTTGTTAGGAGTTTGGGTCACAAAGAAAGAGGGAATGAAGCAACTATATGATCATCCCAGGAATGACCTTTGTGTGCTTTTCAAAGTTGAATATTTTGGAGTTTGGGCAAAAGGTTATCATTTTCAAAAAATAAAGAAATAATTTTATGCCCCTAATTGGGATCTTCATTCCTGAGCCCCTCCATGCTGTTTATGTTGTCAATTTGAAGTGAGCAGTGCATCCTTTCCTCCCTCTGTCCACCTGCGGAGAGGTGGCACTCATGCCTCCCATCTCTCCAGCTTTACATGCCCAAAACAACGATCTGACTTAGGGAAACAAATGCCTTGTTCTGAGGGGCTGGGAAGCTCCAGTACAGCTCAGGGGGTCTGCTAGGAAGGAGACACTTTCTGGGTAGGCATCCTCAGTGTCTGAGCATACTCTGCCTCTCTCAACCAGAGTTGAGCCTCAGAGAAACTCCCATCTCTTGCGATGTCTCTGTAGAGGATTTTCCTTCCCAAAACCCTTGCCCAGAGGACCCAATGCAGATATAAGCACAGAAAAAGTGGAACAAACCCTTTGAGGTGGCTGGCTGCATCCTCATCCTCCTGAAAATGCCTCGTCATGCCACAGTTCTCCAGTGCCATCCTCTCCAGCAGCTTGTGGTCCACATCATTGCCAATGCCAATGGTGAAGAGGCAGAATTTATCACGGATGACATCCTTGGTGTTGCTGAGGATTTTGGACGACTGTGTTTCCCCAACAGTGGGCCTTCCATCCGTGAGGAAGATGATCAGAGAGACGCTCCTGGCATCAATATCATTCTGAGCAATGTAATCATTTAGCAGCTTTGCACCAGTCTGGAGAGCACCATTAATATTAGTCCCTGGGAAGGTACCAAAATGATTAGCTCACTTCTCCTTCTAAGAGTGGTACAAATTATTTCCCTAAGCTCCCATTAGTAAGATGACAGCACAGCTCCAGTAGCTGCAGCAAGACAAGGAACAGGAAAGGGGCTAAGACTTCTGAAAACTCCTCAAAATCCAGGCTGTGTTTTCTGTCTCCCCTCAGCCTCCTCTTCTCCAGACTGAACAACCCCAGTTCCCTCAGCCGCTCCTCATCAGACTTGTGCTCCAGACCCCTCACCAGCTTCGTCGCCCTTCTCTGGACACGCTCCAGCACCTCAATGTCCTTCTTGTAGTGAGGGGCCCAAACCTCAACACAGTATTCGAGGTGCAGCCTCATCAGTGCTGAGTACAGGGGCACAATCACCTCCCTGCTCCTGCTGGCCACACTATTTCTGATACAAGCCAGGATGCCGTTGGCCTTCTTGGCCACCTGGGCACACTGCCTAACGAAGAATGGAGCTGCCTTAAGTGGGGAGAGAGGGAGAAAACAGAAATTAAAAAAAAAGCTCTCAGAAAAAAAGCTGGTGAAATAGGTTAAGAGCCGTACACAACAGACTCCTGGGGGTCCAGAAGGGGAGTTCTAGGGAGGTTATCAGCAAGGATGTGCTAGCAGGGCTGACCATGCATCATATACCGAGAAACAGCGTGCACAGCTCCAGTGACTGCAGCAAGACAAGAAACAGGAAAGGGGCTAAGACTTCAGAAAACTCCTCAAAATCCAGGCTGTGTTTTTTGCAAGATGGTTTTGAACCAAAACCCTGCACCTAAGTATCCTAATAGTATCTCAGTCTCCATCCAGATCCAAAATTTCAGAAAGTCATCTTTCCCCAGAAACAAAAGAAAACCGTTCCATGCAGCAGAGTGTGTCATTTCAAACCCAGCCATATCACAGAGCTACCAAGCACTGAAAACTGCCTTTTGCCACATACACAAATATTTAGCAGCAATATTTTTTTCCCATTTCTTTGGTGTGTGAGTTTGACGCAGCGGTGTAAGCACAGCACATTCTTTATGTGTGTGATCTGTGAGCTTGAGTACATTCACGTTCACTGGAAGATACTCAAGCAACAGCACCGTTATAGGGAAAATGCAGAGTTAGCCAAAAATAAAGTACCACTGGCCTGTGGTGGAGAATCACCGCACCTTCCTGTTGAACCTGAGTTAATCATTTCCTTTTATTTTTGTTCTCTGGCAGGTTCATGGGCAAACTCAGCTGGTTCCTGCACAGCTCTTTTGGCACTTCAGGAGTAAAAAGGTTTGTACTCTGAGTTTAGTCCCACTATTGGTAATTGTTTAACTGGGCAGGTCCCTTGACCACTTCCTAAAAATCTTCCTCTCACAATTCAAACAGTACAGCAAACCATCCTGTTTGCTGTGGTTTTCCATCAGAGAGTTTCCTTTGCTAGGAGTGGTCACTGCTCAGGGGCAGCCATGGGAAGGGCCCATCTGACCTTCAGCCAGCTGTGACTGCTTGCATGGGGAAGGATTTGCATAGGTCATTTTGCAGCGCTCTGCTTACCTGGGGAGTGCTCAGCTAGGACGGGCACAGCTGCCAAAATATGTTTGATTACAAACCTCACTATGGTTCTTTTATACTAGCGTCCATAGCCTCATAGGAGACCACTGAATCACACTCAAAATCATGCCTGCACTCTGCCACTGTTCTGGGGTCTCCTCCTCTCCCCTCTTCACTCCTGGCGACAAGGCACAAGCAAAAAGGGACAAGAAATTCTTAAATGTCATTCTGGCTGCTCCTTGGTAGAGACAAGAAGATGACAGTACTAGGTGAGAAACCAGGTCTTGCAGAAGGCAATCTCATAGCCCACGCTGGGTAGTCCGTTCCTGGAGTCTCCAGCCCAGACAAAATCACATGCCTGCTTTTACACCAGCTTTCCGACACTGCACAAGTACTGGCCCTGTGTGTCCTTCACCACGATGTGGTATTTTTTTCCTGTGTCCTCAAGAAATAACCCTGGGAACTTTCCCACTCTGAGGGTCTCACCAGATAAATGGGAGAATGGGCCCAAAGTTGACTTTAATAAGTATATCAGGTCATATGACTGGATCTGGGGACACCTTCCCATCCTGTACACTGATAAAGGGCACATACCATTCTGTCACATAGCCCTAAGTGGAAGTAGGGAAGGGCCCCCCTTGTCCCATAACCTAAGTCCCAATGTCTTTTTATTGCTACATGCTACAGGACCACATTCACCACTCTCCATTCTGGTGTAGTTAATTGGATAGCAAAATTAATCCCGTTTATATCTTTGGATCATACCTCCAGTAGGTGACATATTATGAATGTACTTTTTGGCATCTCTTATATTATTTGGAGTAACTGGCACCAGCCGGTCCTGCTGCCAGACCTTTATTCGGTTGGAAAAGCCAATGATATTGAAGTGGTCTTCAGGCCTTAGGTCCTGGAGAATTGTGAAGAGAGCTTCTTTGGTCTAGAAAGAGAAGAGAAAAGAGACCAATAGGCACAACTGTCACTGCTTTAGTGGGCAAGAATTTAATTCTTAAGAAGTTTACTGATCTTACAGATATTACTACACTGCCAGTTTGGCTCATGAAGAAAATTGGGATGTCCTTCCCTGTCTCAAGGCCTGATCTATGTGGTGCCAAGTGTAAATATGAGATGAAAGAACAACTCTTGCCCAAAAGAAAGATCCTGCAAAGATGTGAGACATCCTTGGATCTAACTAAGCTTAAAAATCATGCATGACAACTAGGATAAAAGCTCCCAGTGACTGGGAGAACCATGCCCTGACCTAAGAGTTACTGAATAATGTTGACTAATACCAAAAGCCTCATGGAGTTCTTCTAAAGCCCTCTAGACTTGCAGTAAGCTGTAAGTGGCATATGGTTAAAAAGGTTACTTGTAAGTTGAAATAACTCTCAATATGTCAAGGATGCGCATGCTCTGTTCATAATTAGGATACCGAATGGTATATACATAATCCAATGAATAGTTCCAGCAATTAAGAAATATTTAAGCTAATATGTTCAAATGAATAAGATAAAAAGAAGCCCTGACTAGTCATTGCATATTCTACCTGCTAGTCAGTTTTATCCCAGGCATGTCATTTTTCTAGCAATATGCCAACGTTATATCGCTCTGCTGTTCATCATCATATGTAAATATAGGCAACCAGAGTGAGGAAAGCTGTTATCAAGACAAGTTCATAGCGAGAGAGGTTAAGGTTCCTTTGTGATGGGAAAGACAGACCACTGAGGTTAAGTCAACAGGAAGAGTGCAGATGTGTCCAGTACTCCCCAGTGTGACCAACTTTGATTTAGCAGCCATGCAGCTGTGTTCGCATGGAGACAAACTTCAGCTTAGTAAGACCATCTGAGAGAAGATGCCCAAAAGCAGCCTCTGTCCACGCAAACATACCCTATATTGGGATGCAAAACACATGGGAGGAATACAAGGCACTATCTGTAAGCAGAAGGATCAGCAGCTTCTCAGCTCTGCCCCTTTTTGGCCACCATTAAGCCTTTCAAATTCCAAGGAAGGCTATGCAGGAAATAATATGGTGGACTCATCAGCATTTAAAGGTTTCTGTCATGCCTATCAGGGAAATACGTGAAGGGCTTGTCCAGAAAAAATACAAAAGGTAATCAGCAGTGCTGGAAACCACATGTTTCTAGGCCTGATGTTGCTATGTAAAGACAGTTTGGAAAGGAGCTCAAAGGACTGATCAAGCTGTGTCATTAATATCCCTCTGGATTCTGCACTGAAGCTGATGATGCAATGATGCAACTGCAAACAAATTACCCACCGCAGTGGAATCTCTAATCCTCCCAGCTCATGGCTGGCTTCCAGTTCATATGAAGTTAAGGGGAATATTTCCCATAGCTTCAAACATTTTGGAGCCAGGTCTGGAGTCCCTCCCTGTCTGTTTCTGTCCTCCGTATAAACCATTTTCCTCTGTAGGGATCACAGGATTCATCCTTCCATTTGCTTAGCTGGAACATTGCTCCACATCTCACCACCATGCATTTTATGAATGTTTCATAGATAAGAATACTAAACCAAATGCTGGTGGAAGAGGCTCTTTCAAAGAGAAGGGGAGGACCCCACTAGGTTCACATCATGATGTGCACCAAATAAACCTTCAAGAAGATGAATGCCTGCCCCAAACATGAGGGCTGTCTCCCCAGTCTAACAGTGCATAGAGAACTTGCTAAGATGAGCTAAACAGATGTTTTTTGAAAAAGAATGGAAGGTTTTATACTCCCTCATCTCCTCTTTGACAATAGCCTTTGTATTGTAAAAATGCATCAGATAATACATGACGTCACCCTTCAGAGGGACACTCAAACATTCACAGTCCCATTTTACAGAAGTGAAAACTGAGGCACAGACTTCTTCAGTAATGATGTCAAGGCCACAAATGGACAGCTTTCCAGAACTTGGAGTTTCCCGCTCTCAATCCAATAGGCCAAACCATCTCCCATGCATGCTTAGAAGGGCAAAGCAACAATCACAGTGGAGAAAAGGACTCTTGGATTTATTTCATGATAACAAGAGCAGCCCATGCATTTGTCCCTCAAAAAACGGGATCAAAGTAAGCAGAAAGTGAAAATGGAGAAGGTTCTCTCCTCTGTGAGCATGATCAGGCCTTCATGCCAATCTCTGCTGAAGGAAATTTTGGGCAGGATGTTAAAGCGAGAAACAATGAGATCGCAACAGCTCCCTATGTGCAACATCCCTCCTCCACTCCCCCACAGGGTAGGCAAGGGAGAGAAACAGAGATGCCTAGAAGCAATGATTTAGAGGGAAACTCCCCAAGTCTCATTATGCATATTATAGCTCTGATTATAATTAACATCACTTGACCTTTCCCATTACAAAACCCCTCTTAAATTTTTTGCAATTCTGTCAAACTGCACTTTTCTCAGAGGGATTCATTGGGCCCAAACAGCTCTGTTGTTTCTGAGAACAAGGCAAAAGGAAAAAGAATCTTGCTTTGGCCTTCTTGCAGAGACAATGCATCTCACCTCCAGTGTGCTGAGAAATTCCTTTTGACATTCTTGCCTGTGTTCAGCCAAAAGAAAAGAAAAGGAGAAACAACACGGAGCAGCAGTGCAGTTTGTGTGTACACAGCATCCAAACTAGAATTGCAGTGGGGTCAGGAGGGAACTGAAGCAGACTTTCCTAGAAAACACAGCACTTCCCCACACCCTCATACATGGGCCAAATGTGGGGTGGGACCATCTCTCTCTTCCCTTTCATTCTCTCTTTCCTTTTTATCTTTTATTTTTGTCACAGTTAAGTCATTTCCATGGACTTTGAGGCAGTTTTTCCCAGGAAGAAGTTCTGTCATATTTTAATGCAGATGCACAGACAGCCTGGATTCTGGCATCTCTGTCATGTGCTTGTCTCTGCAATTTAAAAAAAAAAACAAACAAAAAACAAACCACCAACTTTGAATTTGCGCAATATATATACATACAAACATATGTACAGGCGTGTGTATGTGCACATGGTTTTGCTCCAAAGCAAACAGAATGAGGGAGGCCATATGGTTCATTCTCCTGTACCTTTTACCTCATCCCCAGTAAAAATCAAGGCTGGGATTCAGCTTTCCCAACTAGGTCATCAGAAAGCTGGGCATTGCATCTAATCCTTCTCTAGGCAGGGGAAGACACCTCCAGAGAGTAATCCATCCCATCTGTTTTGGATAGGGTTTAGGATGGGCTGAGTCATTGTCTGGAAGTGCCTGTCTCCCAGCATAGCCTCCAAGAGGCTGAGTAGCTCAACTATAGAGAAGGTGGGACTCACCTCAAGACCAGATCCCTGCCCAGTCCTGAGCACTATAGTGCTTAATGGTACCAAAAGGAGCTGAACTGGCTCTCCACCTCTCCCAGAGTGCTCTGAATTGCCTGGCTCATCCTATGTGTTTCCATCTCTCCTCCCAGCTCATAAGGTCCTCCAGGTTTGTACTGAAGACTGCAGTCCTCACAGGGTGCCAACACACACTTTGCTACCAATATCCCTCACCCATAAATGGGTTGCGAGAGAGACGTGACTTCCCTCCAGAGGGCTGGATATGATTCAGGAGCTGGCAGGCAAAAGCAACTTTAAATAAGGAGAATATCTTGGTAAAAGTGCACTGCTTGAAATCCTTAAGTACGCAGCTACGACTGAGTGCTCTGGGTGCCCAGCCCGGCCCTCTCCTCTAGTCTCCACCAGCCCCTGGGCAAGGATTTGCAAAGCTCTTCGTGCAGAGAGTGCCTGGCAGCGGCTTCAGCAGGGACACGGCAGCAGGTTTCTTGTTCTGGCCTTGTAAGGCCACAGCTGGAACTTCTCCTGGCTCCGAGGAGCCAAGGGCTGAGGCTGCCTTGGGATTCCCAAGCTGCTCCACTGCCGATGGGGTCTTTGCACTTCCACTCCTGGCCCCAGTGAGTCATTGCACTGAAATTGCTGCCAAAGGCACTCTCCTGTGAGGCAGAAAATTAACCATTTCTTCCCTGCTGAGAGCCAGATCACTCCTCCATGGCTGTGCATACGACACTGGTTCATTTTGGGGGTAAGCTGGCCACGGATCTAACCCACTCACACTGAGGAAAACCAGTTTAAGGGTCCAGCGCCCTTGTGCCAGGTGCTGTAAGATGAAACACTTCTCCCAACGTGTTTGCCTGGGTAGACATGTTTTTGTGTGGAGGGTGGAGCAAGGATTAAAGGAGAGGGTGGCAGGAAGTAACAATACAGAACAGCTGAAAAAAAAAAATCCATTTTTGCCAGCTGAGAATGGTTTGTAGCTGTCAGAGACAAGTTTTTAATCAAGATTTAAAAGAGAATAACTCAGTGGAGGAAGATTCCTCCATTTCCACCAAGTTAGCACAGATGAAATTGAGCTGAAATGCGGAGACTGAATTGCCACTCCAGAGAATTTGAGTCAAGAAGCTGTGCTGGTGAATGAGCTGTCAGAACAGCTGGAACCTAGGGCTTGAAACAGCCACTGCCAGAGCTACCAAATACCATTCCCCAAATCTGGAGCAGAAGAGTCATGGCCTACAGCTGAGGATACATGGGATGACCATGGCTGCCAGGGAGTGATCACAGTTTTTGTCTGTGCTTCAGAAATTATGAGAAGCTGAAGATGGGCTCACAGTATCTAAATGACCGATGTACAGATAGTGTCTTCTCAAGCCTACAAGGTCAGAGACAAGCCAGCTCCAAGCCACCACTCTGGTCTTCGTTGTCACCCCCACACTGATACCTGGACATGCAACACAACTGCTGCTCTTCTGGTTCTTGCTTGCTAAGGGTCTTGCATCACGGCCAAGATGATTCGGGGCTGTACAACCCCCAGCAACAGCAGGAAGAGGAGAGCTCCCTCATCTACACTCCAGTTTGGCTGTAAAGTGTCACCTTTGTGCCTGGCCCTTGGGGCTAGCTCTGTCAGACCCCACTTAGCTTAAACACTGGTGGAGCAAAGCATGGGAAGAGACACAATCCCATGGGAGAGCTGCGAGCTTTCAGCCCTTTCTTGGGTCAAAGAGCTGCCTCAGAGACATCTGGGATGATGTCAGACCATCTGGGCACCTTTTAGGAGGAATGTGAGTCCCAGTGACATTTCTCTCACAGTCTCTTGTTTGTCTGAGGAGCAGGGTGAGGGCGAAGCCTGGCTACCCTTAAAGCTGTGCAGTACCAAGGGAGACAATGTGTGGTTGTTAGATGCCATGGCATTGCCAGACATCGGCCCTGCTATGAAGCAAGGGGGAAATTCAAGCACCTCATTATAATGCGTTTCCCAAACCCACGTATTCACACTTTCCATTGCCTAGGAGCACTTGTAAGTGCTTCGTCCCAGGCCCACATCCTCTACTCAAGCTTCGCGCCAGCCCATAAAAAAAAAAGTCAAAAGACTTTCAGTTCATGCTGAATCCAGTTCTGTATGGATAGTGGGTCTCTGCAGCACTGTAGTGTAACTCAACCTCTCTTGGAAACAACTTCCAGATGCAGAGGGGGTTCTCCCAGCACCCACCCTGCCAGTGCCTCTGAGATCACTTGGCAATCCTCGTCTGCACCCTGCATGCCCAAACACAGCTGGCATCTGCCCTCGCAACGGCTGGGCAGTGAGACCTCGACACCAGTGACACAGCCCCTTTCCAGCTTCAGCCAGCACCAGGGAACTGCGTGGGCTCAAGATCAGTCAGTCTAAAGAGCATGGCTAGCAGAGAGAAAAGCATTCACAACCAAAGCCTTTGGAAAGCAGTACCCATTGGCTGAAAGTGCTACACAAGGACAGTCTGTAGACAGCAGACAAGGGACCATCTGCAACCATATACTGAAGGATGCCACAACGAGAAGACAAAATTTTAGTAGGCTTTACTTTGTCCTTCCAGATCCCCTGTGAAAGTCTGTATTTGACAAGAAATGAGCTAAGGCGCAAGATGTAAGCTCAAAGGGAATTAGGAACCCACAGTGCTGTCCAAGGGCTCAGAAACAAGATCTCCTACAGCAAGAAGGAGAAAAGTACAAGTAAATATGTTGTTTCACAAAACACTGCAAGGAGGTACAGGGAGAAAAAACAGAAGGGCTCCCCCTTCCCCTTCAATATCCTCTATGCTTTGGTTCATATCTTTCCTATTCCAAGCATATACAGGCAGCTGATAAAAAGGTCCAGAACTGGCTTTTCCAAGCTACAACAGCAATACCTAGTCAATTCTGCCCATAGTCTGTCAGAGGGATTAATACTCTGAGTTAAGTAAAGGCTGGCATCAAAGTTGCACCTGAACGAGGTTAGACAAGGTACTGCCATAGACTTGGCTTGGGATCCAGTAGGCAAGGGAAAGGCGGTGTGAGCTCCATTGCCATTTTACAGGAAGGAGCTGAGGTACAGGGAGAGCAAAGGTTTGGGCAGTGTCATTCCTGCTAAGGTTTGAAGCCACATCCTGTGAATTTTGCTTTCCTCTATGGCCCCGTTTCCTTTCTGCCCACATAGTGCAGATCAGATGCCAGTTGCCAGCAACAGGGACTTTTATACCAGAAATGGGTTTTAACCTAGAAGCGTATCCTTGGATTTTTTACCTTCCTCCATCACCCCTCTTGGGGAGGACAATCTGCCCTTTCTTTCTCTGCAGGGAGCGTTGTGCAGTTCAGGGACTGCAACTAACCCTCTCCCTGTCAATGTATCTTTGTGCTTTCTTCCTGGCAGAAACTGATCGCGTAACCAAGGAAAACTCCTTCACAATTCTGGACAACAAGCATTTTGTTTTACTGGTCTGTGATGGGAGGGAGTTTGGTTGTAGAGTTCTGGACAACAAAGGCCTGTCTCTAATCCACGGTCTAGTCTCTCCCGCCTAAACATCACAGATCCCTCGCTAGTAACTTGAACATTGCTGACTCCCTATATGGCCTTAGAAAAAGTTGCTTTGTAGTTTCCCAGTCTGCAAAAGAAATACTCCATCATTTAGAGCAACTGCTTCTTTTGCATTTTCTGAAAAAGATTTTCCACTTAACACTGGGTAAATCACTTAGCTCCACATTTGTCCACAGCATTTAAGCACTGGATTTCTGCTCAATGGAAGATAAAACTGTCTTCAAAGGTGTGGACAAGTTTAGCTATCAGTTGGGGTAACTCAATTCTCTAGCACCCAACAGCATGGTGAGGATAAACAGATGAAAAACTGTAAGATGATCTCAGGAACTGGAATTTCATGTGCCCAGAGGGCAGAGTAGATGCTAAGTCTTTGCAGTCTCATTGCAGTGTTGAGGATGTAAATAAATGCTTGGACAAAGTTTTAAAGAGGCAAGCTCTTATCAGCACCAAGTATCGTTACTTCAAGCATTTATCAACAGTGCAGTATGGATTACATAAGGAGCAGTAAATATTTCTGTACAATAAGTCAAAGGGAAAAGTTTAAAGGCTGCCCCACAGTACCATTCTGAAATAACCCCACTGGAAACAACGGGGCTACCCGGGCAGACAGCCAGACTGACACAGCAGTGTATGAACGCCACATTCTTATCTTGTGCTTAGCTCATTTTAAGTGGGCTCACATCCCGTAACATGCCAGTCGGACACTCAAACCCCCACCTGTCAGCATGACAAACAATTTCCATAGAGCTGGCAGCAAGAAGGTCAACGCCAAGGGAAAAGTGCCCCATGCCCTCAATGCAGAGCTTGATATCTCTCCCTCTGCCTATCCTCAGAAGATGGAGTTAGTTCCAGCGCATGAAAACTGTTCCAACAACTCGGGACTTTCATTCTCTGTCACACAGGTCAGCTGCCAACACAGTGCTGGAAAGAGCTGATATGCCCAAGAGGCTGTCCACAGCACAGCCCCTCAACTTCAGCAACCATTAGCTGCTACGTTGCAGGAGTTGGGCCGAGACACAGGTTGCTATGCTGTTCATGTCGATTAGCCTCCATTCTTCATCATGTAGCCACTCTTTCACAGTGGGTGTCTCAGCAGTTGGAAGCCTGCCAGGTTTGAAGCTTTCTAGCCCCTTCTCAGAACATCCTGCCTGCACGCGTAACCTGCTAGGAGACATGCGTTGCTTCTTCACAGGGACATGTTTCCTCTCCATGGAGAAAATATCTGCGCTATTTCACCAAAGAGACATTGCACCATTCCTTCTCAGGGAGGAGGTGTTATTTCTCCATGAAAAGGAGTTCTGTACTTCCATAGAAATGAAGTATCTGTTATCCCTCTGCAGAAGCTGCGACCTGTAGCCAACTCCTCTCAGAGCCCTGGCCCTTTTTCCTTGAACTGTGATACCTCTTACTTTTAGATGCGACTTCCCCGTTTTCATCTTCAGTGAGTGAGGGATGGTGACAATGGTTGGTTGGAGCAAAGACCCAGCACTTTTGCTCAGGGTTAGGATTAAGCAATACAAGAGCACTAAACTGTTTTTTAAAAAATGCAGACTTGCCTGTTTTCCCACCTGAGAATCTGCTACAGGGCCCTCACAATCCTCCAACACCTGCTCCCCTTCCCATTTTCCCTATTTCCAAATCCCCTCAGCACCTCCAGCTCCAGGATCCCCACTCCCTCCTGCACATCTCTGCCTCCAACCCTTCCCCTGCCCAGTTCCATCCCAAGCCACTGCCTCAGACATGAGCACAGGCCAACTCTTTGCTCAAAGCTCTACAGAGAAGAGAGCAGATGTTTCAGAGAAGATGAAGTCACTACATCAGGGGTAACTATCCAAGCAAAACCTCTCTCCTCATGACACAGGTAGTATCATATCCCTCATTCCTAAGGGACCTCAAATTACATCATGTGGACCTCAGAGTCAGAACTGCCTGTGAACACTGTTTGATGACTTCATACAGTAATATAATACAGAAGACCTCACTCCAGCAGGCTTCCACACGAGGTCCCACAAGCAATTCTGAGCTTCAACTGCTCTTCACAGTTAGAAACAGATTTTCCCATTTGAGCAATGAGTAGTACACACCCCGTATTAGGGTGAAGGGGTATTTACTTAGAAAGATCAGCATTGTTGCAAGTAGTATTAGACTAAAAGCATAAGTCTTGGCAAAGATCAAGTGTCTTTTAGACTTGGGGGATCTTGTACAGCATATGCCAAGCCATGGGTTTGCCAGCTAAAGAGACAAGACTCTGCAAAGAGACAAGCACAGACAAAGAAAATAACCTACCTAAGTTCACATAACAGATCCGTGATGAAAACATGAATAGAAGCCAGGTCTGGCTTCCAGGTATTACTCCAGCAACTAGAAAAACACAATTCCAGCTTGGAAAGGACTATTAAAGAAACCCAGATCTATAGCTTCATGGGCTTGCATATGTATGCTAGGGCCTTGAGCATACTAATAGGCTTTAATGGCTCTGACCAGCCCCACCTGGGGCCTCCACCCACACTCCTGCCCATTTAAGCTTGAGCCTGGGCCCTCAGTCCTACTCTGAGTCTCAGACCAAGAGCTATGCTGTAGCTGCCTCCAACTCTGTCACAGCTATGCCTGGTCGTAGACCTTAATGACCGTGATCCATGGACTGACTTCCCAGCTTGATTTAGCCCCTTTCTTTTCACTGTGGACTTGTCTGGTGATCCCTGGGCTGTGTCTGTCACTTCAGTAGAACCTGTTTTCAGTTCATCCTTCAATGAATTCAGCAAAGGTCCCACTGAAACCCTTGGAAGAACTCTGTGTCTTCATGGGATTTCAGTTCAAGCCTCAGCAGCGTTTCCATGCCAAACTCTGCACTTGCCTTTGCATCTTATTTACTCTGAACCCAATTAAGGGACTTGCCATTTACAGGTGGGCTGGGGTTTTCCTGGGAGATTCTGCCTCTACTTCTACTGCTTCAGCATGGAACAAATCAGCTGGGGGCATTGTTGGCTGTTAGTCCTGAGACCAGAAGCAGATGCTCTCTGTCCTGAACATCTGAGGGCCCCTTGCTCTTAAGGTTACTTGTTTCTCTGTATGACATTGTCATTGTTTATAAGTTTTAAGGTTTGGGGAAGGCAGATTATTTTGCTGCATGACCAGTACTGGCTCCTTTCTTGGAAGCTGGGGAAATAAGGTCTCTATGGATCTGATGTCTTATTTACTGTAGTAGTTCCTATATTCCATATTCACATCTACAGAGAGGACTGAGGTGACACTGCTGTTGTATATTCCCAAGTAGGAGGCAGCTGCATGAAGTTGTCTGTGCTGGAGACACTGCATACAGTTCCTCTGCATTTACTCACGCTGTTGCTTTCCAACAGAAATGGAAAAGCTGACAAATCTTTTCTCTTCACAGTAGCTTTAAAATCACTAAAGGCTGTAATTAAAATTAGCATTTTTTCCAAAGTCCCCTGGTGATTTAAGGTTGTTCTCCTGAGCAGCAGCCATTATTTGGACTTGTAGTCAACAGGCCCGCAGCCAGCTCTGCAGCAAGCAGCAGAAGTCAGTGGAGTTTTGAGTGAGAACTTTGAGTGTTCAGGTGCTTGTCTGCTCTCTCACCTCCCTGAAACCACTTAGAGGGAGTCTCAGAACCCTCAGAAGGGCTTAGACAGTGTGGGTCACAGATCAAGGGTACCAACAGTGTCCCTTGGATGGATGCAGGCAAGTAAACAGAAGCATTTGCAAATACGCAGCAGGTCCCAGCTTCAGTTGAGTTCCTCCTAGCGCAATTAACCTCAAAGAAAATTACAGTCTGGCACACTACCATTGACAAGTTTCCAGGCTTGCGGTGTAGCCAACTGTTTAACTGAGTGTGTGGGCATTTATTGCCTGTGGGAAAGGTAAGGTGAAATGAATCTGTGGTTGGAACAACTACATTTTACCGCATGTCTGCAAAACATATGCAAATCGATCCTCTTGTGGGCACACTCATAGCTTGGAACGTGCCTGGTCTATAACACTGAATTGCAGGCTGGTAAAGGTCCTTTTTCACCATGTTTAGTGAAGCTGGGGATAATCATGGTAATCACAAGGTGGTGAACCTATAACTGGCCCCTCTTCTAGTTATACCAATTTAAAACTGCTATGTCCCCCTCCACTTCTAAAGCCAAAGGTACTTGGCTTTAGGTACTTTTCAGGTCAGGCTGCCCAAAGGGCAAATAGCTTTGCTTCCCAATAAGCCTTGCAGATATAACCTGGCTCTTCTGGCTCCTGTTAAAAACAACTATTCCGCTCAGAGCTTACTGTCTCTTTGCAAATGAAGGAACAAAGCTCATGAGGACAAAAACAGTGTTTTCCTTGCCAGTGGGACAGCAGTAATGACGTGCAAAGTCTTGAAAACATGAAGAATTTTTTTATCATGATGCTCAAGAGTTTTCTTTTCCTGAACTTTATCTCCCTACCAGTGAGTGCTAGAAGGTGAACATCACAAAGGCCCGGATCCTCAGTAGAGGTGGACTGCTGTAATGCAGTTGAGTCTGCTAGAAATTACCAAAGTTCAGAGGCTGTGAAAACTGCAGGAGGAATATGCACATTAGCTGATCTTCTCCACAAAGCTGATATATGTCTCAGTGACGTGAGGACAATGTCTTAAGGGTCTTAATGATTTGATTTAAGTTGATCAAGTAGTCCCACTATACGTGTTTGCAACTGGGTCTGGACATCTTGTTGCTTCAAAGACTGAGATATCTTAGGAAGAAAAGGATGGCATGAACAGATAAAAATTCATGTAGGAAAAGGAAAACCTTGAGAGAAGAAAGAAGAAATTACTCACAATTAGATTGTGGGAAGTGCAGGTTGCATAAAATCCTGACCCCCATTTGAGTTACTTTGCCATTAACTTCACTTGCAGGTAAGTGAAGAGTGAAGAGTACAAAATCTCCTCAAGTTACTATAGAAAAGGGTGCACAGCTGATGTTTCTCATCCATGCTTATACAATCCTAAAAACTGTCCCTTGCCATAGTTACTGCAGCTGACCTGCAAGAGCAGTCCTTACAAGTGCTGACTGTATTTTTAGCTGATCTTGCATGTGACTCAGTAGAGAGAAATGAGGAAAGGCAGTCCCGTGGGAATTCCCAGCTCTCTACATGCCACCATAGATCACCACAGCTGCAAGAGTCCGAGAAAAAAGAAGAAAAGGGGGCATTTCCTCTGCTCAGATGTATCATGCCACCAGGGGACATGTCTGTAATTTAAGAAACAATAACAACAACAACTGTGTAAAAAGGCCACTGAGCAGACATGGGCCATGGCTGTAACTGATCACACTTTCTTAGTGTACCAAAAGAGGCATATTATTCAGCCAGTCCTAGATTTTGGTCTTTCCTTGACTAATCTGTGTGGGGTTTTTATGATTTGCGTCATAATTTCATGAAGTTCTGTTTTCTGGAGCAGTCGAAATCAGAGGAAGATAAGTGCTTCTTGCACATAGCACTCCTCCAGAATGTACCAGTGGTTCTCCATAAAAGGAGTATACTGAGATAACAGGCAAAAAGTTGGGTACACCCTCAACAAAGGTCTGGCTAGACACTTCTCTCACTTCAGGCTCGGGAGACACCTATTTGTAGCTAATTAGCCTGAGATTCATGTATGTTTAGCAGAAGGAGCTGGCTAGTCTATGAAGTAGACCTTCAAGGGTTAATGGCCACTGTGTTTCTAGTAAGTATATGAAAAAGAAACACTAATACACTCAGGAGGAGAATAAAAGCTTTCATAGTACAATGTTAATCTGCTGACCCAAGGCACTACTTGCGCAGCTCACACTAGCACCAAAGCCCTTCGGAGTCTTAATCTCCCTGCTTCAGTGCTCTATCGTTGACTGCTTTCAGCATGCAGGACTGGGTGCATTTGTGCTGTATCTGTTTATTCTGTGAGGCAAAGCAGTCATTTTTCAGCAGAAGGATAACAGAAAGTCAAGAGCCAGGCTCTGTCCACAGGAATTTGTAAAGATTCAAAGGCATCTTCATTCAAGACCTCATTCAGCGTAGTACTAGGTATGTTTGTTAACAACTCTCTGTTTGCTACTCCAGTCACTGGGGAATATAATTAGGAGTCATACAAGTCATACTCCATTTTAGATCACAGTGGAGATAATTTGATTTAATAGGAGACACTGCTTCTAAATTAAGATTTATGATCACCATTGAAACCAGATAGTAAAGTTTTTAGCAGAGAGAGAAAGGCATATATATCCTCAATGTCCTTGTTCAAGGACAGAGACCTGTCAGAGAATGACAATGGTCTGTGTTTGTCAAAGACATTTGGGCTAGCGTTGGTGGCCAAGGGAAAATAAAAAAGGCTCTCCAGTAACCACAGAAATATCACCATGTTCCAAGCAGGCACCCAAGGAACCTGAATGGGCTAATTAGAGCTCCTTAACTGGCCAAGATACAAGTCCAAGCTATTGGTCTTCAGTCATTCTAGTAGCGTTACAATATCGCACCATCCATACAAGCTGGAACTGCCCCATATTGGTGTCAACCTATGTGGAAGGTATCACTTTCCACTGTCATTAGCTCGGCCACAGTAAGAAAGTAGAAGGTAAAGATATGGCCATCCACCATAGATAAGCTAACTAACTTCTCCATATCTCATGCCTGTAGGGCAAGGTTTCAAATGGAAGGAAACAACACCAGCCCTACCAGGACTTTTCTCCTTTTCTGCACCAATATAAAAGATGGAAACTGACTTACCTCTCCAGTGTGAGTGCAGACCTGAGATATATTTGTCAAATCATTCAGAACAGAATTGAAGTCTTAATTAATCTCTGCAGTTTAGACTGATAATACTGTGCTGAGAGAAAGAGTATATTCCCCCAGGCACGGTGCCCTTCCAAGCCAACTACTTGTCTCCTGAATTGGAGATGGTTTCCATCTATCCAGCTCAGAGAATTGAAGAAGCAAAAATGTTTAGGCACCAGCCTGAACCCTCCATGTCAAAGGTCAGTTTTAAGCATTGGTGATGTGCCCTTCAGCTTGGTATGCTGTCTCATGTTAAGATCTGTGCCCTGGAAAAATGTCTGATATTTGTGCTGGAAGACTCAGATTCTCAAACAGGACAAATTGACCTTTCTTTCAACAGAACCTATTGAGTTATACATTGCTAAGGGTTTTGCCAAGGTAATTTAAAGACAGCAGTATCTTTCCTCTGCTGTTAATCTGGATACAATGGTCTGCTGAATGCACTTTGCTGGGAATTCTCCCTATTCTGCCTCTCTTCAAGCTGCCCAGAACAGAACTACCCAGGAAATCCTATCTGCAGCATCCTAGCTCTGACCTTTTTTACAGAGTGTTGAAGTCCTCTGCACTTCTTATTCCAATCCCATCCCCACTAACATGATAATTTGTCATTGCAGGTAAATCATCTATTGTTCCCCAGGGCTCAGTACTGGGGCCAGTTCTGTTTAATATCTTTATCAATGATCGGGATGAGGGGATCCAGTGCACCCTCAGTGAGTTTGCAGACGACACCAAGTTGAGCCAGCAGTGTGCCCAGGTGGCCAAGAAGGCCAACGGCATCCTGGCCTGTATCAGAAATAGTGTGGCCAGCAGGAGTAGGGAGGTGATCGTGTCCCTGTACTCGGCGCTGGTGAGGCCGCACCTCGAATCCTGTGTTCAGTTTTGGGCCCCTCACTACAAGAAAGACATTGAGGTGCTGGAGCGTGTCCAGAGAAGGGCGACGAAGCTGGTGAGGGGTCTGGAGCACAAGTCTGATGAGGAGCGGCTGAGGGAACTGGGGTTGTTTAGCCTGGAGAAGAGGAGGCTGAGGGGAGACCTTATTGCTCTCTACAACTACCTGAAAGGGGGTTGCAGAGAGGTGGGTGTTGGTTTCTTCTCCCAAGTGACAAGGGATAGGACAAGAGGAAATGGCCTCAAGTTGCGCCAGGGGAGGTTTAGACTGGATATTAGGAAAAATTTCTTTACTGAAAAGGTTGTCAGACATTGGAACAGGCTGCCCAGGGGAGTGGTTGAGTCACCATCCCTGGAGGAATTTAAGACATGTGGATGAGGCACTTAGGGACATGGCTTAGTGGTGGACTTAGCAGGGTTAGCTTTACAGTTGGACTTGATGATCTTAAAGGTCTTTTCCAATCTAAATGATTCTATGATTCTATGATCTCGCCTTGAGGTTTCTTCAGAGCCTCCTCTCACCTCAGATAGCAAACATTTTGCAGAAGAACCCGTCTAGTGCGACGAAGTCAGAACCAAGCTTTCTGCAACCTTACAGCCCACCAGTCTATAACAAATGCAAAGACCTCACCTGTTTCAGTTTTGTTCCCACCATGGAAGCACTGCTGTCAAGCACAAAGACAACATTCTTTGGCAGTGGAGGAAGATCTGTGGGGGCGAAGTAGTGCACGAAATACCCATTAAGAATCTGTGGAAGAGCAAGGAAGTCAGGAATCAAAGGCAGATCGTGATGCAATGTTCCACACACATCATTATGGATACTTGGTTGGGCACACCTGATCCTGCTTTCAATGTCTGTGTCTACATTGGAGGATATAAGTGCTCCATGGTATCCCTCTTAACCCTGGCCCCCTGTTTATCCTGACTGGGGGAGCCTACTGGAGCTCTCCACATCTCCTTCCATGGTGGACATTGGAGTTTCTTTTCAAATGCAGTAAGGATATAACATATGTACTCAGGGATCAGAACTGTAACATGCATTTGGGGAACTGGTCTTGTATCCAGATATATACAGCCGGTATGCTGAGAAACTGAAAAGCAGATACAAAAAAGGAACTCAATGAAGTAGGTACCTGTGGTTTTTAAGTCCATCTTGTGGCTGCCAACTGACTGGTTTTATTTTGGATAGTTCTTACAAGATGGAGAAGTAGCCTTCACTTGGAAAACATTTTCCAGGACATTTGGAGCATGCTAGACAATTGAACCATCTCAAGTATAGCTAATAAAACAGGAAAGATGAGTCATGTATACAGTACCTGAACATCCCCAACACTCAGCTCCCTGTTCACATCATATCTAATTATGAAGTCTCCCAAAATGCCGTTTCGGGCAATCCTGGTTTGCTCGACAACACTGGGATTGAATGTAACTTTAGCTAAGGTTTTCGTATGTCCAACTACAGTAGAAGGAGGAGGAGAAACATCACCTGTTGAGATAAAACCACAATGTTACAATTTTTTCCCACTGTCTTACAGATGTCTAAGCACAGCACACACAGTATTACCACGGAGTCAGGTCAACTAGCATAGTTACAGACTGAGAGTAAAGATTCAGCTCACCAATTGTAAAATAAGAACTTAATAACCCCTCCACTCTAATTCTAAACTGAAACCAACATTTCAATGCTATCAGAGATATAAATGTTTAGGCAGAATTCCTGTGCTCACTTCTGTTTGGACATCACTGAACTCAAAGGCCAGATACTCTCTGTACGACTGTTAATTGCTTTGTGTAAATAACACACCATTTCAGACATGTATGTGGTATTCATTCCAGCTGACTCTAGACATCTAGAATGCAGATCCTACAGCTGAGATCCTGCCAGTCAATGCAAGTATGATTCATTTGACCTGTTTAAACATCTTCTCCAGGATTAGATGAATCATACAGCAGATTTCTCCCTATTGATTATAAAGCGTTCTTGAGGTGACTTGTTCAGATGTACCGTAGGCATGTGAGGTGGGATTGTTCTGACTCATTGGTCGCTTGATCTGACAAGCGTCTGATGTGTAATGTCTACATCTGAACAAGTCATCTTAGCTGCCTTTATGTTCAGCAAAGAGTTATCAGTATAGTCGCTGCAATTTCAGTCTTACTGATTGAGACAAAATCCAACACTTGCTAGTGCAGTCATGCAAACTGCATCCCTGACATGTAACTCACCCTAAGCTCTGAGAGCCCTTCCTGAGTCAGTGAAGAGAGATGTGCCTTTCAGAGGCTATCTCAGAGAAAGACAATACTTTAGGTCTGAGTCACCCTGAAGGAACCTCTACTTGTCTTGTTAGCTGTGTTCATTTTCTAAAGTTGAGGGATATGGAGATTCCTTGTTGTCTCTCTGTGTGGCCAAAGTCCCGCCTTACTCTCTTTTGGTGTGCCAACTGTTCATTCCCTCTGAATTCTGTAAGGACCCTCACATGAGACTGACCAAAGGTCAGATTTGGCCTTGAAGTTCCCCAGATTTTGAGGGCTTTCCCCTTTATCCTAACCGGCTATTGAAAACACCAAAATAGATTCTCAACTGATGTTCTTCTTGGGTGCTTCAACTCTCACAGTGATTATTCCAACACTCCTCTGAGGCAGAGAAGTTATATTATATCTGCTCATGTGCTGGTTAGAATTGGTGGAATGAGCTGCTTAATTATACTGGGGGGGGTGGGGGGGTGGGGCGTGTCTGAAACCTTTGCCAAAGATGGCCCAAGAAGTGTGTGGTATGGTAGGGAAAAGAAAAGACGGCTGAGATTCAGTTCCAGTTTAGGTGTTCACAACACAAGTACCTACATCTGAGCTTATTGTCTAGGCTCCCATTACACTCAATGGAACTCAGGTCAAGAGTGTCAGGGGAGACTAGGGTATGATACATCTGGCCAGACATAAATATCTGCTTTAGAATAATTTTAATTGTGGGCTATACCCCATTAACAATACTGATCACAATGAGAAGGTGCAGGCAGTCTTGGAAAGCTCCTCTCCAGGGATTCCTATCACACTGTCTATGAAATGAGGACTGGCACTGTCCCACCTTTGTAAAGTGCTTTGAGCAGCATTAGAGGAATGCAACGTGACACCTGCATGCAACATTGAACACAATCCACCTCACATCCAGATCCCACAGTGATTTACAAAATCAGATACATATGATTATGTCCATTTAACAAGTAGGAAAATGGAGGCATGGAGTGGTTACCTCACTTGACTTCCCACAGGTCAAAGTCGATAGAAATGCTGGGACTAGGCTTCTTGTGGGTTTATAAAATGATTAGCCAAAGCTGTAACGTTTACTCTAAAGTGCTATGTACAATCTAGACTCCTCCAGGCAAAGGAATGAAAGTAAGAGTCATAAATCAATAGTACTCTAGGCTGTTACTTCCATGTTAATTTGGCTTTACTTTTATAGCTGTCCTGTGAGTGCATTTGAATAGACAAGACACAAGAGTGTACTACTGAGGCAGGGAAGGGTTTTCTCATAGGCCCAACTTCTACACAAATAAATTATAGTTAGAGGTCCTGGAATATGAAACAAAGTCATCAGCAAAAGTCTTCACCAAGGAGGCTGAATGACAGATATTACTCAATTTCAGTAAAGTCAAGAATTGACTCCGCATCATGGCCTCTCTGACTATGCCAATTCCAATCCATCCATCCGGATGGAAACAGAGAAAGAGGTCCCAGCCAGTACACTGAAATCACTTAAGGACACTAGTGTTGGATCTTAAAGGGGGCTTATAAAATGATAACCCAGAACTT
Organism: Gavia stellata; assembly: GCF_030936135.1. NCBI lineage: Eukaryota > Metazoa > Chordata > Aves > Gaviiformes > Gaviidae > Gavia > Gavia stellata. Next base: position 5,172,971 of record NC_082597.1, read on the forward strand.
TGACATATTTTCTAAAATCTGTGTACAGTTCAGATTTCTCCTGGCAAAGAAAAGTCATAAATCAATAGCTCTGTAAGATTTTACCTCCGTCTTGATTTGGTTTTACTTTGATAGCTGCCCTTTAATCTGATGAATCAACAGATGTAATATGTATTTAATACACAATGCACCAGATTTGCTTGTATTGGCCTTCCTGGATTTTCCGTCTGTCTTCTGTCACTTCCAAAATCCCATTTAGCTGCCAGTGTGTGGGAAATGTCCAGAATTCATAGAAATGGCTTAACAGTTCATTTATATTTTCTGATCTATTTGCGGGTTTCACGTTACTTCTCCACAACTGCTGAAAAGCAAGTATTGTCATTGGTTAGGCTGCCTGACCACATCACATCAGGGTTAGTGAAAGTCAGTCTCATGCTGGAAACAGAAGCTCTCTCCTTATACCTACTGCACATATACATCTGCGGCTGTGGCCTTTGGACTTCACTTCTGTGTTTGCCTGCCATAAGTACATTGATGGGTGAGCACAATAAGCTGTGCACCACAACAGCATGAGTTCCAGTCCTAGCATTTCTATGGATTCTGACCATCTGAAATGAGCTGAGCTAGGTAGCCACTCCATGTGTCAGTCTCCCCACCTGTTAAATGGGCATATCACATGTATCCAGTTTTGTAAAGCACTGTGGAATCTAGATGGGATCGTGTGGATCACATTGCATTCCCCTATTACTCCTCAAAACACTCTTTGGAGGTGAGAAATGCACTCCCCTGTAACATAGACAGTGCTTTAGGAATCCCTGGAGAGATTTCCGAGGCTGCCTCACATAGCCATTGTCAGTGACAAAAATAGCTGGGGAAGCTCTCCCATCTTCTTCATAGCCACTCATCTCCCATCTCCAGGACAGAGATTAAAACCAAAAAATGGTCAGATAGAAAAGGTCCAAAATTACTTTTTTTTTCCCCCTGGAATAATAGAAGTCAGGTCTGGAAGGCAGGTTATCTGATTCATCCCATGTTCCCAGACCAAATCCCTTCCTACTTGGTTTTATGACATGGTCTGGAAACACTCCAGACCTCCAGTAATGGAAACAACCCTTGCCAGTCCTTTCCAGAGCTTCACTTTTACACTGTTAGACATTTTCAATGTCTAATTTACATTTTTATTTCTGGATTATAAACCCATGACTTCTTGTTCTTTCTGTTATTGACACAGAAAGCACAGTATTCTTTTCCTCCTTGCAGCAGCCTTTTATATATTTCACTAGTGTTACTATGTCTTCCCCCAGGTTTCTTTTTTAGGCAGCACTTGATATCTGGATCACAATTACTGTCCTCTGTTTATTGGCCCAGTTCTTTTCACAGAGGTGACTGAGAGAGGAAAATCTATGAGATATTGCCAAGTACAGAGCATGGATGAGCTCCAAAGACTTGAGCTGGTCTGTGCTCACACTGGGGTAGTTAATAGGGCCTTTAGACAAACTTTCCACCAAATTCAGCTAAGAAGTAAACAGAGCAGGAAAGAGCACTTTTCATATGAAACTGTAGTCCTCACACGATGAACAGTTAAATCTAAATTATTTTTGAGACTGGCAGAGTCAGGATTAGAGCTTAAATGCAAAGTTCATCCTCCGCTAACATGTGGAAACTTCTAGACAACTGTGATAAGAAATAAAAACCTTTCTGAGACCTATGACTTCAAAGAGAAATAGTCATTCTCAAGCAGCCTAGTGTCCCCCTGCCCAAGTCCATGACCAGTACTCACACTGCTGCACTGGAGGAAAAGGATGAGGACAGTCATCCCTGAGGGTGCTAGGTAGGATATCATTCAGAAAATGGCTCCATTCTGAGGTCACCAGAGAAGGCCAGGATCATTGGCCTTAATGTCTCCTGTTCCGGGGTTTGTATGTGACAGAAGACAACAACTGCACATGCCAAACGACCACTTTCCAAAACTCACATGCCTAATATCTTCCTTTGGGAAAAATACAACTCCCAGATGGAGTTGTGTGTGCAGGAATCACTGACAAAGGAAATACCTTGGAAAGACCTGTCATGACATTGTCTCTGTTCCATATACAGAAAGGATGTACGCAGGACTTTCCAAGAGCCTCTATCTGTAGAAAAGCACAGCGTTACTTTTCATAAATCACTGGAAGTTTGTGGAACCAAATCCAATCTTTGTGTCTTGGGCCCCTACAGCCAAAACCGGGCAGAATTGGACTCTCTACTGCTTCTGCTCATACTGCTGTGATTTCTGCGCTGTTTTATAAATGGGAAAAAAAAAAGCGTCCTTCACTCTTTCTCATCAAGGGACTTCTTCTGTCTATAGGTCTTTAAGTTTTACCTCTTCTGTTCATCACAGATTGTACAGATACTAGCAGCTGGCTGGAGTTGAAAGTGCAAATTCTGAACGACCATTAAACAGAGAAATTGTTTTTTCCACTATGATTCCTGCATGGTACATTGGCTCTCTGGATAGCATGTAGAAAGCAGCAGGAATGTAAGAGGATTGGCCCATGAAATAAAGGCAGATCAGCCATTCCTCTGCTTTTGGTCATCTAAACTATTATTTTTTCCATTAGTTTTGCTAACAGCGTTTATTGCCGCAGCAGGTTGGCATTTCAGTTATGAACATCAGTCACTGCTGGCGCTCATCATCTGGAGCTGTGGATGACTCCAAAGCCAAACTTATTTGATTTTCAACTTAATTTGCCTGTCCTATACTGGATCTTCAGGACCTGTACTCAGAAAAAGAACATAGTTTCTTATCCAGGTCAGTCAAAATCAAAAGTATCTAAATGACTTGTGAAGTTACATCCTGTCCTCCATAATGGTTTCAGGTTGGTGGCACTTTGGACATATTACTCAGAATGCCATTTAACTGATGACTTGATGTCACAATACATTTTTCACCCAATACTTTCAAGGTAATTTATTAACAGTTATCAAAATCTCACATTTTATCTTTAACCATGAGATACTATAGACATCTTTGTAGACACAGGAAATTGAGGAAGAGAGTTTTCATGACATATTCAAACTCAAACCAGCCAGGCAGTACCATTTTCCAATGTGCAGGCCTCCATTCCTTATTTGGTCATTTTTTTAAGTCATGACCTCTCCTTTGGGGGACCACAGGTAGCACAGTATGGCAGCATCTGGTCTGGCATCCTTTGCTGGCCACCTACTAGACTGCTACCATGCTCCCCAGTCAAGTGATACTGGAGAGTTTTAAGCCACAGGAATCCAAGAAGAGACCAGACACTGTCTTTTTCCTGGTTTAGTCCCAGTTTGCAGACTGTCTGCCAAGCAGCCGCACCTTAAATATAAGACTTGCAATTCACCTGTCCTTCACTTAAAAACCCATAGCCTTCCCTGGAGGTCTCACTGGATGGGCAGATCTCATGCTCTTGGGGCTTTAGGTGTCATATGAGCAAGAAAGCTTTGCAGGGAGAATCTAATGACTCAGATGTTTTGCTTTTTGGATCAAGCTTGAGAGATGACAGCCGACTGGAACGGAGTGGATTTCCAAGTGAAATGCTCCTTGCCTTGGCCTTGCCCTCCCTAGGAATATCCTTGTGGTTTCCATATGTGTTTAGGAAGTCAGGAAGTTGCTGTTGTCTGCTCCGAGTGTGATTGATCTTGTTGGCCAGAAGAGGTCACAAGCAATAAATCCCTTCTATCTAAAACAAGCTGTCCTTTTCTGCAACCTATATTAGACCCTTCGGAGACACTCTGCCAATTCTTTTTGGGGTTTTTTTTGTTTTGTTTTTTTTTTTTTTTGGTCTGGCTGCTGGTAATGTCCTGTTCTCCTTGTCTTGCTTTAGATCAGAAAGAAGCTCAGCAAACCTACTGAACTCATTAACACTATACACTCATCTGAGTGGCACACACCCGAGTACCAATGAAGACTTGATCTGGCAGAGACACAACCCACTCCTGACTGCCCATAATGGACCCCAAAAGTGTGTTTGGCATTTCAATGACTTCCATGGCAGTGATTTCATCACAGCAAACAGTTTTAACCAACTGTATAGGGCGATTCCAGGTAAAAAGGGTCTGTAATAGAATTCTGAGCAAGGATAAAGAACAGGGAATCTGAGTTTCCATTGCTTTACCCATCCTGAAATGGGACATTTATCTTATATACATTTTACTGGCTAGGGAGGATTATGGAATCTTAGAGCTTAGGCCCTTTTTTATATGAGCTGCTCGAAATCTGAAGCACAGTGCCAAGAATGATCAGCGCTCACAGACTGCCATTTGGAGAGCAAGTTACAAGAGTTTTCCCTGTATGTCATTTACATACAGGAATTTCCTTACTGCACTAGACCAACAGTGTGTCTGCTCTGCTTAGTCTGTCTCTCATCTTGATCAATGCCAGATGTTTTGCGGGAAACCATATACGACAATGCACTATGATACTCCCTGACAGGTGAAAAAGGTTTCCTGTCCCTCCTGATGAGGGGAAGAGCACATTTATCATACAGTGCATGGATGTATGGCAGAGAGACTAATTAGTTATATAAGGCTTGACCTGAAGCTAGTCCAAGTCACTGACAGCCTTGATTTCAATGTGATTTGGCTGAAATCAGTAGGATCACACTGAGCATTCAGTTTAACTCCATGTTCACATGCTTTAGGGTCTTTACCTGGCAGACATGAACAGCTCCACTGATTTTGCTGGCATTATGTCACTTAGAGTAACGGAGGACAAGTCCCACAAGACTCTGCATCCTGCTTCCAGCTCCCACTCAACCTCTTTTTTTGGTGAGGGTTTTTTGTCAACATGTAGCAGTCACAGTATCCTGTGCTCCTCACTGTTAGTTTACACTAGTAAAATTACCTTTACACTGTCTGAACAGCGAGCGAGGACAGTTGGGGGTAAGAGTAGATGCTTGGACCGCACTTAGTGCTTTGGCAAAACATGGATTTTCCTCTTGGAATTTCCCATGTTCTAAAATGCAGGATTTCCTATCTGCCTTGGCATGGATGGATGGAAAAAACAATTCACTTAAAATAAACAGTTCCCAGGAGATGTGGAGCCAGGGAAGAGCCTGCTCAAATGCTGAGCACAAGGCCTGAAGGCCCAGTTCAAAGCTCGTAAAGACAATAGCAAAAAAAAAATGCTATTGCGTTGAATGGGATCAGCCCTATATTCATTCAGCTTCAAAGTTCTCACATGCTTATGCACAGATATCACATAGACACAGTCATCTATAGAAAATAGAACAAAAGCCACCAGCCTTTATGATGAGTGAATTCCCACCACTGAACGGCACAGAGTTCATAATCCTGAAATCCCTTTCACGTTGTAGCCATTATACCAGCTTTCATGAACCTGAAGGTTGCCCTGCCACTGAATGAGAGATTTCTAAATAGGAATTGCTGATGGCCTGCAATGCTTAGAGACTTGCTTGTCGCTCAAATGCAGCCACCTCTGGGGTGGAATGTACCTGTCATACAGTGAGTGCAGCAAGAGTTGAGAAGGGAAAGTAAAAAATGTATCTTTCTGAATAAAGTCATAGCTGGAATTTGCCAGAATAATTTATGCCTAATGAGCTGCTAGCATTCATTTTCCTTGTTGTCTTTATGACACGTGTCCTATAATTTCTAATACAGTCTTGATCCTAGACAATGGTGCTTTAATACAATGTTGGAGTTTTGTTTAATGCCTCATTTGGAGCAGAGGGAAAGTGAATTAAAAAACACCAGTCTACACAATTATCCAAGATTGCCTTGGAGAACTCCCAACACTGCCAGTCCAGTTCTTGAGAGGTGATTGAGGCCCCATGAGTAACAGAACCATGGGTCATAAAATCTCTCCTTACCTTCAACTTTCCCATTGCCTTTATGCTTGCTGTTTCGAAGGGGAGGCACTTCCAGCGAAACTATGCCTGAGTTCTCCAGGATGTTCACCTCCACTCGTAACCTCCCCACCAGCTGCTGGGGCCGGATGCTGATTGTATACTCGTATTTTCCCAGTCGCCTTTGCAAAAGCTCTTCATAATGCAGCAGGAACTTGGCCTGCATCTTACGAGGAATGAAGACAGAAGCTTTGAATGTCTCATAGCCATTCTCCCTGGAAGGAAAATTCAAAGACACCTTCATACCCCATACACATCAGACACCACCTCCTCCAGTGAATCATGAATCTGGATTTTGTTGGTCCAATAAAAGTATTTCCTATCACTGAATATGTGAAACCAGCAAGAAAGAAAACATCGTCATGTTTCACAAAGCATTGGGCACGTAGGAGGTTTCCACAGGAAGAAAGGTCTTAAAAGATGAGATGACTTCTTATGGAGAGGAATATGACAGACATGTATAACATAGAGCAGGGCCAGAGGAAAGGCTGTCACTTTGTTCCTTACATAGAGGATTTACAACACCCATATTTAAGTCTTGACTTTGCCACTGCTGACTCACTGCAGTATCTTAAGCAAAGTACAAATGAATGCTTCTTCTCTAGTATTAGCTGTTTATAGCTACATACTCAACGGGGACAAATAGCACCCTTAAGACAATTCCACCACTGGACACTTCTCTAAAAGGACTCTTCTCTTCCAGTTGACCACAGTGTGCCATCAGTCACCTAGCATACAGCTGACAGTCAGCTTTCTGTTCACTAGTTTGAAGTGAGATGAATTCCCAGCTTTAGCTTTTATTGGCTTCGCCTGCCCCTCTGTTAAACAGAGATAACTTAAAATGCTCTACCTCCCATACAGGCAATGATGTGATGCCAGGCACTCCTATTTGTGAAGGGAAAATAAAAAAGCCACATAACAAGAATGGAAACTTTTAATGCCATGTAGGGGTAACTTCAGAACTCACTGATGTGAAATTTTGGTGATGCCCACAATTCAGTAAGTATTGAAACAGATTTGAGACTTTGGTTTCTCTAACACATATAAAAGCATATAAAACATAACGCATATAAAAATGTATTTTTTTTTAATGTTAGCCTTTAGGAGAGTTGGAATGACATCTCTGGGTCATATCAGTGGTTTAACAATGACAGGTAGTAATCGTCTACAGAAGAGGATGCAACAGGGCAGGACAAGAGATATATAGTGCTACAAGAGAAATATAGTGCTTCAAGAGAAATACAGAACTCTTCCAGGTTCTGCCAGAGTGTGTCTGGATCCTGAGACACAGCATCCTTTGCTAAAGGTTCCTGATGGATTTTTCCTACCAAAAATTCATCTAGTCACTTATTGAACCCACGTTAAATTTCTAGTGTCAAGAAACACAATTTCTGTGAAGAATACCTTATTTTGGCCATTTTGAACCTGGCATCTGATCATTTCATTCGATTTTCCCTAGTTTTTCTATGAAAGACAGAAAATAAAAATTCCTTATTCTCCTTCCACATACCACTCATGAGTTCAGATCACACAATAGAATCACAGAATGACAGGGGTTGGAAGGGACCCCTGGAGATCATCTAGTCCAACCCCCCCGCCAGAGCAGGGTCACCTAGAGCAGCTTGCACAGGAATGCATCCAGGTGAGTTTTGAATATCTCCAGAGAAGGAGACTCCACAACTTCTCTGGGCAGCTTGTTCCAGTACTCTGCCACCCTCAAAGTAAAGAAGTTCCTCCTCATGTTTAGATGGAACTTCCTATTGTGCCCATTACCTCTCACCCTGTCATTGGGTACCACTGAGAAAAGACTGGCCCCATCCTCCTGGCACCCACCCCTTAAGTATTTATAAGCATTGATAAGATCCCCCCTCAGTCTTCTCTTCTGCAGACTAAAAAGACCCAAGTCCCTCAGCCTTTCCTCATAAGAAAGATGTTCCAGTCCCCTAATCATCTTCGTAGCCCTTTGCTGTACCCTCTCCAGCAGCTCCCTGTCCTTCTTGAACCGGGGAGCCCAGAACTGGACACAGTGCTCCAGATGTGGCCTCACCAGGGCAGAGTAGAGGGGGAGGATAACCCCCCTCAACCTGCTTGCCACACTCTTCTCGATGCACCTCAGGATGCCTTTGGCCTTCTTGGCCCCAAGGGCACATTGCTGGCTCATGGTCATCCTGTTGTCCCCCAGGACTCCCAGGTCCCTTTCCACAGAGCTGCTCTCCAGCAGGTCAGCCCCTAACCTGTACTGATGCATGGGGTTATTCCACCCCAGGTACAGTACCCTACACTTGCCTTGGTTGAATTTCATAAGGTTAAGATCTCTGTCAGACCTCCCCATCCCCACAGTTCATCATTTCTCTGGTCTGAAAATCATCGTCTATTTAGCTGTTCTTGATCATGTGTTCATGTTGGAACAGTGCTAGTGTCCCAGGTAACTGGGAATAGTGCAGGATTTTCCAGAGCAGCAAAATCCATTCAATGGTGCATATCTTTGAGAGCTATTTGGGTGAAATTAGAAGGGGGAAAATACCTCATAGTGCTGCTGAAGAAATGCATTCAGGTGAACATGCAGGTTTTAAGATTATTGAAGGGATGACACTTTCTGCTTGGCCAAGAGGACTAAATACAGCCAAGCACTGAGAACAGGGCAAGTAAGCATGATCGCAAAAGACTACCGGTGGTTCTACCACTGACTAATTTTGTAGTCTTGAAGTTGTAACTCATTGCATTTCTGTGTGCCTTAATTTTCCTGCCTGTTATTCAGGAAGTAACAAGATTTCTTTCCCTCCCAAGTACATCCTGGAGAATCTTGGACGTTAAAATTTTGTGTAACAGGGCTAGAAAAGGCCACATGAAATTTTACATGACTTGGAGCATGGGAATGACACCAGGCAGTGTGAATAAGATTCTATTTAGTTCTTTCTTCCTGTAAATCCATGGATGGGTATGCCAAAGCAGCCAAAATAAAGAGGAGAGGAGAATATGTCGCTTCCCAGAACACAGACAAATGCATGACACTTACCTTCCATCTGTAGGGCTCGGTGGTTTCTTGTGCCTTGCTTTGTCATCACTGCTATGTTTCTTTTCTTTCCCTGTGACCTCCCCATAATAAGTCTTGTTGCCGATGCTCCTGGAGAGACCAGAGATGTCAGCATGACCACTCTGTACCCATATACAGTGACAGCTGTACAACTTGATGTAGAAGGGTTCACAGACTGTGCACATGTGAATAGGCTAAGTGTGCTGCTCCTGTAACTCTCCCAGAGAGTCCACTCGAGTCACTGAGACAGAAGCTGACTTAGAAGTTCCCTGGCTGGTTATACCAGCAGAGTATATTTTTAGTCCAGAACTTTACCACTCTAAGATGCAAGTTCAGTAGGTAATCTCCGAAGCACAAGGATGCAAACCAGAAAGCAAAGCAATTGCCAAGAATCCCAATGAGCACTTTTTTTTGTCTGGTCTCAGATCCACCATCTGTGTCAATAGACATGGCGATATTCATGATGACTGCTCTCAATTAGCTGCCTCCCTAACTAAAACGCTTCTCCCTGGGAATGAGTTACAGGGCCATGGATTCCATAAAAAAAAAGAGCCCTTAACATACATTTTGGCTGGGCAGTGGCAAAAGATTGTTTTTCCTGCTATTCAGTCCAAATGGAAGTCTTTCGAAAAGACCTGGTCCCCTATCTGCTATGGCCAGGTCTGAAGTTGTGGCCCCAATATCTACCCATAGGGGGGAACTGAGCATGACCAAACCAAACATGTTTTTGAAAACAAGAGCTTAATTTATTCCTTAGTGAGTCATTTCAATATGAGCTTGGTTGCCCTCTACTTGCTCTATTATCCCCAGCGGATGACTAGCACCTCCAGCAGCAAGTGAACCTATCTGCTAGTTGGAGTTGACTCTCCTCCATTGACAGTATGGAGAACCTGGAACAACAAGGAGCTTCTTAGGCACCATAGTCAACTAGGCGAGATAACTATCGTGTGCCAGTGTTGCTGAAACTTTAATTGGAAATGTTTCTAAGGGCTAGGAGAGATATTTTTAGTCCAAATCGAAGAGAGAGGGGGAGAAGGAAGTTGTTAAAAGACACTCAAATGGGAAATAGAATCATTTTCTTCCCCATGTACATTGAGGACTTGAATCTTAGCATCCTGTCATCCAAGGACTTGCTCTGTGCTTTGGGGCCATGACCAGTTTCGGATGGAGTATATCATGTGTGTGGTTTTATTTTTCCTGAAGAAATGCAAAAAGGCCTTGATACAGTCCTACTGCAGATCAGCCAGTTTTTGAAATCTGAGAGAGCTATCTGTGGGATGGGAGAACCATTGTCCACCCAGCTGTCAGCATTACTTACTTACATGGTAAAGTTGGAGATGAAGGCTGCAGCTGGGATCTGCATCTCAAACACACCTTCGCGGGCCTCGGATCCACTGTTCACCATGGTGCACGACACCGTGGTGAAAGCATACCGAGAAATGATTGTGGATTTCACAGTGAATTCAGACATCCGAGGCCTGGTTTCCTGTAGGTATCAAAAGGTTACCTATTAACACCGACAGCTAGATAACTCACCCCTTCAGTGTTTCAATGGCTTTAATACTTAATGTACTCAAGCAAGTTACCAGCCTATGAAAAACAGTCAACAGCAGGCAAGGTGGGCTTGCCCTCAAAATTTCAGGTGAGCTGCAAAAAGTAAACCAGGAACATGGCACTCCCTTTGTCCATGCACAGGAGCAAAGGCCACTGTCATACTCCAATAATTGGGAAGGGTCTGGGAAGGATGAGAGGTCTGATTATGCTAGCCTTTATGTTGTGAAACACACTGACAAAATCCACCTGTATCCTAAATTACACCCTTCAACTCTGACTGTGTGAGAGGATCAGGATCAGTCCCTTAGGCCTGGGAAAAGAAGCCCAAAATATGTCCCCATAGGGTCCAGAACTGATGTCAGAGAAACTGCCCTGTGGACTGTGCATTAGAGCAATTGTAAGACCTCTGAGGTCGCTGTGTATGAAACAGCATCTTCAAATTCACACAATCAGATCCATAAGTTATGCAAACAGAAAGACTCCTGTCAATGGAGTAGATTTAGTCCTCCTCTGCTGAGAATCCATCCTGGAGGTCTCAGCCAATGGATGGAAGAGACTTAATAAGAAACACTGACACTGTGACATCTCAGGCAAAATATTTTAAGCCTTTTAGCCCACACTGGATTCCTTCCAGCAGAGAAGCAGCAGAGACTGCAATGAATGACACATGATGTAGCAATGGAAGCTGAAAGCCAATTTCTGCTTCTTGGGAATGTGTTTTTGTGCACAAGTCCTGGGTTGGAGCATTTCTCCAATCTAACGTGATTTTTTGACAACAACATCTCCATGGAGCTCAACAGTTTTCTTCCTGGAAGACTTCAGTGTATTTAACCATAAACAGTCCATGTAAAAAAAAATTCTGTATGTTGCCTTAAACCATCAAAGACTGAACCCTCAAAAGCAGAAGGAAGCTGAAGAGTAAAATGCATTGCAAGTACAGAGCAACTTCACTATGCCAAATAAACTGAGACTCTTCCTATTGAGGTTGATAAAAAGTCACAGCCATATAAGACTTGTGAAGACAAGAACATGCTCTTCAGCTGCACTTCCAGGCTTTTTTTCTGAACAAAAATAATTTTGACAAATGGCTTAACAAAGGGAGCAAGTGGTTGTATGACTAAGTATGAAACAGGAACATTTCTGCAGTAGCTGACAGTATCAGGAGCAGTAATGAGTGAGCATCCAGCTAACCTAGCTGCTGGGCTAGCGAATTCCAGGCAAATGGAAGAATGAGGATCCACTGGAAACAAACACAGAACCGTCAATAGACTTGGAGATAAAGCCCCACCTGCCTACACTTTCAAGCCTTGGAAAGACTCTTATAAATGTGTCTCAAATAAACCTAATCATGATAGATATCTTTAACAGCTGGAGAATGTGTGATGTGCTCTTGTGTCCACGATCATCCTGCTTAGCACAGGCTCAGCTCACATGGAGCACAATGGCAAGAAATTAGCACTTCTAGGGTGTGATTCGTCTCACTGACTTCAGACTGCTCAGTGCAATGGATCTAGACATATGCTCAGATCTAATGTCCCCCCCTTAGGCCACTAGTGGCTTTTACTCAACCGCTGTTGATTAGAACTATATCCTGCTGTTCTTAGGACCTTCCCTGATACATAGGCATGGCTTTCCAGTCTCATTATCCTGAAGGTGGAGAGGGTGGGGAGTTTTGATTGGAAGTAGTGTTGTAGGAACGTTTCCAGATATAATAAGCTGATGTTTCATTCAGTCTTCCATACCACTAATGACCTGTGGCATAGCAAGAGATATAGGGGATTTAATAGCAGAAGTAAAAGAAAGAATCTGAAACTACAGCAAATTCTTTGGTTCCAGATGTCCTGCATCTACTCCCATGTGCTGCATTTCATCATAAGCTGTGGGTTCAAACATGGTGGGCATCTCAACAGCAAAAGATGATCAAGCCCTTTGCCTTTTACTTGAGATAACAAGGTGGTTCTGCAGTGACAGATTTGACACTGGGTCTAACACTGTGAATGCAGTGATGGATTTATCTGAAGTCAGAAAGTCTTTAGAATGTGACAGAGGACGTGGACTCGCCCTTGTTACGACAAGAACATAAGAATGGTTGTACTGGGTGAGAAAAAAAGCAATTCTAACCCTATAGCCTGTCACTGACAAAGATCAATAGTACATGCTTACATAAGAGTGTAAAATCAGTCCAACCTGCACTGATACCACCCAGAAATATTCGCTCAGTTTTCAGTAATTTGTGGCTGAAGGAACTCCTGACCCAAGGGTGGTATTTTTGTGCTTAGTAAACCTCTGTGGATTTTTCTTGGACTTTACACAGCTGCTTTTTGAATCCATGTCAACCTTTAGCATCCCAAACAACTTGTAGCAAGGAGTTCCACAGTTTAATGATATTTCATATGAAGAACCACATTGCTTAGGGTTTTTTTCAGAATCTACTATTTGCTGGCTTCAACTGATCTCTGTCATATCTCTCTATCCCACTGAACAAGCTCCAGCTCTGATATCCTCACAGACTGAGGAACAGCAAAAACAAACGAAGAAAAGACATTCAACATCTCTCCCTCTTCCTGGTGGATAGGAGTTGCTGTTGGAGAAAGCAAATACTGAATAAGGGCATCACATACAACTGAGGATGAAAGAACTGATTCATCTTCCCATCCCTGGAAGGGATCTGCCATTCCTTGTATATAGAAAATATAAACGGTGGGGGCAGAGGCAATTTCCAAACAGGTTTCTAGGTCAGGCTTGGCTGGCAGCCCAAGTTCCAGTCTGCGATTCTTGTGCATTCCCTGGAGCTCTTGCACAATCCATCAGTGCCTGATGCTCTGACTTACAGCTGCGCAAATGCCTGTTTGTTTTCTCCACTTTTTATTAAGGCCTTCAGAAGATGAGAGGCAGCACAAAGGAAAAAACAAAACAAACCATTTGTTTAATATTATTATTACTGTGATTTATTATCCCTATTAAAAATAAAGCTAGGGAATGCCAAGGGAGCAGATTAGCACACTGCTATGAGGCAGGTTGGCTGGATGTTTTATGAAGGTGTCCTGGTGATTATGATGAAGCGGTAGCTGAAATTTTCTTCCCAAACAAATGATTTTATGCTTGTTTACATCAAATATTTGGAAAGACAGAAGAGCTGAAGATCAATGAAACGCACTCCACTTTTTTACCTTTATCAGTTGCTTTCATCAAAACAAATTGACCGTATCTGAGATTAGAAGTAATAAACTGGTAATAAGACTGAGAGTTGCTCTCCTCTAGGCTGCTGATTCAAATCTGTCAAAGATCAAACGAACCAGAAGCTATTAACATGCTCTGTGTGTGAAATGAGTTCCTCCAGTTCTCAACTGGAAAGCCCCCATACCTTAGAAAAGACAGAAAAATAACTGGCTGTGAACAGCAGTTTCACTAGCTGCCTCTTTAGCCAAAGTTTTGAATAAAGCTGTGCAACTCAGGGCAGAAATATAGCCAGATCTCACAGATTTGCTGTACATCTCACAACTGCATGTAAACATCTTAAAGCTTAGGTTCCCATGCCAAAAGAATGGTATTGGCTTCCTGGTTTTCTTCCTTTCTTCAGTAAATTTTGGCCTCTGCATCAACAGAGAACAACAGAGATCTTCAAATTTCAAAGCAAACTCTCCCTTTCTCTTCAAATTCAATGAAATTTCATCAGGCTTACGTTCACTGCACGGTTGAGGTTTGTAACATTGGATATTCTCTCTCCAAATCTGGGGTTGAGAAGATGTATCGGGAAGTATTAGAAGAAACTGTACCTGTTGCATTGATCAAAATGAAGATTTTTTTACCTAGAGTCTCACCCTACCAATGAACTACTGGCATATTTCATTCCTGGGCACAGGGTTGCACACACATATATATATACATAGAGCAAGTGCAATTCCCATGAGGTAAAATAAAGACACAGCGTGATACATACCAGCCTCTGCAAAAATTTGGCCTGTCTTGGAACACGGCGTGCAACCTGCAAAGAGTTAAGGGAGTTAATGGAGCCTAGTCAACTTACAGAAGACCTGTCACTTGTTTAAATCCAGACATGAGTTTGTGTGACTGATTACCCATGGCCAGGTTCAAATGTTCCTCTAGTTAAAATTAAAACCTAAATCTCTTCTATATTAACAGACACATTGATCAAAGCTAAGCCGCGGAATGCAGCTCTCGCAGGCGAGGAGGTACTGTGTGTTTTGCAAATGCTACTTGTCAACGAGACTCTCTATATGGAGACAGGAACCTCAGCCTTTAGCCCTAGCCCTGGATGCTATGTCTTGGCCCTGGAAGTGTATTCCGTTATAGCTTCTTAGAGAGTCACAAAAAGGCTCTGTGTCATGGTTTTTGCAGAGTCGCATGGTATATGGCACATGATGAGTAGGGCTGCTAAATGGTCCACAATGCTCATCAAATGTCACGCGGGACCCATCTACACCCTCAGGTGACTAAAAGCCAAAGCCCATTCCCCAGTCCAGAAGTGGTCTACATCCGTGCAAGAGCACTCAGTACTTATCATGGGTTACAGACCCTGGGCAGGGAGAGGGCTGAGGGCACAACAAGCCCAGTAACCCAAGATTGTCCTCAGCTCAGCACAGTGTGGCTGCTTCAAGCTTGAGCAGCGACCAGGTTAACACCTAGCACACGTGTGGTGGAGCTTAGCAAGCATAACCCCATTCTGCTGCACCTGTGGACCTGCTCCAAGGGAGGACTTGCGTAAATTAATGTTACGGCTTCAGCTTTATTGATAGTACCTCAACAGCAGATCTGTTGCCTAAAAACTCTCCACAGGTACTGTGGATTTATTGCAGAGTGACAGAAAAGCACTAGTTATGTGCAAAAAGGGAATAAAGATATATAAACTTAGCCACAGATTTTATTATGAAACTAAGTGTTTCACCTATGACAACACAATCGTACTCACTGTATTGCCCTTCACAACAACAACTCCTCTGACTTCTTCCCTGCACACGGTGTAAGTCTCAGCTTAGCAGCACCTCCAAATCAAATCCCTCCCAAAACAGAGAGTACAAGTCTCTTGTCAATGAGGGAAGCCAAGTGACTTAAAATGTTGGTGAAACTCCAGAGAGCAGAGGAATGCAATGGTATTTTTTTTACCTGATTTGCCCTTTCTGTTGATTTATACTGAAATAACAACACTCCTTGCCAAAGAGATGATTTTATGTCTGTTTATATCATGCATTGCAAAGCTAAGGAAAGCCCAATGGAGCAATTAAACAGTCTTCTCTGCTAGGATCCTTATTATTTCCTTCTTCATTATTTTAGTCAACGTCTTGTAAAATTAGAACCAAAGTAAAACAGCTCCCTTGGGAAATTCTCAATAGAGAGGAGGGGAGAGGAGGGGAGAGGAGGGGAGAGGAGGGGAGAGGAGGGGAGAGGAGAGGAGAGGAGAGGAGAGGAGAGGAGAGGAGAGGAGAGGAGAGGAGAGGAGAGGAGAGGAGAGGAGAGGAGAGGAGAGGAGAGGAGAGGAGAGGAGAGGAGAGGAGAGGAGAGGAGAGGAGAGGAGAGGAGAGGAGAGGAGAGGAGAGGAGAGGAGAGGAGAGGAGAGGAGAGGAGAGGAGAGGAGTTCTCTGCAGTTTAAATTTTAAAAGAAACTTTCTGTCTGGGTATATTATCTCAGGCAAGTAAAGCACCTCAGGAGCCTACTGTGAGAGGCTGCAGAGTCTCCATCACTGTAGCTTCTTCAGAACAAGCCAAACAAATGTCTGTGAAGTTGATCTTGCTTGGAGGAGAGGCAGGGATGAGAGATTAGTGATCCTCAGTACTGTTTTTACTAAAGGATTACCTTTTGAAACAAATCCACCTGTTGTCCTGTATGGAACGGTCACAATGGTTTTTACTGACTAACTGGTGAAACTGGAAATTTGGTTACTGGTTTTATCTTCCACCACCACACACCCATTTTGTTTACTTGCTGATTTGCATAAGAAAGTGTTGTATGACTTGGCTCCTTCAAAAGCTACCTTCTGAAGTCTTAAGAATAGTCAGTAGACATCGGTGAGTAGCTAAGGATCACCAGATAACAGTAATCTGTTTGCTAGTACTTCATGACTACTGCCAAAGCACTGCTGCAGGATTTACGATACTGATCAGTCTATTGAACTGTTTTGAATCAGCCAGCTTCACTAGCATCACCTAATGGAACAATTTCCAAGCTACCATCAGTCTTTAGCTTTAAAGCCTTCCAAAGCACTCATTAAAGCCCAATAATTGCTAGTAGTGACCCCATAGCTGTTGCCATTTGCTAGTCTTAGTATGGTATACAGAGAATAAGCTGGGCAGTAGCAACCCAACTACCTGTGAAGAGCTGTCCAGAAGAACTACCTCTAGTGCAACGGTAATAGCTAGCAACCTTGTCAACTACCTTAGCAGAGTGGTCAATCATTGGATCAGCCAACAAGTAATCCACACTCACTGCAAATACAATGACCCCGCAAAGACCCATGTCTGTACTTGCCTTTGTGTAGGAAGATCCTTCCAGTTAAACACAGCCTTATATGCTCT